>NW_027491179.1:2342500-2661840 GCF_021521415.1 Bidens hawaiensis
CGTTTATCGTACCGACGTACTAATAAATCGAAATCCTTTTTCTGTGCTATAATTCACTTATCCCGAAGCTTTAATACTTCGTAAACATCACTAAACATTATATATTTTGTCTATAATGTAATTCCCGATTCGTTCGGGTTTCAATAACCGTTCATCGATTAATCGTAATTCCAATACGACTAGTTGTACATTTGAGTATAATTCGTACTGTGAATCTTATATATTCGTATAATCACATTATAATCCATATATTCAGTATTAAATAACACGTAAATAGTATATTCCGGCTAGGGTATACCTGAATTTGCCGGAATCGTTACACTATTATAGGTTCTTTAATGTACTTAACTGCTTCTAGGCCTGATATTATGTTTGCAGTTTGTCTTTGTTCTCGTTTTCAGGCAAACCCAAAGGAATCTCACATGAAGGGTGTGAAGAGGATCTTGCGGTATCTCAAAGGCAAAACAAAGCTGGGGTTGTGGTACGCAAAAGGAGGAGACTTGGAGTTGGTAGCTTACACAGATTCTGATTATGGAGGGTGCAATCAGAGTCGGAAATCTACAACTGGTGGATGTCAGTTTCTTGGTGGCAGATTGTTGTCGTGGCAATGCAAGAAGCAGACTTCAGTCGCAATTTCAACCTGTGAAGCAGAATACATGGCAGCATCCAACTGCTGCTCCCAGGTTCTTTGGATTCAACAACAGTTGCGCGACTATGGTCTGAATTTCTCACTTACTCCTATTTGCATTGATAACACAGCTGCTATCTCAGTAACTAACAATCCCGCGAAGCACAGTAAAACTAAACATATTGACATACGTCATCATTTTATACGGGATTGTGCTGAGAAGAAAATGATTGTGCTTGAAAAGGTGGATACGCTTGATAATTTCGCTGATTTATATACTAATGTGTTTGACAAATCAAGATTTCAAAACCTTGTTGAGTTAAATGGGATGATCAATCCCGAGTAACCATGCTTTTTGTGCATATATATATAAAAAAAAAACAAAAAAAAAATGTCACTATCGCTTAAAATTATGTCGGTTACTTCAGTTTGAAGGACATATCCTCGGATATGTTTGGTCCTCATTTTCTACTTGTAGAGTTTGAGGGTTGCCATTAACCAGATGACTGAATGTGACCGGGGCGGTTTATGATGTGTTTTTATTCTTTCGCTGAAAATTAGTTAATCATACTTAGTTAGAAGGACATATATTAGTATGTGGTCGGTCCAGTTGATCCATTGGATCCTCTTCATAACCGTTTACCTGAAGACTTTGAACTGATCGGGGCGATTGAAGTTAAAAATTTTTTTAGGGAAATGAAATTATTTTTCAAGTCTACTACTTCGTAAGAACTTCGTTTGCTATGTTTAACAGAAAATTGATCCAACCTTGGAAAATGATACATATACTGATTCTGTGTGCTTAAGTAGTGAAGTTATTAGGCTTAAAAGGCTTTAGAACAGTCATTGTATGTCATGGTAGCTTTTTATGGTGCGTAAAAGTAGATGTGATACAAACTAAATCTAATCGATTTTACGTGGAAACTCCTTAAGAGTTTTGCATGTCTTCATATATATCTTTCCGAATGATAGGCAGAAAAGCGATTACCCAGTCATACACGAGCCCGTAAGTGTTCTGATTCCCGTAAAGATAGTGTGTGAAGAAACTGCAGTGATCCAGATTCGGGACTTGCAGTTGTTTACTACTCTGAAGTCTATGTAAATGTTTAATCAAAAAAAAAAAAAAAACCTTATGAGTTATTGAAACATTCTAGAGCTAACAATGTCAAGACTTCTCAATCATGGAGTAAGAAAGAGAACGGGAAGCAGATGAAGAGTACTTACAAACTTAATCAGACACTATGGGTTGAAGTCAATTCGGGGTGACTTGGGGAAAGCCAAATACGCCTTGAGAATAGATAGGAGGCATCATAATCTCTGAGTTTTTGCCCACTTAAGTTTTGAGTTTAATTGAACCTAACTCGTATCACAGAAACGATGAAAACCATCTTAAGTTATTTACCTGCCTACAACCTGTTTCTTTATGTCATAATACAGCTAAAACACGGATCTATGTGACAGTCACGTAGTTAGTATGATTCCTGTTCGGATCTTTTCTATAACATGGTAGTCCCTGTCTAGACTGAAAATTGATCCCTTGTACTTTAATTATTAAAGGTTTTTCCTATTTATGTAGTTGTATGATTTTATACTTGGTTACTTGGTCTTGATCGTGTCATTTAACTCTTTAAGGATGTTTTGAAACTAAATTGCAAATTGTTCAAATTATAGGGGTTGATTTTGTAAAGTTTTCTATATCGGCTAACTTATACTTAACTTCGCCTACCATAGGCGAAGTTATCCTTAACTTCGCCTGTATAGTTTCTGACCTTATATAAAGTATTTTTAAGGTTAAACCTTTCATAATTTTCAATACAAGCGAACTTATTATCTCCGATTTAACAGCGAACTTATCGAACTTATTCTTTGATTTATTTTCCTTCGATTTCTTTTCGATTAAAGGTGTGTAGTGATGTTATATCACATTATTTGTTCCTTGGTGTTAATCATTGTGTCGTTTTGCCCGATTCGTAACTCGGTCGGTTCGGAACGTTAACACCCGCTTTCAAACAAGTTTTTACGTGTTCATGAACGAACTAACTGTCCAGATTATTTCAAAATCAAGTTTAACGAAGTCCTCGATCTCCAAAATCATCAACTGCACATCGTTTCGTAAACCTTACAGTCGCCGTTTCAGATTCAGGCGAACTTAAGGATTAGGCGAAGTTATCCGCAACTTCGCCTGAGGTTTAACTTCGCCTGAGGCGATGTTGTGGTGAGGAGAAGTTATCATTAACTTCGCCTGGACCCTTTTTACTTATTAGTTATTAGACGAAGTTCAGGTTGAAGCGAAGTTGTTCCCAACTTCGCCCCAACTTTAACTTCACCTATACAGATTTTATCACAACTTCGCTCATGGTAACAAGCGAACTTGTGTTATGTCTTAACGTTTATCTAACTTGGTTCGTTTGTTGCAGATATGGCTGCTGTTGCTGGTGCTGGAGGTGCTGGTGGCGATGATGGGGGAGATAATCAAAGGCAGTTCTTCCCGGGTCATAATATGTATATTACGTTAGACCCAGATGCGTGTGGTGTGGAGGATTACCGCGAAATCATCACTTTCCTCCTTCGCTCGCGGATATTCCACGCGATCACAACTACTCTGCCGATATCCTTACCCAATATTGAGGATTTTTGGCAGACGGTGGAATACGATTGCCGCGTTGAGCCTCCGGTTATGCGAGCAACCGTCAACAATCAAGAAGTTCAGTTCTCTTCTGAACAAATCCGGGCGGCTTTACGTTTCGGGAATGAGACCAGGGATGACCCGACGGACTTTGTGGCTCCTTTCCGAGATGGAGCGTTTTTACGAATGGGCTATTCGGGCCCGTTGGGCGATACACATAGAAGGAAGGGTTTCCTACTTGATCAGTGGCGCTTCCTCATGCACGTAATGATTGTCTGCATGTCAGGGAGGAAGGCGGGTACTGACGGGATGGGTGCGACCATGCAGTCGGCGATGACTGCTCTGACTTATAACATATGTTATAGCTTCAGTCAGATGGTCTTCTATGAGATCGATAAACAAAGACGGGCAGTGGCGCGTGAGAGGTTCATTATGTATCCAAGATTCATCCAGATGATCTTGAACCATGTGGCTCCAAATCTACCTCAGCGCCGCCCTATCAGATACGTGGAGAGTGTGAAAAAGCGTATATTTGCTCAATGTAGAACTTCGAGTGCCAGAAGCAAGCCTGAACTGCGTCCTAGGCATACTCCACTCTTTGGGTACTTAATCAACCCGGAGTATGTGCCTGCTCATGGGGATAAGTTTAGGGAACCGGCACCACAACAGGAAGGAGCACCTCAAGCTATACCTGCTGCTCCTGTTGTGTCACCGGAGGAGGAAGTGGACCTTGATGCAGAATTTGGTGGTCAAGGATTCTTTGATATGGATCGGGTGGATCCAGAGGAGAACGTTCAGGTCCCAGTTGAACGTGCCTCAACTGTGCATGTTACTAGGGCAGCTACAACGGTGGCTGACTCAGATTTTGATGATGTAATGGATGAGGCAAGACGTATGATGGTGACTCAAGAGAGGACGTATGGGAAGAGAAAGAGGACAGATGATGACAGTGAGTCAGAAGAAGAAGAAGACATTCATAAGTTGATCAGACGTTCAAGAAGGGACAGGACAGGTGCACGTATGGGTTCAGGAGCTGGAGAGACTTCAAGGATAGTACGTTTTGCTCCACCCGCCTTGTCCGGTATGACTCTTATTCCTTCTTCACTTCCGTTTACAAGTTCAAGCGCCACGGATGTACCCGTGGTGGCTACAACATCATCTGTTGGCCTCCCATCCATCACACTCCAGCTGACGACTCCAGATATTGTATCGTTGCCGCCTCCAACGCTTACTCCGTCGGAGGTTGTTGCACAGGTTATTGAGTCGACAGTGGTTCACACTGCAGGGTTGTCGGTCACGATACCACCTGCGGTTACGTCCACAACTACTTCTGATGTCCCGGTTACATTTGAAATCACACCTCAGTTCAATCAAGATTTATCACATATGAGGTTCGATTTCGATGCAACCTTATCAGACTCGGAAAGAATAGCGGCACTTGAACGGGTCATGGCTGAGCAATCAAGGATAAATCTTATCCAGACCCAGGCTATTCAGCGCCTAGTAGCAGAAAATCAACTACAGTCGTCCCTCCTGGTTGAACATGGGGGAGACGAGCTGTAAAGGCGACGAGCTCAGGACAAAGAAGAAGAATGACAGAGACGATGATCCCAATGCATCGAAAGGTGCAGGTGGTGAGTTGCCAAGAACTACTCAAGCTCTTGGGACTTCCACAGCTTAGGGGGAGTCTGCAGGTGCAACTGGCAGTTCTGGTGGTGATGAGGTGGTGATGGTAGATGACGAGGAGATGGGAGATGATGTGATCGATGCCTTGAAGGAATTAGATGATGATATGTTAGATGATGATGAATTTACATGTGATGATGATGTTCTACCAGTCGAAGAGATTGAAAAGATTGGTGCTGAAATAGTGATTGAAGATGATGTTGAAGAGGGTGAAATATTTGAGGAGAATGTTGAACACGAGATCCCTGAAGTTGAAAAGTCAGATGTATGTCAAGATACAGTAGGTGATGATACAGAATGGGAGGAGCAGCCTAGATGGAAGGAAGGCTATGCTCATTGGTTTATCAAAACGAAGAAGCCAGTGGTACCTACAATGTTCAAGAAAAGTTATAATATTAAAGGGTACGCTGAGTCAAAGAAAGGCATTATCTGTTGGTTATATGATGAACAGCTAAAAGTGTTCGTGGTGAAAAGATATGATGGGATCCAATACTTTAAGAGGACGTTGAGGTATCTCAATACATTGCCTGAATGTGAGGTGAAGGATTTGGCTAGATTGGGGTTGATTAATAGAAGCGACGACAACATGGCGAGAGTTATTGGAAAAATCGTGTGGAAAGAAAGTATTAAAGAAAAGAAGTTTGAGTTATTAAAGCCACAGAAAGGAAAGCTAGTGGAAGATAAGGAAAGAGGAATGAGAGCAGATGGCAAGCCATGGATGGTGATGAAGTACAAACCGATCTGATGCATGAAAGAGGTTCCAATGAAGACTATGCCTCAAGATGTGTTGAAGAATCTTAAATGGTGGTATGTGGATTGCCAGACTGCTGAAGCCGTGATGAAAGACGAAGCGAGGAAATATCAGCGAGTAGTCACGGTATGCGTGAGAGAAGGAGTACATGCATGAAGACCAAGAGATTGAAGATTACAAGACACGTGCTTAAAGATCAATACATGAAGCTACTGCCAAGGGGGAGTCTGTTGGTGCATAAATGTCAGTAGTTCATAGTCTAGTGTCTGTAATTGAGTCTGTAATGATTAATTATGTTTTATATGTTTAAGCGAAGTTACTGACAAGTTCGCTGTTTAGGCGAACTTGTTAGTCAAGCGAAGTTATGGACAACTTCGCCTGAACATGCCAGGCGAAGTTGTCGTGTATATATATTCCTAGGTTACGGTTTGTTTAGTTGTTAATTGAGTAGTTCATCGAGTTGTTCAAGTTATCGTATACAGATGTGTGCGAGTCGAGAGACGTGTATTCAGTGATTATATCACGTGTTCGGTTATAATATAACGTGTTCGTTTATTCGTATCGTGTGTTTGTTTGATTCGTGTTCTACACTCGTAACGACCTACGCAGGGATTCCGCACCTGTGTAGATTGAGATATCCCGTGCAGATCCATCCAGGGAACCTACAAAAATGATCTTTTCTTGTGGCGTCATTAAGTTTCCGGTAATCAATGCAAACTCGCCAGCCTGTAATGGTCCTCATTGGTATTAGTTCGTCCTTCTCATTCATTACTACCGTCATTCCTCCCTTCTTGAGTACTACTTGAACGGGACTTACCCTAGGTGAATCCGAGATGGATTAATCCGGCATCAAGCAGTTTGATTACTTCCTTCTTCACCACATCTTGCATGTTGGGATTGAGACGTCTTTGTTGTTGGACCACGGGTTTGTATTCTTCTTCATGAGATTTTATAAGTACAAAAGGAGGGACTGATGGCCTTGATATCCACGATCTTCCATGCGATGACCTTCTTATGGTTCTTGAGAACCTTAAGAAGTTTGTCTTTCTCTTTTTTATAAAGGTGAGATGAAATAATTACTGGGAGTTGAGAGTCTTTTTCTAGAAAGGCGTATTCGAGATGTTTTGGTAGTTCTTTATAACTCTAAGGCTGGTGGTTCTTCGATTGATGTTTTTGATTTTTATTACATTCGGTGATTTCACATACTACTTCTGATGCTTCCTGATCATCATTGAAATTTTCGTTCTCTAAGATGGGTATGTTGAGTGTTTTGTCTAAGACTTGTGTTTCTAGCGGTGTATTAATGGAGGAATCTCGCATATAACAACTTACGATGGAATCTATGATGTCAACACAATATATTGTGTCATCGTGCTGTTGCGGTTATTGCATAGATTTTCCTATGTCAAAAGTGATTGCCTCGTCATTGACCCTGAGAGTGAGCTTGCCGGTGCAAACGTTAATAATAGCCTTTGCGGTGGCTAAAAAGGGTCTTCCTAAAATCAGAGGTACACTTTTGTCTTCCTACATCTCTAGAATCACAAAATCTACTGGGAAAACAAATTTGTCAATTTTGACAAGCATGTTTACAACAATGCTTCGAGGATATTTAACAGTTCGGTCAGCTAATTGAATGCTCATGCCGATGGGCTTTGGTTCTCTTATCCCTAGTTTTGCAAAAACCGCATAAGGCATTAAATTAATACTAGCTACTAGGTCAGCCAGGGCATTGCTAACAGACAAACTTCCTATAAGACAAGGGATAGTAAAGCTCCCTGGATCGGTCATTTTCGTTGGTAGCTTGCATTGGAGGACTACTGAACATTCTTCACTTAGGGTGACCTGTGAGAGTTCCTCCAGCTTCCTTTTGTTTGTCAGCACTTCTTTGAGAAACTTGGCATATTTTGGCATCTGAGCGATGGCTTCGACAAAAGGGATGTTTATATGGAGTTGTTTGAAGAGTTCTAAAAACTTCCCGTACGGAGCTTCAAATCGTTCCTACATCAGCCTTCCAGGGTATGGAATAGGTGGAACATAAGTTCGGACTGGCTCCTTGGGCTGTACGGTGCTTGTTGGGGCCAGTATTTCCAGTGTTTCATTAGGAGACTTCTTCTCTGTAACTGGTTCTGAAGTTGGTGAGGCAACCGTGGTTGTAGCGCTTCTGAGTGTAACAGCGTTAGATGTCGCATTCGGGTTGGTGATTGTGTTGCTTGGAAGAGTGCCAGGTGGTCTTTCGGATAATTGTCGGGCAATTTGTCCGATTTTAGTTTCTAGATTTTGAAGTGATGCTTGTTGACTTTTGAGATCGGCTTCATGTTTTAATAATACTCCGCTGATATCAAGGGCTCTTGAGCTGGCCTTCTTTTCTGCTTCATTTGTTTTAGTCATGAGTTGGATTAACATTTCTTCAATCTTTGAGTAGCTTGGGTTTTGATGGCTACTGGAACTTTGATCTTGAAATTGAGTTTTAGGCTGGAAGGGTTGATTTATCGGTCTTTTTTCAAATCCTGGTGAGGGTTGAGTGTTACCTCCGTCTTTCCAGTTGAAAGTCGGGTGGTTTCTCCATCCTGGATTGTAGTTATTGCTGAAAGCGTTGTTCTGTCGAGCGATGAAATCGACTTCTTCCATGGCCATGATGACTTGTTTACAGTCACTCGTCTTATGATTTCCTCCACAAGTGTTACAGGTGAGTCTGGTTTTTGATAGCTCGGCTTGAAGTTGTTCGAATTTTTTAGAAAGAGCTTCAAGCAGTGCTGTGACAAGAGTGTTGGAATCGACGTGTAGTATTCCTTTATGGGTAGGTGTAGATTTTGGTGGGTTGTAAGCGAAACTCTTCTTTGCGGCTTTCTCCAGGACTTCAAATGCTTCGTTAGTTGATTTGGATCCCAGGTCTCCACCAGCGATCTGGTCGATGGCTTGTTTGTTTTGACTGGATTGTGCGTCAAAGAAAGTTTGTACTTGTAACCATACGCTCAGTCCATGGTGTGGACATATTCTTAGAAGACTTTTGAATCTTTCCCATGCTGCGTGTAACGATTCATCATCATCGGTCCGGAATCCGGTAATGCTGGATCGGTATTTGGCAGTTTTATCTGGTGGAAAATATTTGAGGAGAAACTGTTCAACCATCTGCTCCCAAGTGGTGATGGAACAAGAGGAAATAGATTCTATCCATTCTAGGGCTTGGCCCCTTAGAGAGAAAGGAAATATTTTACGCTTGATTTGATCGTTTGAACAATTTTGAATTTTAAAGGTTTCGCAGATTCGTAGAAATCGAGATATGTGAGAAAGAGGGTCTTCGTCGAGGAGACCATGAAACTGAACTGAGTTTTTCACCATATGAATAGTGCTTGATTTGATTTCAAAATTTTCGGTGATTTCGGGTGGAGCCGCTCCATTGTCGTAGCCTTCAAGAGTTGGCTTGGCATACTGGCTCATGTTCGGCTCATTGTTCTGGGCCGCCATCATTTCTTCGGTTTGATTTTCTCCTAATGTGGTGGCGTCTACTGATTCGTCTTTAATTGCTTCGGCGGTTTCTGTTGTCCGTTTACGTGCTCGTCGACAAAAGAGTCGTTCCGGTTCAGAAATTGGAAAAACAAGCTCAGGCTCAAAAGTAGAGGACATACATGGGACTAAATCAAAATTAAACACTAAAGTAAAAGTTAGTTAAAGTTAGTACTAAGGTCAGTCTAATATTAAACTACGAGTTAGGCTAAAAATTAAACTAAGGTCTAAGTTAACTAAGCTAGAGTAAAGTAAGGTAAATAAAGGTTAAAATTAGGCTAGCCGTAAAATTATATAGTTTAATAGTTAGTAAAAAATAGAAAATAAAGTAAAATAAAAGTTAAAAATTTGTACAATTATAGACAATAATCAAATTAAAACTTGGATCGTTCTTAGAAACGTACCGTGTCCCCGGGAACGGCGCCAAAAACTTGATGTGGTGTGCGTAGCTTGTATAAATATGATAGATTGGATATTTAACTTTTGCACAAGATCGTGTTTTAAATTTATAAAAGTGATTTCTATAAAGACTAAACACACACAAAATAGGCAAGTGTATCTATCGTATATGTAAAATAGTATTGGTAAGAACCAAGTATCAATCTGTGGACACAAATTTTTCTAATGATAAATCGTTGTTTTAATTTAATCGGAGGTTTTAATCATTTTGGGGTTAATTTTTGAACTTTTAATAAAATATGAATACTTATATTTAATATATAGGTGACCAAGACGAGAGATTCTAAACGAGGTGTCAATTATGCGAAGGTTACCATCTAAGATCAAGAATCCACTCCATTTTAGCATTGATAATTAATATTCAAATATGTGGTAACCTTATGCGAAGGTTACCATCTAAGATCAAGAATCCCTAAACCTTAAGTGAGCATCTTTGGCACTAAGGAGGTAACATGCGCATTTTAAAGTCCACCCTTTCCTAATGTCATGCCACCTCAATGATATCAATTTAAGTTGGCAAGTAGTTTCGTAAAGTAGAAAGATTAGGATTGACTCCGATTTCTCAAATACCAATTCTAACAACTTCGGGTGGTTGTAGTTTAGTTACACAACCTCCCCTTGGTTGATTTATGTAGGTTATAATTACACATTCAATTAACATATGATTTCTTTTAACTAGCATGATATCCTAAGCAAAGCCATTTTCTGATTACCAAGACTTAGAAAAATACACCATAACTTATATCTCATAATTTCTAAGTACAATATAAGGATCCATGATTCGATAATATATCAAAGTATTTCTATCTTTCAAGAACATGAATCGATCATGAGTGATTTAAGATGGTGAAACATTTCCCATCAAGAGATAATTGTAATATAACCATGTACTTTACTAGACTACACCACATGTTTTATATAATTATCAAGTAAAACAAAGCTTCTTCATAGATTTTAGATGGTAAAAGGAGTTTAGCTCATAATGAGCATGATGATAAACATTAAGATGAATGATGATAACAAATACATGATTAAATTTGAAATAATCTAACCAAATGTAGATGAATCTTCCTTCTTAATGATGGTGATGATGGTTGATGATGATGGTTGATGGTGATGACCTCCAAGCCTTCAAACTCTTCACTAAATCTTCTATGTGAATATTAGTGTGTGATTTTATATATTAAACCGAATATAATTCTTTTCAAGGCACACCAAGTGAGTGCAACATGAGCCACTATTTATAGGCAATCTGGAGTGAGAAGCACGGTCCCGTGCTTACTTGGGCAAGCCCCCGTGTTTATAGCGACATGTGCTAAATTCATTTTGTCTTTTATGGCAGATATCCACGGCCCCGTGCTTTTGTTTCCATATTTTGTTTTTTATGTAGATTTTTGTCTTTTCTGGTGTTTAGAAGCATGGGGGCGTGTTTCTTTGTTTTCCTTGTGTTTTCTTCTGTTTTTCTTCATCTTTTCGCTTGTTTCAGCACTATAGAAAGGATTATTGAAGATGAGAAAACAAACTTCGGCCTTCAAGAACTGTCCTACCTTTACACTCTTACTACCTATGGTCCTGCCCGATTCATCCTAAAATCCAAGCCTCGACAAGCCCACCCGATCTTGAAAGTCACTTTAAATGATTCCTTCTGGAGGAATCAGTTTTTCTTTGTAAAACGTGACTCCATACCTAGAGGGAATGAGCTTCCTTCAAAGTGGGTTAGAAAGGGTAGGATTCTGGATCCTTACAAAATAGTAGGATCATTGATGCTTTAATTTTAACTCTGAATCTTCTTTTTGTTTGCAGTGGACAACGTTGCTTCTTTAGCGAGATTACCTGGCACAGTGGAAAAAGCAAAACGGTTCCTAGCACTGGATACCGAAGTTAGAACATTTCAAGCCCGATTCATCGAAACTTTCTGCGAGATCTCTTCGGATTCGAATATGTCAAGTAAGTTTATTGAAAATAATTTCTAAATTAATAATATTGTATAAAGTACTTATCTGGTAACCGGATTTATGTAGGTGCTAAGAAGTCTCAAAAGTCCGCTAGCAAGTTCTCTCTAGAAGACATCGACAGCATGCTCACTCCTCAAGATGTTAAGTAAGAAAACCTCAAGATGGCCACCAGTTCCGAACCCAATACTGCAACGACTAGAGCTAAGCCTATGGCTTCTAAAAGAAAGAGGTCCTTCGATCCCGAAACCCAACATGATACAGTCCTCTCTGTAAGTATCTTGTATCCTGATATCTTGAATTTAAGGATCCAATATCCTACTGATCCCGATTATATGGTTGATTAGAGGCTATGAATGCCTTCAAAGAGCATTATGAAAATATTGTAGGCCAGATGAGTGACAAGCTATCTGCATTTGGGAATGCGGTGGTCAATAAGGACAAGGCTTTAGCCTAGCTCAAGAGGCAGCTCGAGGATCAGGTATCCACATCAGAAACCCAGCGCTAAGAGGAAGTCAAGCAAGCAACGGATGAGGCCAAGATGTGGGCAGCTAGGTCAGTGCTTCAAGCGAGGATTAAGATGGCGATGGAGTCCGGTGATCCTGCTTTCGATAAGGCAACCTGGAACGTGCAGAAATGGAAGGCTACCTTGGCGGCTCTTGGCGATGATGAGGATACTGAGATGGCTGAAGAGTATGTTGCTGGGACAAGCGGGGTCAAAGATGCGATTGAAGGTGGTGAAGGAGCATGTGCTGCAGAGGGTGAAGACGCAGCTTAAGTGGGCGATAAAGGATATAAAACATAACGCCCGAGCCAACTTTTTTGTTTGGTGTTGTTGTTTTTAAGGATAATTTGGTTTGTAATAAAAAATAGTAAGTAGGGTTTAAGGATCACTGATCCTTAAGACAATTTCCAGGGGTACCGAAGGTGGATGGATCCACTGTTTGTGGGGATGAAGCCTTTGGTGCCTCTGACATTTATTTTCCTGCATTTAAGAACAATTAGTAACACCTGTTTAACCCGGGTGGATGGTCCATCTTTTGTATGGTGAAATCCGGGTTAAAGATTTTGGTAAGTCCAGGTGACTTATGCTTAATAATATAAAACTTTTAACTATCTGCTTGTTATTTGTTATTTTGGAAGTTTGTTTGATTATAGATTTAGCTTTATTGAAAATTTTGAGAAATAATCTTGAGTAAAAGATTTTAGGATAAAATATCCTTACGAAAAATATTTAGGATAGAATATTCTTAAAGAACAAATTGCAGGATCAAGTATCCTCAAAGATTGATAAAAGTTTTATAATAGAATATCCTTAAAGGGATAACTGTTTAAAATTTATTGCAACTAAGACAATGTAAATTCGTTAGTAGAAACCATATCAGAAGGTCTAGGTAGACCTAAGTTACCATAAGTATTGAACCTTCAATGATCCTTGAAGAGATAACCTTAGGACTTTGAATCCATAGATCTTTTGCCTTCGTGATGAACTTAGAAAGTCTGTTGCAAACAACCTATAATGTTAACTGGGATCAAACCCATTAAGCTGGGGACAAGCCCAAATAAAAAACTGGGGACTAGCCCGTTAAACTGGGGACAAGCCCAAAACTGGGGACTCGCCCTAACCGGGATTTAGCACAAATGTGAGATAACGTGAAAACGTTATAAACCGGTGGTATGGTACGTCTACCATAAATCGTAGGATCCTACATATAGTCGAAAACAACGAAATTGTCAGCCACTTAGCGTGTACTGGTCCCGCTGCCCCGGACTATACATTGGATAGAGTGCGCTCCAGGCGAGAGTGTAGAAACTCTAATTTATAGAAAAGGTGAAAACCTTTAAACCTTTGGGGATATGACCATCGGGGATCATATCCAATCGTGGGCTAGGCCAAGGGAAGTAGTATATTACCTTGAATGTAAAAGAGTGGTGGCCAACCTCTTGGTTATTACACATCTTATTAATATCCTGCATTGATACTTAAAACTTGGAAGAAACAAATCATGAAGAATATATTATCCATAAATTGAAAATTAAGAAACTGAAAAAAGTAAAGGATAGGATAGATTTTACCAATTTTTGGGATCCTTGACCCTTTAAGGATAATATATCCTCCCAGAATACTATATCCTGATCAGAAAAAGTACTTCTTGAGGTGGATAGCATTCCATGAACTTGGTAACCTGTTGCCTTCCATTGTGAGAAAATGATATGCCCCCTTTCCTGCCTCCGATCGATCTGATAAGGAGCTTCCCATTTGGGTGCTAACTTCCCATCAGCCGGATTGGTTGTATTTTGAAAGGCTTTCCTCAAAACTAAATCTCCTTCTTGAAATCTTCTGATTCTTATATTTTTGTTGTATGCCCTAGCTACCCTTTGTTAATAAGCTGTCATTCTAATCTTGGCTAGGTCTCTGAGTTCTTCAACAGTATCCAAGTCTTCAAGAAGGATTTGTTCATTGGCCTCAAGATCACGGATGCTTGTTCTTGCTGTAGAAATCACCATCTCTGTGGGGATTACTGCTTCTGATCCAAACACCAATGAAAAGGGTGCATGGCCCGTTGCATTCTTGGGTGTTGTCATGTCGGCCCAAAGAACATTAGGTAACTCTTCGTCCCACTTTCCCTTCTTGGATCCCAGCTTCTTCTTCAGATTGTTGACATTGATTTTGTTGCTAGACTCCGCTTGACCATTAGCTTGAGGATGCACTAGAGTAGAGGTAATCATCTTGATGCCCCAGCTGTCACAAAAGTTAAGTGGTTCTTTTCCCGATAAACTGGGAACCATTATGACAAATAATTTCCGAAGGGATACCAAATAGAGTAATAACATTTCTTTAATGAAAGATATCACCTCTTTTTCGCGTACTTGAACAAAAGCTTCTGCTTCTATCCATTTGGAAAAGTAATCAGTCATTGCAAGCATGAATACTTTTCCTCATGGTGCCTTAGGCAGTTTGCCTACAATATCCATACCCCATTTCATGAAAGGCCAAGAAGAGGATATAGGATACATAGGTTCTGTTGGTTGGTGGAGGATGTTTGCATGTCTTTGACAAGCATCACATTTCTTTGAATATTCCATTGCATCTCTCTTCATCTTTGACCAGAAGTATCATGTTCTTAGAATCCTAGAAAACATGGCTCTACCTCCGGCGTGATTACCACAATCACCTTCGTGAAAATCTTTAAGCACTTCTTGAATTTCAGGATCCTCGATGCACCTCAAGTATGGACCTGCAAGAGATTTCCTGTATCGCATATCATCTAATAAAATGTATTATGATACCTTGACTTTGAAGGATTTGGGATTCTCAGTGGTTGGAATCTCTCCAGTTTGAATGTACTTCTTGATTGGGAAGATCCACGATTCTTGATTATTCTATGATAATGGATCCCAAAGTACAATTTCTTTGTCATTCGTTATCTCCCCCCCCCCCACTTCTTGTTCTCTTATTGCTAGTGAGAGAACATGAATGATTGGGATCTTCGTGTCTTCTGGAATTTTCAGAGATGAGGCTAAATTTGCCAGAGCATCTGCCCCCGGCATTTTCTTCCCTTGGTACCTGTACAATGCTAAACAATTCGAAGGATTTTGCTAATTCCTTCACAACATCTAGATATTTGATTAGTTTTTCTTCTTTAACAGCATATGAGCCGTTAAAGTGGTTAGCGATCAATAATGAATCTATATACACTTGAAGATAATTTATCCTCATGCACTTAGCTAATTGCAAACCTGCGATCAAAGCCTCATACTCTGCCTCATTGTTCGTTGCTTGAAACTCACAGGCTATAGACTGGGGTAATATGCCCCCCCTGTGGCGATTTCAGTAGGATCCCTAATCCTGTTCCTCTTACATTAGAAGCTCCATCAGTGAAGAGTATCCAAGGATCCAAGTCGGCTTCTTTCTGCATGTCGCTACTGAAATCAGCCACAAAGTCTGCGAGTGCTTGTGACTTAATAGCTGCTCTTGGCTCATATTGAATATCATATGCGGTCAGTTTCACAACCCACTTGGCCATTCTTCCTGACAATTCTGGCTTTCTAAGGACATTCTTAACAGGATAATTAGCTCTCAAAATAATAGTATGAGTTTCAAAGTAATGTCTCAATTTAGTAGAAGCCATAATAAGTGCAAGAAGTAACTTTTCTAAATGAGAATATCTTGCTTCCGCATCTAGAAGACTTTTACTAACATAATAAACGGGATGTTGTTCACCTTCATGATCCTTCACAAGGATGGCACTTAACAGCATTTCCTGAAACAAATAAGTACAAATATAAGGATTCTCCATCCACCGGCTTAATCAGAGCTGGAGATGAGGATAAGTAATCCTTCAAGGCTTTGAGCGCAGCCTCATGCTTTTCCGTCCACTCAAACTTCTTATTCTTTCTAAGAATGTCGTAGAAATCTTTACATTTCTCCGAGGATCTTGAGATGAACCTGTTGAGAGCGGATATTCTTCCCGTGAGCCTTTGGACATCTTTAGCATTTGCAGGAGACTTCAAGTTGTGATGGCTTCTATCTACTCGGGGCTTGCTTCTATCCCTCTATTGGTCACCATATATCCTAGAAACTTTCCAGCCATAACACCAAAATGGCATTTTGACGGATTCAGTTTCATGTTATATTGGTCGAGGATATTGAATTCTTCTTCGAGGTCTCTAAGGTGATCCTCAGTTTTCTTCGACTTTACCACCATGTCATCTATATATACTTCCATAGTCTTGTCCAACTGATCCTTGAACATCATGTTGACCAGTCTTTGGTATGTTGCCCCTGCATTTCTTAGTCCAAACGACATAGCAATATAACAGTATATGCTGGTAGGAGTCATGAAGGCTGTATCTTCTTGATCAGATGGAAGCATCCATAAAAGTAAGCATTTCATG
The DNA here is from genome assembly GCF_021521415.1 of Bidens hawaiensis. Taxonomy (NCBI): domain Eukaryota; kingdom Viridiplantae; phylum Streptophyta; class Magnoliopsida; order Asterales; family Asteraceae; genus Bidens; species Bidens hawaiensis. The sequence continues at coordinate 2,359,006 of NW_027491179.1, forward strand.
TCCTGCCGTTGCATCCACCATGGAGTCTATATGTGGTAACAGGAAAGGATCCTTGGGGCCTGCCTTGTTTAAATCGGTAAAATCGACACACACCCTCCACTTTCCATTCTTTTTTGAAACAACAACCACATTAGCCAGCCATCGAGGATATTTAACCTCTCTGATCATACCGGCCTTAAGGTGTTTTTCAACTTCTTCTTGTATGATCTTGTTCCTCTCAGGAGCAAATTTTCTTCGCTTCTGATGGACGGGTTTAATAGATAAATCGAGGCCTAATTTATGAGTGATTACCTCCTTTGAAATACATGTCATGTCAGAATGTTTAAAGGTAAAGGTAGATTTTCTTCACCCTAAGAAGGATACCAAATTCTTCTCGATCTCGTTGGGGATATTGGATCCTAGTAACACCTTTACATCTAGATCCTCGGGGTCCAAGGATACTTCTTTAATGTCTTTCTCCCGAGCTCCCTAGGATGTTGTTGTGGTTGCTATGCTATAGTTTGTTTGGCAGTTGGCTTCATTGATGAAGAATAATAGTTCTTGGCCTCCGCCTGATCACCAACTATCTTCACAACTCCCCATGGAGTTAGGTATTTTGATGCATTGGTGGTAAGTTGAGGCTACCGCTTTCATTCCATGCAGCCAGGGCCTACCTAGAATAACATTGCAACAAGAAAGGTTATCAATAACACAAAATTTTTTATATGAATTTAACCATTCAATATAAATTGGGAGGTTGATGTCCCCCAATGTCTTTTTGATTTTTCCACTGAAACCGACTAGCACTGATGTTCTAGGGATGATCTCTGAATCCGGTATGTTCATCTTCTTAAGGACATCATGTTGGATGATGTTGACCAAGCTCCCACCGTCAACTAGGATCCTGTGTACATAATGGTTAGCGATAAATAAAGTAATAATCAAACCGTCATGGTGAGAATCCTGGATGTTTAGTTTGTCTTCCTCATCGAAGAAGATCCTTTTGTCTGTCATTAAGGCAGTGGATACTATTGGTCAGTCTCTGTTATCCAACTTGATCTCTTTGGCGAGCCATTTTGCTGCGGAGAAGGAAGTTCCACATATGTCTGATCCTCCAGAGATGAAATTGACCATTCACACATCTAGTTCATCCCGATGAGGATCCTGGATACTCGAATCGAAGAAGATTCTCTTATCTGTTATTCGAGTAGTAGGGATGAGTGGTCTTCTTTCATCGTCCAACTTGAATTCTTTCGCGGGCTTTTCTTCTGCAGGACAAGAAGTCCGAAATATGTCGTAGTCTCTAGCGACGAAGTTGATCACGTGAGCATCTGGTGGTGGTGGTGTTGCTTTTTGTGGAAGATCTTCAGGATCCAGGATCTTGGATTTCTTTCTTCACAAGATCTCTTTGAAGTAGCCCTTACTCAAGAGGTATCCAATTTCCCTCCTTAAGCCAATGCATTCGTCTGTCATGTGGCCAAAATCTTCGTGGAAGGCACACCACTTAGACTTATCTTTGAAGGTGGTTGTCTTCTCGTTCTTTCAAGGCCACATCGCTTTCTCCCCTAGATCATTCATGTCACAAATCAATCCATGGGTATCTACGGAGAAACAATACTCAGAGATGCAGGGATAGCCTTCATCATCATCTCCTTCTTCGACTGCTCGCACGTTCTGATTGTTGAACTTGTTGTACGGCTTTGAGTTGTTGTTCCTATACGAAGATCCTTTATTCTTGTCAGGGGATTCCTGTTTTGTTTGAGCCCCCAATCTTTCTTGGATCATTTTGTCATCTTCCAGCCGTATAATCCTTAGTGCTCTGTTTCTTACTTCAACTAGAGACCTGCAAGGAGTCATCACAAGATCATCATAAAAGGAGCAGCCCCTCTAAAGTCCCATCTTGAATGCTTCAACAGCAGTAGCCATGTCAAGATTAGGGATTTCCAGAGCTTCCATGCCGAACCTTGTAACAAAATCCCAAAGGGATTCATCACTAGGTTGGATAACTCGGTATAAATCACTAGTTAACTTCTCAAATTTCCTGCTACAGGAAAATTGACTATTGAACAAGTTAACTAAGTGTGAAAAAGAAGTAACTAAAAAGGGAGGAAGACTTAGCAGCCATTTTAATGCTGATCTTGTCAGTGTGGATCCAAAGTCTTTGCACAAGCAAGCTTCCTTGAGTCTCTCAGGGATGGGATTGATCTCCATCCTTTCTCTGTATTGTGCCACATGTTCTTTAGGATCAGTGGTCCCATCGTAAGTCTTCATGTTGGGGGTTTGGAATCTCTTCGGGATTTCAGCATCACATATAGGTGGAGCAAATCTGGATAACTTGTGGCTTACCTCAGGTATCTCCGGAATTTGTCGTATCACCCCGGGAACATTGGATATCATATCCTTGAGCTTCTGTAGCTCCTTGGCCATATCTTGGTTGATACCTGCATCCTACATGGGACCACGGTTAGCATCAAAGGATATAGGATCATACAAGTTACCTCTTTGTTGGGCATAGGTTGGCATCCCGGAAGAGTAGCTGGGATGAGAGGAGTATGCGACAGGAGTTGGTCCTCCAGAAGCTATGGTTTGCATGGGGATTATATCTCCTTCATGGACTTCGGAGGATCGTTGATGTTGAACTCCTGAGGATCCTTGATTCTGAAAGAAGGATCCTTGAGGTTGGGAATTATAGGATCCTTGGAGATATAACCCAGAGGATCCTGGTGGAAGGATTGGTGATCCTTGTTGGAAGTATAGGGATCCTTGAGTTTGCTGACCCAGGGACCATGTTGAAGGATAGATGATCCTGGTTGAACCAACGAGAATCCTTGAGTCTGTTGACCCATGGATCCCTGTTGAAGGATAGATGACCCTGGCTGGAACAACGAGGATCCTTGAGTCTGTTGACCCATGGACCCCTATTGAAGGATAGATGATCCTTGCGTGAACTGAGCCATGGATCCTGGACTGGTGAAATCCAGCATCCAGGGCATCAGAGGAGTGTGATCCTCCGCTGGCCGCTTAGTCTTCTTGAGATCTTCTATCTCACGAAGGATCCTCTGGTTGGTCTTGTTCTGCTGCTCCATATATGCTTTTACCTGCAAAAAAATAGATGAAACATCATTGTTAGTATTAACCATCGGCGCAGCAGCAACGGTTTTCGAGCTCTGGAAGACTGGTAGTTGCGTCTTGCTTCCAGCAGCAGCAGGCCGTTGTGCACCCGTGATTGGCGGAGGCATCAGTGGCAAAGTCCTTGATGAGAGAGGAACCGATGATGGCATGGTTGATGAATCAGAGGTTGATTGAGAGGCCATTGATAGTGATATGGGTATGAAAAAATCGAAAATTGATAGGAGTAATATGGATTATAGCACAAATTGCCCCATGGTGAGCGCCAAATTATTTTGGACAAAAATATGCTAAGGATAATGTATCCAAATATGTTATGTGAGGTTTAGTGCAAAAATGGTAACAGTGATTATATGAACGAAAATGGAATGAACACCGAGATTTGTTGCGAGGAAAAACCCTTTGATCTTGTTCATATCAAAAGAAAAAAACCCCAGGTGATAACAAGTCGTCGATCACCAATTTATTAATATCAAAAAAGGGTTACAATGGTTGTGGAGATTAGATCGATGTTACAATAGTAGCTAACGTGTATAGAGAGAATAGTGAGGTATGCTCTAAGAGTGTGTGAGTACAAGTGATGTCTCTAATCGATCATATCTCGATTTTTATAAAGAAAATACATATAACAAAAAGTCCTAACTATCCGCCACTATTCCACTACTCTTCCAACGTTCATTGACCACGTGCTGGTAGATTCTAGTAGCGAGATTTAAGGTGGACCAAGTCACATAGCCGTTACTTCTGTTGAACAATAACCTACACACATGAAACAATGGTTAATTATATTAACCTCTGAGGATCCTTGATCTTCGACATGGTTTTGGAGCTCGTTGGGAGGATAACTGATCCGGACATATCTTCAAGGATAACATATCCTCAACAGAGAAAATATCAGCCCTAACATTTACTAATCATAATCTCCAACCCTTGTAACACCCTTTTTGATTAATAAATTGGTGATAGACGATTTGTCATCACCCAGGGTTTTTGTGCCGGCGATCCGACCGAGATCAAGGGCTTTTCCTCGAAACAAATCTCTGTGTTATTGTTCATCTTTGTTACACAATCGTTATTTTCATACAAGCATTATACCTCACTTTATAAATTTGGTTACATTATCCTTAAACCGATGTTTGACTAAATCAGTTTGGCGCCCACCGTGGGGCAATATGTGCTTTAATCCAGAAGATTTCCTATCAATTTTTAACCTTTACTACCTATATCACTACTAATGGCCTCTCAACAAATCTCTGCTCCGTCCACCATGCCTTCATCAGTTTCTCTCTCATAAATAGCTTCACTCCCAATGCCTCGTCCACCCGCGGGAGCACCGAAAACCACCACTGCAACGAGCAGGATGCCGACTCCAGTCTTCCAAGGCTCAAAGCCCCCTATGGCCACATCGGTGGTAACGTATAATAATGATGTTTCTAACATGTTTTCGTAGGTTAAAGCGTATATGGAGCAGCAGACCAAGACCAACCAAAAGATCCTACGCGAGATAGAGGATCTCAAGAAGACAAAGAGGCCATTGGAGGATCAAACTCCCTTGATGCCTAGGATGCTGGATTTCGCTACTCCAGGATCCGTGACTCAACAAACTCAAGGATCCTCAATCCTTCAGCAAGGATGGTCCATCCTTCAACCAGGATCCCTAGGTCAGCACACTCAAGGATCCTCCATCTTTCATCAAGGATCAAACATTCTTCAACCAGGATCCATGGATCAGCAAACCCTAGGATTCTCTTTCCCTCAGCAAGGATCATCCATCCTTTAGCTAGGATCCTATGGATTGTATCATCAAGGATCCTTCAACTTTCAACCTCAAGGATCCTTTATGCAGAATCAAGGATCGTCGGGACTTCAACATCAAAGATCATCGGAGGTCCATGAAGGAGACATCATCCACCATTGCCTCTGGTGGACCAACTACCATAGAAGATGCTTCTTATCTTGGCTATTCTTCTAGGATGCCGACATTTAGTCAAAAAAGAGGTAACCCTTATAATCCAATATCCTTAGACACTAACCTTGGTTCCATGCAGGATACATGTGTCAACCAGGCCATGGCCAAGGAGCTCCATAAACTGAAGGATATGAAATCCAGTGTACCAAGATTGGTCCGACCCATTCCTGAAATACTAGAAGGAAGCCATAAGCTGTCAGTATTTGCTCCACCAATATGTGTTGCTGAAATCCTAAAACACTTTCAAACCCCCAATATGAAGGTGTACGATGGTACCACCAATCCAGAAGAGCATGTGGCTCAGTACAGAGAGAGGATGGAGATCAACCCTATTCCTGAAAGACTCAAAGAGGCATGCATGTGCAAAGGCTTTGGATTCATATTAACCAGATCCGCTCTTAAATGGCTGCTAAGTCTTCCTCCCTACTCTGTTACCTCTTTTTCACACATAGTTAATTTATTCAATAGCCAATTTTCTTGTAGTAGAAAATTTGAGAAATTAACTAGTGATTTATATCGAGTTGTCCAACTTCGTGATGAATCCTTAAGGGATTTTGTTACAAAGTTTAAACGGGAAGTCTTAGAAATCCCGAATCTTAACATGGCTACTGTTTTGGTCAAAAATCAACTAATTGTTATGTAACCAAATCCGTAATTGTGAGGTTTAGTGCTAAGGTAACAAAAGTGAATATATGAACGAAATGGGGATAAACATCGTGATTTGTTGCGAGGATAAACCCCTTGATCTTGATTAGATCAAAGGAAAAACCCCGGGTGATGACACTCGTCTATCACCAATTTATTTATATCAAAATCGGATTACAATTGGTGGAGTTTATGATCAAGAATTACAGAAAAAACTAAGTGTGAGTGTATAAGCTGCTAAAGAGTTCTCGTCAAAGTGTTTACGAGTCTCAATTGTATGTGAATGAACGTGAACAAGTGACCTAACTTTGATCATAAATTCGGTATATAACAAACGAAAATTACAACTATTTACTAGGTCCTATTAATCTGCCATTTCTCCACTCACTTCCTTCGTGCCTTTTGACCACGTGCTATAGAAGTATAGTAGCGAAATAGGTGGTGGACTAAGTCTTAGTGCCATTGCACTTGATAAATATCAACCTTCATATCGATCCTGATATAATCCTGGAGCTCTTCAGAAGGATAACTGATCCAGTTTGGTCACCAAGAATAACACATCCTCAATACTTGATTAGTTGTGGCTCAAAAATTGCCCCCAATTTGGCGGTTGATAATAATTTTACATCTGTCAAATTGCATTCAAAATTCAAATAAAAGCTGTCAAATTGATTAGATGAAAGGACATAAATAGGGGTTAGATAAAAAATAATTAACCAACATAGGGACTAAAGATAAATAATCAACTCCCTTTTAATTCGTCTCATTCCAGAAGCTTCTCATCTTTTATCCATCTTAGTCCAGGTAATCCTTTATCCCCTCTCTCTTTTGTATTGCGTTGTATTTTATGTCTATCGATAGTTGTTTTTTAAACTCGTCCAACCAAATGGCCGTAGATATGAAAAGTCAAGGGCTGCTTCAAAATCCTTCAGCGGAAATTTGCAAACTGAGATTGACCAAATAGTATCCTGCTATCCTCCGAACACCGTATTCAGACCTTACAATTCCTCTACCCCATGCGATATATCATCAAAGGTGTGGGTTTGTTTTCCGGCCTGTTCCTACTTGCTCGGCTACTCGTACCCATTCCCGGAGTTTACTTAAAGATTCTTTACCTTGACCGGAATTAGCTATATCCAAGCTATGCCGATGATCTGGCGTGCTTTACTTACCCTTGAGGAAATCATAGATGACCACGATCTCTAATTTGGACTCTCTGAATTGGCATACGTATACTCTCTGTACACCCATGGTTCTAACCGATTTCTGTTCAAATCCAAGCCCCATCAGCCTATTCCACTTGACAAGGTCACTCAAAACGATCCTCACTGGAAAAACCAGTTTTTCTTTGTTAAGCAAGATTCAATCCCAAATAGGATTGCTCTTCCTACCAAGTGGATAAAGCGGGGTAGGATTGCTGCATCTACTGTTGTTGTTTGGTTAGGGTTGAATATTGATTTCTCTTTCTTTTGTGCAGTTGAGAACTTCGCACATTTTGCCAAGCTTACAGGAACCAAGGAAAGGGTAGCTGGATTTCTCAAATTGAGCCCAACCATTCGGTCCTTTAAAATCAGGATCTCCGACTCTGATTCAGAAACTTAACGGTCAGATACTTCTCCTCAAAGCAATATGTCAAGTGAGTATAAATCGTAAAGATAAGTATTTCAGTTTTTTCAATAAAAAAGAAAAACTTATCTGTTTTATTGCATTTGAAGGCATGTCTAACTCCGCTAACAAGCCTGCTGCTCACGTTTCTCTGGATGATATAGACCATTTTATTTCTCCGAAGATGGTTAAAAAGGAACCATCCAAATCTGCTACCCAAGATCCTAGCCCTCACATCGTGACCACCAGAGCTAAGGCTCAGTCAGGGAAGAAAAGAAAGATACCAGAACCTCAAGCCGAAGTCCAGGATGTTGAGAAGCATCTTCAATAAGCAGTCGCTCAAACAGTTACTGATGTAAGGATCCTCAATCCTGTTTGTTAGTCTTGCTAAATATTTGTTGTTGATCCCAAGCTTCTGACTTGTAGGGTGCCCAAGGTTTCCACTCTTATTACGAATCTGTCATCAAGGACCTCGAGAAAACTTTGACATGAATAAGGACTCTTGCTGCTGCCAAGGACAAGCTCGTTACTAAGCTTACAAAGGAGAAGAAACAGGCTGATTCCCAAGTCCATGCCATGGAAATGAAGATGAAAGAAGGGATCAAGGCATCAACTGATGAGGCAAAGATATCCGCAGCTAAGATTATACTGCAGGAAAGGATCCAGTTCGTAACTGAGGCAAATGATTCTTCTTTTGACAGGGCCAACTAGGAGGTGGATGAATGGAAAAAGTCTCTGGCTCGGTTGGGTGGCGCAGAGGAAGAGGAGGATGATGGTGAAGAGGATAAGGCTGTAGAGGAAGGTGAAGCTGGGACCAGTGGTGCAAAGGATGCAGGTGACAGGGAAGAAGGAAAGGAGGCAGCTACGGAAGGGGATGTTGTGGAAGCAGGCAATGAAGGATGATAAAGATAAGGCCTGAGCCTATTTTTATTTTTGCTTTTGATAATGTTATTATGGATAATTTGGTTGTGTACTTTAAGACAATAGTAATCTAGGGTAAAGGATCTACGATCCTTAAGAAAATCACCAGGGGTAGAAAAGGTGGAAGGATCCTCTGTTTGTGGGGATGAAGCCTTTGATGCCCATGTTTTATTTTCCTGCACTTGGTTGAACTATTAGTAACAAGTTATCTTAACCCGGATGGATGGTCCATCATTGAATGGTGAAGTCCGGGTTAAAACTTTTGGTAATCACAAGTAAGTTTAATAAATAGTAACTTTTAAGTATTTGCTCATTATTTGTTATTCTGAAAGTATGTTTGATATAGTTTTGTCTTATTGAATGTTTTGAGAAATATTCTTGAGTAAAAAGTTTTTAGAATAGAATATCCTTGCGAAAAGAAATTAAGGATCTTAAATCCTTGTATAATAGAATTTATAAAGATTCTAGCTGAATAAATATAAATTGATAAGTAGAAGTCATACCATGAGGTCTGAATAGACCTAAGTTACCATAAGTAGTAATCCTTCCGTGATATTTGTAAAAAATAAATTAAGGATCTTGGATCCGTAAATGTTAATCCTTCTGTGATCCTTAGGATACCTGATATAGATAACTTATGATACTAAACGGGATTAAAATCAACAAACTAGGTACAAGCCCATAAAATAATCTGGGGACTAGCCCATGCAACTGGGCACAAGCCCAAACTGGGGACAAGCCCGTGTAACTGGGGACAAGCCCAAAAACTAGTGTTAAACTGGGGACAAGCCCAAACTGGGGACTGGCCCAAAGAAAAGGATGTCAATTGGGGACTCGCCCGAACCAGGATTTAGCCCAAACATGAGAGACGTGAAAACGCCAAAACCTTAGCTAACATGAAAATGTTAGAAACCTTTGTCTTGAGATAACATGAAAATGTTAAAAACCGGTGGTATGGTACGTCTACCATAAATCGTAGGATCCTCCATATAGCCGAAGACAACGAAATTGTCAGCCACATATGGTGAACTAGTCCCGCTGCCCCGAACTATACGTTGGATAACGTGCGCTCCAAGCGAGAGTGTAGAAACTCTAATTTATAAGAAAGGTGAAAACCTTTAAACCTTAGAAGATATGACCATCGGGAGTCATACCTTAAACGTGGGCTAGGCCAAGGGAAATAGAAAAATACCTTTAAATGCGAAGGAGATGTGGCCAACCTCTTAGATATTAATCCTCTAACTAGAATCCTGCATAGTTATTTAATACTTGGAAAAAATAAACGTTAAGAATATGTTATCCTTAAATTAATAAAAATCGTAAATAAATAAGTGATCAGATAGATATTACCAATTTCAGGATCCTTGATGTTATAAGGATACCCCATCCTCCTAAGATACTGGATCTTGATCAGAAAAAATACTTCTTGAGATGGATAGCGTTCCAGTATATGTTGCCTTCCATAGAGAGCAAATGATATGCCCCCTTTCCTGCTTCTGATCAAATAGGGGCCTTCCCACATAGGAGTTAGTTTTCCATCTGCTGGATTAGTCGTATTCTGGAAGGCTTTCCTCAAGACCAAGTCTCCTTCTTGAAATCTTCTGATCCTTATATTCTTGTTGTATGCCCCAGCTACCTTTTGTTGATATGCTGCCATTCTGATCTTGGCTAGGTCTCTGAGTTCTTCAACAGTAGCCAAGTCTTCAAGAAGGATTTCTTCATTATCTTCCAGATCACAGATGCTTGTTCTAGAAGTGGGAACTATCATCTATGTAGGGATTACAGCTTCTGACCCAAACACCAATGAGAAAGGTGTTTGACCTGTTGAATTCTTTGGTGTTGTCCTGTCTGCCTAAAGAATATAGGGAAGTTCTTCTACCCATTTACCTTTCTTGGATCCTATCTTATTCTTTAAATTGTTGATGATAATCTAGTTACTTGATTGTGTCGGGCCATTAGCTTGAGGATGCACTGGAGTAGAGGTAATCATCCTGATGCCCCAACTGTCACAAAAGTTAGTGGTTCTTTTCCCGATAAACTAGGAACCATTGTCACAAATAATTTCTGAAGGGATACCAAACCTAGTAATAATATTTCTTTTAATTAAAGATATCACCTCTTTTTCGCATACTTGAACAAAAGCTTTTACTTCTATCTACTTTGAAAAGCAATCAGTCATTGCAAGCATGAATACTTTTCCTCCTGGGGCTTTAGGTAGCTTACCTACGATATCCATGCCCCACTTCATGAAAGGCCATGATGAGGATATAGGATACATAGGTTCTGCCGGTTGATGTAGGATGTTTCCATGTCTTTGGCAAGCATCACACTTCTTTGAATACTCCATTGCATGTCTCTTCATAGTTGGCCAGTAGTAACATGTTCTCAGAATTCTCAAAAATAGGGCTCTGCCTCCAGTGTGGTTACCACAATCACCTGCATGAAATTTATTAAGTACTTCTTGGATTTCAGGATCTTCGATGCACCTCAAGTAGGGACCTGCAAGAGATTTCCTATACAAAATATCGTGTAATATATGTATTGTGATACCTTAAGTTTGAAGGACTTAGGATTCTCCGTGACTGTAATCTCTCCAGTTTGAATGTACTTCTTGATTGGGAGGATCCAAGATCCTTGATTATTCGAGTTTAATGGATCCCAGAGTATAATCTCTTTGTCAGTTGTTATCTCCCCAACTTCTTGTTCTTCTATTGCTGGAGAGAGTATATAAATAATTGGGATCTTCGTATCTTTTGGAATCTTCAAATATGAAGCTAAATTTGCCAAAGCATCTGCCCCAGCATTCTCTTCCCTTGGTACATGTACTCTGCTAAACAATTCGAAGGATTTTGCTAGTTCCTTCACAACATCTAGATATTTGATTATTTTTCACCTTTAACAACATATGAGCCATTAAAGTGGTTAGCTATTAACAATGAATCTATATATACTTAAAGATACATGATCCTCATGCGTTTAGCTAATTGCAAACCTGCGATCAGAGCTTCATACTCTGCCTCATTATTCGTCGCTTGAAACTCACAGGCTATGGACCGGGGTAATATGTGGCCCCCTGTGGCGATTTCAGTAGGATACCTAATCTTGTTCCTCTTACATTGGAAGCTCCATCTGTAAAGAGGATCCAAGGATCCTTGGTTTCTTCTAGTTGTTGAACCTCCAAGTCGGCTTCTTTTTGCATGTCGCTACTGAAATCAGCCACAAAGTCTGCGAGTGCCTGGGATTTAATGGTTGTTCTGGGCTCATATTGAATATCATGCGCACACAACTTCATAGCCCATTTCGCCATCCTTCCTTATAACTCGGGCTTTCTAAGGACATTTTTAACAGGATAGTTAGTTCTCAAAATAATAGTTTGAGTCTCAAAGTAATGTCTTAATTTAGTAGAAGCCATAATAAGTGCAAGAATTAACTTTTCTAAATGAGAATACTTGGCTTCTGCATCTAGAAGACTTTTACTTACATAATAAACGGGATGTTGTTCACCTTCATGATCCTTCACAAGGACAGCACTTACAACATTTCCTGAAATAGCTAGGTACAAATATAAGGATTCTCCAACCATAGGCTTCATCAGAGCTGGTGCTGAGGATAAGTAGTCCTTTAAGGCTTCATCTAAAGGCAAACGTAGACTTTCTTCGCTTTAGGAAGGATATTAGATCCTCCTCGATCTCATCAGGGATACTAGTCCTAGGAACACTTTCACATCTGGATCATCGGGATCCAAGGACACTTCTTTTATGTTTTGCTCCCGAGCTTCTAGCACGTCCCTAGGATGCTGCTGTGGTTGCTATGCTATCGTCTGTTTGCCTGTCGGCTTCATATATGAAGAATAATAGTTCTTTGTTTCCACCTGATCACCATCTATCCTTACTACTCCCCAAGGGGTCGATAGTTTGATGCATTGATGGTAAGTAGAGGCTACCACCTTCATCCCATGTACCCAAGGCCTTCCCAAAATAACATTGCAACAAGATAGGTTATCAATAACGCAGATGCTTTGGTAAGAATTTAACCCTTCGATTTATATTGGGAGGTTAATGTCCCCTAATGTTTTCTTGGTCTCTCTACTGAATCAAAATAACACCAACGTCCTTGGATGATCTCCGAATCCGGGATATTCATCTTCTGAAGCACATCGTGTTGGATGATATTGACCGAGCTTCCACCATCAACTAGGATCCTGCGCACATAATGGTTAGCAATAAATAAAGGGACAATCAAACCGTCATGATGTGGATCCTGGATGTTTGATTTATCTTCTTCATCGAAGAAGATCCTTTTGTCAGTCGTCAAAGTGGTGGATATGACTGGTCGTTCTCCATTCTCCAGCTTGGTTTCTTTGGCGTGCCTTTTTGGCGAAGGGAAAGAAGTGTCGCCGCATATGTCTGAGCCTCCGGAGATGAAGTTGATTACTTGAGCGTCTGGTGGGGGTGGAGTTGCTTTTTTAGGAACCTCTTCATGATCCTGGATCATGGACTTTTTTCTTCCCAAGAGCTCCTTGAAGTGGCCCTTGCTCAGGAGGTATCAAATTTCCCTCCTTAAGCCAATACAATCATCAGTCAAATGACCGAAGTCCTCATGGAATGCACACCATTTGGACTTGTCTTTAAAGGATGTTGTTTTCTCGTTCTTTTGAGACCACCTTTCCTTCTCACCTAGATCCTTCATGGCACAAATCAAACCATGAGTATCCACTGAGAAGCAGTATTCTGAGATGCTCGGGTAGTCTTCATCGTCATCTCCTTCTTCAACTACTCGGACATTCTGATTGTTGAATTTGGAGTAAGGTTTCGAATTGTTGTTCTTGAACGAGGATCCTTTATTATTGTCAGGGTATTCTTGCTTCGTTTGAGTCCCCAATATTTCCTGGATCCTTTTGTCATCTTCCAACCGTATGAACCTTAGTGCTATGTTCCTTACTTCATCTAAAGACCTGCAAGGAGTCATCACAAGATCATCAAAAAAGGGGGAGCCCCTCTAAAGTCCCATCTTGAATGCTTCAACAGCGGTAGCCATATCAAGATTAGGGATTTCTAGAGCTTCCCTGCTAAACCATGTAACCAAATCCCTAAGGGATTCGTCATAAGGCTGGATAACTCGGTATAAATCACTAGTTAACTTTTCAAATTTCCTACTACAAGAAAATTGACTGTTGAACAAGTTAACTAAATGAGAAAATGAATTAACAGAGTAAGGAGGGAGACTTAGCAGCCATTTGAGTGTAGATCATGTTAGTGTGGATCCGAAACCCTTGCATAGACAAGCCTCCTAAAATTTTTTAGGGATTGGATTTATCTCCATCCTCTCCCTATATTGAGCCACGTGTTCTTCAGCATCAATTGTTCCATCATACATCTTCATGTTGGGAGTCTGAAATCTTTTTGGGATTTTAGCATCACAAATTGGTGAAACGAATATAACTTGTGGCTCCTTTCTGGAATCTCAGGGATCAGTCGGACCACCCCTGGCACGCTAGATATCATATCCTTATGCTACTGCAATTCCTTGGCCTTAGCTTGGTTGATACCTTCACCCTGCATAGGACCAAGATTAGCATCTAGGGATATAAGATTATATGTGTTACCTCTTTGTTGCGTGAATGTCGACATCCCAGAGCAATAGTTTTGATACGAAGAGTCTGCTACAGGATTTGGTCCACTACAAGCTATGGTGGGATTATATCTCCTTCATGGACCTCGGAGGATCGTTAATTTTGGTGGAAGGATCCTTGAGTTTGAAAGTGGCAGGATCCTTGATAGTCCCCAGAGGATCCTGGTTGAAGGATTGATGATCCTTGAGGAAAACTATAGGATCCGTGGGTCTGCTGACCCATTGACCATGACTGGAGGATAGGTGATCCTTGTTGAAAAGTCAAGAAACCTTGAACCTGTTGGCCTATGGATCCCTGACTAAGGATGGATGATCCTGACTGAAAGATTGAGGATCCTTGAGTTTGTTGACCCACGGATCCCTGCTGAAGGATAGATGATCCTTGCGTGAACTGAGCCAAGGATCCTGGAGTGGTGAAATCCAGCATCCTAGGCACCAAGGGAGTCTGATCCTCCGCTGGTCTCTTAGTCCTCTTGAGGTCTTCTATCTCCCGAAGGATCCTCTGGTTAGTCTTGTTTTGCTGCTCCATGTATGCTTTAACCTGTAAAAACATAGCAGAAACATCATTGTCAGTATTGACCACCGAAGTGGCAGCAGTGGTTTTCGAGCTCTGGAAGACTTGTAGTTGCGACTTGTTTCCGGTAGCAGTAGCCCGTGGTGCTCCCGTGATTGGAATACGCATCGGCGGCAAAATTCATGATGAGAGAGGAACCGAAGATGGTATGGTTGATGAAGCAGAGGTTTATTGAGAGGCCATTGGTGGTGATATAGGTATGAACGGTTGAAAATTGATAGGAGGTAATCTAGATTATAGGACCAATTGCCCCACGGTGGGCGCCAAAAGTGAATATATAACCAAATCCGTAATTGTTTTTGGCCAAAAGTCAACTAAGGATTATGTAACCAAATCCGTAATTGTGAGGTTTAGTGTTAAGGTAACAAAAGTGAATATATGAACGAAATAGGGATAAACACCGTGATTTGTTGCGAGGAAAAACCCCTTGATCTTGATTAGATCAAAGGAAAAAACCCAGGGTGATGAAAACTCGTCTATAACCAATTTATTAATATCAAAATCGGATTACAATTGGTGGAGTTTATGATCAAGAATTATAGAAAAATCTAAGTGTGAGTGTATAAGCTGCTAAAGAGTTCTCATCAAAGTGTTTGCGATCAGCTATATGTGAATGAACGTGAACAAGTGACCTAACTTTGATCATAAACTCAGTATATAAAAAATGAAAATAACAACTAACTACTAGGTCTTATTAATCCGCCATTTCTCCACTCGCTTCCTTCGTGCCTTTTGACCACGTGCTATAGAAGTCCAATAGCGAAATAGGTGGTGGACTAAGTCTTAGAGCAGTTTCACTTGATAAATATCAACCTTCGTATAAGAAACAACCGTTAACAACACCAAGTACCGAGGATCCTCGATCCCGATATAATCCTGGAGCTCTTTGGAAGGATAACTGATCCAGACTGGTCACCAAGAATAACACATCCTCAATACTTGATTGTTGAGGCATTCAAGATGGGGTTACAAAAGGACTCCCTATTTTATGATGATCTTGTTATGACCCCATGCAGGACATTAGATGAAGTAAGGAATAGGGCACTCAGGTTTATAAGACTGGAGGATGATAAAAGGATCCAAGAACGGTTAGGATCTCCAACAAAACAAGAGTCACCTGACAAGAAACAAGGATCCTCATTCAGGAACAACAATTCAAAGCCGTATTCAAAATTCAACAACCAAAATGTCTGTGTGATCGAAGAAGAGGATGATGATGATGAAGATTATCCAAGAAATTTCCGAGTATTGCTTCTCTGTTGATACTCATGGCTTAATATGTGTAATGAAGGATCTTGGAAAGAAAGCAAGATGGCCTTGGAAAAAAGAGAAGGCAACATTCTTCACGGATAAGTCCAAATGGTGTGCATTCCATGAAGATTTTGGCCATTTGACCGATGTCACACCCTCAAAATCCACTAACGGAGGTTTACCGTTAGAGGGTGTGAACTAACAGGATCGGAATCATTAGTTATAATCAAACACCATGATTAAAGTTTTCAAACCAACAAGACATTAAGTCTTAAATAAAATTCGGAAGCGTAAATTGTAAACCAAAAAGTTTGCGTCAGACAGGACGACTTAAAAACCCAAGTTCTTAAGATAAAAACTTAAAAGAAATTTTCAAGCGATGTTGTTTAGCGAATGCATGTTCCTATACCGCGCGCCCGCCTCGGCTTCCTGAGAATAACATACTAAAAGTGTCAACACGGGGTTGGTGAGTTCACAAGTTTAAATAAATAAAGCGTTTGCGTTTGCGTTTACGTTTTGCATTACCAGATAGTGTTATGTCATTTATATATCAATAGGTAGCTAACCTATCAAACATGTTTTACTAAGTATTCAACACCGAAGCTGACTGTTTATCAATTGCCTTACCACCATGTCAACCACGACCATGGTAATGTGTTAGCCAAGATTACACCCACTCGACCTACAGTCGAGTTTAGAGTTGGGTGGGGTTTGTCAAACCCAGTAGTACTACTCAACAGTGACTCGCTATTATCCAAATATATACCGGTTCGATGTTATGAAGGACTTTAGTTGGTTTGTTTGCCACTTAGTCTTACAAGTGATATATAAAGAATAACAAAATCTAAAGCGTGGAGTATGTTATCTCCCCCAATAAAAGCGTTTAAAGAGAGTAAAAGGGGCCGTGAAACTCACTGTTTGCAAAGAAATCAAAAAGAATCCGAGAGAGGTGTGCGTTACAGAAAATCCTCACTAGTGCTCTAACAACAAAAATGAGATTTTCTAAGTATTTAAACTACAAGTGAGTTCCTAGACTCGACACATACAACTTATGCATGAGATGCATTTCGTGTTTCGTTTGTGAAATAAGTGAGACTCGACAAACACGTTGGTGATACGTTACATTTGTGAACAACTACTTAAGTGTTAAGCATTAACATCGTTCATTACTAGAAAATATCCCCACAAGGGCAATTTAGTCAAAACATAGCAAACATCGATCAGTTATGCACTTTTCATGATACTTCAAGTAATTCAGCAGCTAAATTGTCCAGGCAGATTTTCACTCGACAAGATTACTCTATTTAATAAATCCTAACATGTCAAATAAATAACCAAAACTCATCACAGAAGCACACGTGAGTTAGGTTTCTAAAAATATTTTTATTATATTTTTATCATATACGGTTTTATCACAATGATCAAAACATCACAGCAAACACACAGCAATCATTATCATGCGCAACAGAATGTTATTTGTTAATCCCGTTAAATGACAAATCCAATTGATGCAAGACCAATTAAGTTAGATTCCTAACTCAAAAATTAACTTCCAGAAGTGGAACCAACCCATTTGGTCTTATCGTTTATGAGATATCATAGACTCAAAATAGCCTAACAGCAGGTCTCCAGAATCAGCCTTGCACAACAGTTTTGTAAAATAATAAAAACAAATTTTTACAAGTCCAAAATTTACAAACTCGGACTTTTCATAAAATAGACTCGACGTAGTATATTATAGAATCAACAATCACTTCAAAACATGTAATTAACATCGAGTTACAGTCATCTAAACACGAATTCATTAATCTGTCCAGCATCAGTTTTCATCTATCAAAACTCAACAAACTATCATTCTATGAACAATTAACCATGCAAGCAACCCTCTAGACTCATAATCTATCAACAATCAATAGTTTTAACATCTAGGGTTTATGTTTATTATGCTTAATCATGCAATTAACTCAATGAAATAGACTAGATAGGATGTGATTTACCTAGCTAGCACTTTAACCCTTCAGTCCAAGCTTGAATAATAACTTGTATATGTGTGTGTGGTGATCGGCCGAGCAAGAGAGGAGAGGGGAAGGGGGCTGCCGTCGCCAAGAGGGAGAGGGAGAGGGAGAGAGGGAAAGAGTTACGATTTTAGTTAAGGTTGTTTATATATTAATTAAATAAAAAGACAAGTTACAACTAGCACCCTTAACTTCTATTTTGTATAATTCTAGCATAAAGCATCAATCACCTCCATAATATAATGACATGCATACAAGCACACATTTATACATATAAACGTAACACATAATTATATCAACTACTTGTTTATAATATTCATCATTTGTTCACCAATGGTTTGAGTCGACTCGTGTGTGTTTCGGTGAAATTCCGAAAGACTACTTGTGTAGTGATTGTCATGCGTCATCTAAATCCTAGTTTAAATGTAACGAGATATGCGTTAAAGTTCGTGTGATCTTAAGTTTGAATTAACGGAGTTCGGATTAACGGAGTTAACCTGAAATTGACGAGTGTCACATCATTCCCATGTTGAAAGAATTTTCGTCCCGAAAATTTGAGTCAAGTCGCGATGGGTGTCTGAAAAAGGCAAAATTTTTCAGTTTGTCATAACCGATGACTGCATCGGTCTAAGAAGGAAAATTGGGTATCTTCTAAGCAAGGGCCACTTCAAAGAGCTTCTAGGAAAAAGGAAATCAAGGATCCAGGATCCTGAAGAAGTTCCACAGAAAGCAGCACCACCATCGCTTGATGCACAAATCATCAATTTCATCTCCTTTGGTTCGGATATATGTGAAACCTCCTTCTCCTCGTCCAAGAGACATGCTAGAGAAACTAAGTTGGAAAACGGAGAGCGACCTGTCATAACCACTACCCTAACCAATGACAAGAAAATGTTCTTCGACGAAGAAGATAGAATGAGCATCCAGGATCTTCATCACAATGGTTTGATTATAACTCTATTTATTGTTTATCATTATGTGCAAATGATCCTAGTTGATGGAGGAAGTTCGGTTAACATCATTCAATATGATGTACTCAAGAAGATGAATATCCCAGAATCAGAAATCGTTCCTCAATCATCCATACTCATTGGTTTTAGCGGTGAAACTAAGAACACACTAGGGGATATCAAGCTTCCTATATACATTGAGGGAGTGAACTCTTTTCAAAAATTTTGTGCTATAGATAACTTTTCTTGTTGCAATGTAATTCTTGGCAGGCCATGGATACACATAATGAAAGCTGTATCATCTACTTATCATCAGTGTATCAAACTCCCAACTCCTTGGGGGTAGTGAGAATAGACGGAGACCAAGTGGAAGCTAAGAACTACTATTCCTCGTCCATGAAACCGGCGGCTAAGCAAACGGAAGCATAGAAACTACAACAACATCCTAGGAATGTGCTGGAGGCTCGAGAGAAAGACTTGAAAGAAGTACCCTTGGACCCCGAGGATCCAGACGTAAAAGTTTTCCTAGGATCCAATATCCCAACTAACGTTGAAGAGGATCTAGTATCCTTCCTCAAACAACAAAAATCTACATTTGCCTTCTAACACTCTGACATGACAGGTATATCAAAAGATGTAATTACTCATAAACTAGGCTTTAATAATTCCATTAAACCCATTCACCAGAAGCGAAGAAAATTCGCTCCTGAGAGGAGTGCGATGATACAAGAAGAGGTTGAAAAACTTCTTAAGTCCGGTATGATCCGAGAGGTTAAGTATCCTCAATGGTTGGCTAATGTTGTGGTAGTTTTACAAAAGAATGGAAACTGGTGGATGTGTTTCGACTTCACTGATTTAAATAAGGCATGTCCCAAGGATCCTTTCCCTTTACTACACATTGACTCCATGGTGGATGCAACGGCAGGACATGAGATGCTCATTTTTATGGATGTTTCCTCTGGATTTCAACAAATTCTGATGGAACCATGTGATCAAGAAGATACAACATTCATGACTCCTACTGGCATACATTTCTATATTGCTATGCCTTTTGTACTAAGAAATTCAGGTGTGACCTATCAACGCTTAGTCAACATTATGTTCAAAGATCATCTAGGGAAGACCATGGAGGTCTATATAGATGATATGGTAGTCAAATCCAAGAAGGCTAAAGATCACCTCAAAGATTAGGAAGTAGCCTTCAACATCCTAGGCCAGTATAACATGAAACTCAACCCATCTAAATGCCATTTTTTGTCAAAGATGGCAAGTTCCTCGGTTATATGGTCACCAAGAGGGGAATAGAGGCTAGCCCAGAACAAATAAAAGCCATCATCAACTTGAAGTCACCCGCGAGTGCAAAAGACGTGCAAAGGTTGACCGGGATGATTGCGGCCTTCGAAGAAGTGCAAGGATTTCTATGATATCCTTAGAAAGAAAAAAAGTTCGAATGGAAGGAGAAACATGAGGCTGCCCTCAAAGCCTTAGAGGGCTACTTTTCTTTAGCACCAGTACTGATAAAGCCACTAGATGGGGAACCCCTATCTTTGTACTTAGACGTCTCGGGTAATGCAGTAAGTGTTGTCGTAGTTAAGGATCATGAAGGGGAACAACATCTTGTTTATTATGTAAGTAAAAGTCCTCTAGATGCTGAAGCCAGGTAATCTCATTTAGAAAAATTAATTCTTGCATGGCTTCTACTAAGTTAAGGCATTACTTTGAAACTCATACTATAACTTTGACAACTAAATATCCTATCAAGAATGTTCTTAGAAAACCAGAGATGTCAGGTTGGATGGCTAAGTAGGCTGTAAAGATGAGTGCATACGATATCCGATACTAGCCAAGGACTGCTATAAAGTCTCGAGCACTAGCTGACTTTGTGGCGGATTTCAGTAGTGATTTACAAAAGGAAGCTGACTTAGAAGTCCAACAATTAGAGGAAACCAAGGATCCTTTGGATCTTATTCACGGATGGGGCATCCAACCTAAGGGGAACAGCTTTAGGTGTTCTACTGAAATCGCCACACATGGACATAATACCTCAGTCTATAGTTTGTGAATTTCAAGCAACAAATAATGAAGCAGAATACGTAGCTTTAATTGCAGGTTTGCAACTAGCTAAACACATGAGGATCGGGAATCTTCAGACATTGTGAAAGAACTATCAAAGTTCTTCGATTCTTTTAGTATTATATAGGTACCAAGGCAAGAGAATACTCGGGCAGATGCCTTACCAAATCTAGCATCTTCTTTGATGGTTCTGGAAGCTACGAAAATTCTGATCATCCATATACTCTCACCAGTAATAGGAGAACAAGAAAATTTTGGAGATAAACTAACAAAGAAATTGTGCTTTGGGATCCATTATCCTCAAATAATCAAGGATCTTGGATCCTCCCGATCCAGAAATTCCTTCAAGATGGAGTGATCCCCGCCACAGAAAATCCTAAAACCTTTAAACTTAAGGTATCACAATACATCTAATTACATGATATTCTGTATACGAAATCTCTTGCAGGTCCATACTTGAGGTGCATTGAGGAACCTAAAATCCAAGAGGTGCTCAAAGACTTTCACAAAGTGATTGTGGTAATCACACTGGAGGTAGAGCCCTATTCTCTAGAATTTTAAGAACATGATACTTATAGCCAACCATGAAGAAAGATGCCATGGAGTACTTAAAGAAGTGCGATGCTTGTCAAACACACGACAACATTCTGCACCAACCAGCGGAAACTATGTATCCTATATCCTCATCATGGCCTTTCATGAGGTGGGGGATGGATATTGTGGGTAAATACGTAAAGCATCAGGAGGAAAAGTGTTCATGCTTGGCATGACTGATTACTTCTCAAAGTGGATAGAAGTAGAAGCTTTTGTACAAGTCCACGAAAAAGAGGTGATATCCTTCATTAAAAGGAACATTATTACTAGATTTGGTATTCCTTCATGAATTATTTGTGACAATGGTTCCCAGTTTATCGGGAAAAGAACCACTAACTTTTATGACAGTTGGGGTATCAAGATGATCACTTCTACACCAGTTCACCCTCAAGCCAAATGGTCAAGCAGAATCAAGCAACAAAATTATCATCAACAACTTGAAGAAGAAACTAGGATCCAAGAAAGGCAAGTGGGCTGGGAAGCTTTCTTATGTCCTTTGGGCTGATAGAACAATACCAAAGAATGCAACAAGTCAAACATCCTTCTCATTGGTGTTTGGATCAGAAGCTGTAATCCCTACAAAAATGGTGGTTCCCACTGCCAAAACAAGCATATGTCAT
This sequence comes from Bidens hawaiensis, assembly GCF_021521415.1. Lineage (NCBI taxonomy): Eukaryota > Viridiplantae > Streptophyta > Magnoliopsida > Asterales > Asteraceae > Bidens > Bidens hawaiensis. Next base: position 2,380,962 of record NW_027491179.1, read on the forward strand.
CCTCAGGCCAATGATGAAAATCTTATCCAAGATCTAGATACTACTGATAAACTCAGAGACCTAGCAAAGATCAGAATAACAACATATCAACAAAGGGTAGTTGGGGCATATAACAAAAACATCAGGATTCGATGATTTCAAGAAGGAGATTTAGTCTTAAGGAAAGCCTTCCAAAATAAAACTAATCCCGCAGATGGAAAGCTAGCACCTAAATGAGATGGCCCCTAACTGATCGAGGCAAAGGCAGGAAAGAGGGCAAATCATCTACTTACCATGGAAGGTGACCGACTACCAAGAGCATGGAATGCCATCCATTTTAAGAAGTACTTTGTCTAGCGAGGATAACGAATCCTTAGGATCAAGGATCCTCAAGTTGATTTCAATAAGAGATTAAATAACTAAGAGGTTGGCCACCTCTCCCTCACGCTCAAGGTACATTGCTATTTCGTTGGCCTAGCCCACGATTAAGGTATGATCCCCGATAGTCATATCTTCTAAGGTTTAAAGTTTTTCACCTTTCTCACGAATTAGAGTTTCAACACACTCGCCTGTAGCGCACGTTATCCAAAGTATAGTTCGGGGCAGTGGGACCCGTACACACTTAGTGTGACAATTTCATTGCTTTAGACTATATGGAGGATCCTAAAAATTATGGTAGACGTACCATACCTAAGGTTTTGGTGTTTTCACGTCACTCATGTTTGGGCTAAATCCCGGTTTGGGCGAGTCCCCGGTTAACTTCCGTATCTTTGGGCCAGTCCCCAGTTTAGGTTTATCCCCAGTTTATATGGGCTTGTCCCCAGTTTATTTTTGGGCTTGTCTCCGGTTGTTGGGCTTGTCCCTAGTTTATTTGGGCTTGTCCCTAGTTGGTTGGGTTTAATCCCAGTTAATATGGTAAGTTATATGCATCAGGTATCCTAAGTCTAACTACAAGGATCATGGAAATATCAACACTTGTGGTAATTTAGGTCTAATCAGACCTTATGGTATGATCTCTGCTTATCAATTTATATTTATTCGGTTTTAATCTTTATAACTTTACAGATTTAAGGAACCAGGATTCTTAATCTGTTTTTACAAGGATAGTTTACCCTTGAAACTTTTCTCAAAACTTTTAATAAAACTAAGACTACAACAGATATGCTTTCGGAATAATAAACAACATGCAAGTAGTCAAAAGTTTTAAGTTATTATTATCAATTAGTCACATGGACTTACCAAAATCCTTAACCCGGATTTCACCATACAAAAAATGGACCATCCACCTGGGTTAAGAAGGTGTTACTAATTGTTCATAAAGTGCAGGAAAAATAAATATAGGGGGCATCAAAGGCTTCATCCCCACGAAAGGAGGATCCATCCACCTTTGTCACCCCTTAATATTGTCTTAGGATCGAGGGTCCTACATCCTACTTAGCTATTGTTTATTACGGTCCAAAATCAATTATCTAGAAAACACAAACAAGCAAATAAAAAGTGGGCTCAGGCCTTGTCTTCTCTATCCTTTCATTACCCACTTTGCCAGCCTCCTCTTCAGCAGCTGCATCCTTCCCCGCATCCATCACCTCAGCCTCCTGACCACCAACAGCATTGTCAGTGCTTTCACCTGCTTCATCTTCTCCACCACCCAATGCTGCAAAGGATTGCTTCCAATGTGCCATCTCACATGAGGAGTTGTCGAAGGCAGGATCATTAGCCTCATTCACAATTTTTATTCTGGCTTGGAGGACTGGCTTGGCTGCCCAGATCTTTGCTTCATTAGTGGCGCAGGTTATCTCCTCCTACAATTGAGCCTCGACTGAGGATGCGTGATCCTCAACTTGCTTCTTTTCTTTGGTCATCTTAGCAAGCGCCTTATCCTTTGCAGAAGCCATTGACCTCATCCCAGACAAGGTCTCCTCATACTATTCGACTATCTTCTCATGATAACTTTTGGAAGAATTTATGGCACGTACAAGAAAATTGGACAAAGTCAGAAGGATACGTGATTCATAAATGAGGATTATTAGGGTCAAGGATCCTTACGGCAGTAAGCATGTCGAGGAGTTGTTTCTCAGCATCGAAAGGACTCTCTGGTTCTTAAGGTTTCTTCCTCTTGGATGCTCCTAACTTGGCTCGGGTCATGAGAGGGTGTGGCTCATGCATCGGTGTAGATTTTGGAGTCTCCTTTTTCACAAACATACAATCAGTGTCTTCAAGGGAGAATTTCGATGCAGACTTACCGGATTTCTGAGCACCTACAAAGAACAATTTACAGATAAGTCTTCAATTATTTTCAGTTAATATTAAACAGTGGTATAGACACTCTTACTTGGCATGCTGCTAATCAAATATGAAATCGGCTCTTGAAAAGCTTCAGTGAACTTGGCTTGAAAAATCCTAATATCTAGATCCAGTGCAAGAAATTTTTGCACTCTTTCCTTGGCTCCAGGAAGCTCGGCTAACAATGCATAATTATCAACTACAAAAGAAAGAACAAAGCGTTAGTTTAAGAATCGAGTATCCATTCCATGTTACCTAAGGATCCGGGATCATGCCCTTCATGATTCACCTTTTGGGTAAATCAGATCCACCAGGGATTGAGTACTTTTTTACAAAGAAAAATTGGTTATTTTCAGAAAGTACCATTCTGGGTAACCTTTGAGATGGGGGTCGGTTGACGTGGTTTCAATTTAAAAACAAAACGATTGGAGCCATGAGTAACCAGGGTGTACATATATGACAGCTCCAACAAGCCGAACTCAAGATCTTCTTAATCAATGATCCTTTCGATGGTGCGCAGTACTCTCCACAGCATAGACATCGCCAGAATGTAGCTGATTCTGGTTAAGGTAAAGATGCTCTGCGTAAATCTAGGAAAGGGATATCGGTAGCCTATTAAAAATGGGTGAGCTGGAAAGCAAACCCAGGTCTTGGATACACAGTCACTTCATACGGTGGAGTCGAAGACGGTGCCGGCCGGAAAAAGTGATCGGATGTCGTCGATTTCTGGATTGGTAAACTTGCAGATCTCATAGGAAGGGGTAGCGAGAAGACCTTGTGCTCGGAGTTCACTTGAATCTAATGTTCGGAAGAAGAAGAAGATATAGAGACGGTAGACATATTAGAAAAGAAAAGAGAAAATCAAAAGAAGATAGAGAGAATGATACATGTTTGACTGCCAAAGAGTGTGGTTATAAATGGATTATTAAGATCACATATATAGGCGGTAGATAATAATCAGGTTTAGCAATAATAATTAATTCTGACGCACGTCTAATCATCTCATTTTTTCAGGAAATTTGAATTTCAAAATGACAGCTCTTATCCATAAACAACCACCATTTTGAGGGCAATTGTTAGGGCATTGATTTTATGCTGAGGATACTTTATCTTTATGTGCCTTTTGGATCATTTATCCTTGAGATATGTTCCAGGTTGCATAGAATCACGGATCCTCGGTATTTTTTGTTGCTAATGATTGTTTCTATTGTGTAGGTTTATAATTAACAGGTCTAACGGCTGGAAGACCTAGTCTACCTATTTTTATGTTATGGAGCTCATTGAGCACGTAGTCAAAAGACTTGGATGCAGCTAGTGGGAGAGTGGCACAAAGATAGGACGAGTTGTTAGCTTTCATTTTTGTCTTTAATCAAGCTTATGATCAGTTAGAAGACACACTTCACGTTCATTGTCAATACTCAGAGACAAACCTAGCAATACTCACACACACTTAGCAATTCTTGTATTTACTGATCATAATCTCCAACCCTTGTAACACACTTTTTGATTAATAAACTGGTGATAGGCGATTTGTCATCACCCGGGGTTTTTATGCCGGTGATCCGACAAAGATTAAGAGCTTTTCCTCACAAAAAATATATGTCGTATTGTTCATCTTTGTTACACAATTGTTATTTTCATTCAATCACTATACCTCACTTTACAAATTTGGTTACATTATCCTTAAACCGATTTTTGACCAAAACACAGCCAGCGTCTTGGTACTCTCACCCGCTTCATCCTCTCCACCGCCCAATGCCACCAGAGCCTGCTTCTATTTTGCCAAGTCCCATGCCTACTTATCAAAGGAGGGATCGGTAGCCTCCGTCGCGATCTTGATCCTAGCTTGAAGAGCATATTTAGCAGCCCAAATCTTGGACTCATTGGTAGCACGGTTCACCTCCTCTTGTAGTTGGGCTTCAACTGAGGATGCATGATCCTCTTCCTGCTTCATCTCCTTGGTCAACTTGGAGATGGTCTTGATCGTGGCAGCGGCCATAAATCTCATTCCTGACAGAGTCTCTTCAAAATCTTTGACAATCTTGTCATGGTAACTTTTGGCAGAGTCCATAGCCTACATGAAATAAAAGAATAAGTTCAACAGAATATAGGATCCACAGCAGCAGATAAAGAGGTTAAAGGATCCTTACAGTGGTGATAAGATACTTTCTGGCTTCAAAAGGATCTTCCGGCTCAGCAGTCTTTTTTTCTTTTTGAATCTCCGAACTTGGAACGGGTTGTCAGTTGACGCAGTTCATGGACTGGAGTGGTCTTTGGAGTTTCTCTCTTCACAATGAGAAAGTCGATGTCTTCCCAAGAAAACTTGAAAGCGGATTTGCTAGACTTGTGAGCACCTACAAAATACAATATAAAGATAAGTTTCCTCTTAGTTTTCATTAATATCAAGTATTATTATTAAATTCTTACTTAACATGTCACTTAATGATTCTAAAACTGATTCTTGAATGGCTTCGGTAGCTTTAGCTTGAAATGTCCTAATCTAATGATCTAGTGAAAGGAACTTCTTCACCCTCTCCTCTCCTCTACTCCAGGAAGATCAGCCGGCAAAGCAAAGTTGTCAACTGAAAAGCAAAATAAATCATTAGAAGAAGGATGTGTTATTCTCTACGTGTTTTCAGAGGATCTAGGATCCTACCCTTCCTAATCCACCTTATGGGTAGATCAAACCCACGGGTAGATCCAAGGGTAACTAAGGACTGATTTTTCCAAAATGCACCAATTTGGGTTGCTTTGAGGATAGGAGTTGGTTGATGTGGCTTTGATTTCAACACAAAACGGGTAGATCCAAGGGTAACTAAGGTATAGAGGTACGCTAGGTCCGACAACCCATACTCGATGTCTTCTTCTTCTATGATTCTCTCTATGGTATGCAACACCCTCTAAAGCATCGATATCGCTTGGATATAGTTAATGATGGTTAGGGTAAAAATGTTCTGGGTAAATGACGGAAAAGGATATGAATAACCAATCAAGAAGGGTTGTGCAGGGAAACAAACCCAGATTTTGGAATTGGAATCACTCCGGACATGGGAATCGAACGGCTGGAAAACCGCACCGGAAGGACACAATGAATGAAGGTCATCGCTTTCATGATCTGTGAACTTGCATATTTCTGATGAAGGGTTGGTGAGAAAGCCTTGAAATCGAAGGTCACTTGATTCAGATTGCTCGGAGGAAGATGAAATAGAAACAGTAGACGTTATTAAAAAAGATTGAAAGATAAGAAGGGAGTAGAAAGGATACATGATGACCGATGAGATGTGATTATAAAAGAATCCAAGTGGTCAAATTTATAGGCTAGAGATGGTAAATTAAGATTTGTGATGATTATATCTAACCTGTCACATCTAATCTTCTTTTTGCAGGAGATTTGAATTCAAGATGATAGCTGTAATCCACTCATAACCGCCATTTTGAGGGCAATTGTTAGGGCACGGATATTTTTTGCCGAGGGTATATTACCCTTATGTGATTTCTGGATCAATTATCCTCAAGATATGTTCCAGGTTACACAGGATCAAGAGTCCTCAGTACTTATTGTTCACTAACGGTTGTATTCTTTAAATGATGTTGTATTTAACAGGTATAACGGCTAAGAGACCAAGTCTACCTATTTGTTCGCATTCCATGGAGAGTGGCTTGTGGTCAAAACTGGCGCAACGTATCATGGAAATAGTGGCGGATGTGTAGGAGAAGTAGTTTCTTAGTTTTATATAATTATTGAGCTATGATTGGTTTAGGTCACACACATCATTCATAACACACATCGCGGAGATTATTCTAGTTACAATCACTTGCACTTAGCTTTAATGTACTCACCGATCATAAGCTCCACTTTTGTAATATCCTTTGTGATTAATATAGTGGTGATAGACATTTGTCATCACCCGGGGTTTTTGTGCTGGCGATCATAAACCGATCAAGGGTTTTTCCTCGTAACAAATCTTTGTGTTTATACCTATTTTAGCTACATAATCACCATGTTATACAAGCACTCTACCTCACAAATTCAGGTTTGGTTACATTATCTTTAAAACGATTTGCCACACCCCAACCTACGGCGGAAATGTCGGGGCGTGAACTGATTGTTCACAACTCTAAAGGTACTATCATGCCATATTGGAAATTTCAATATATATTAAATTAAATTCATTTAAAATCAAATATTCAAGAAAATATCCAAAATCAAATAATTCATAAAAAAACATATATCATAAATCAAAAGTCTAGTTTATTTCTCTATCTTGAATCCAAAGTTCTCTTCCCAATCCTGACTTAACTTCAAATCACACGATAACCTGCATATGCGTTAAAAATTAAGTAGATTTGTCAACACAAGGTTGAATGAGTAGCACACCAGTTTTGATGTATATATAATAGATAAATAAATATGAAACAAGTCAAATGAGATGAACAATTCAACCAATGAGCAAAAAAATGAGACGTCGATAAGCACGATGGCCATTACGACTGTCATTTGATCATACTATTCTGAGATTATGTCCGAATGTGATTCACAATAAACATGTAAGAACGTAACAAGTAAGGTACAAAATTGTTAACACAAGTGACAATAGTTGCAGTTTGTATATTAAATAGTAGGAAAATAATATAGAACGCATATGTACCCATAAGTTTAAAAGCGGTAAAATAGGGGAATGTGGTACTCACATTAACAAACGAGCAAAGATGAAAAGGTAATATATAAGAATGAAGATTGCGGATCACGCGTTGACGATATAGCCTATAAAGGAAGATAGAATACGAAGAAACTAAATTAATGTAATAGATCGGATATGAGAGTTCGATAGTTATAATTTTTATTAAGTTATATTATATTGTTAGTTTATAAATCTTCTTTGATCATACTTAATATTTTATTATATAAAAATATTATATGAATGAAATACATCTTTAAAAGTTCTTAATTCGTTAAAGTATATAAAATTTGCCTTTGGTATATATATATATATATTAAATCAAGAATATTAATTTATGTTGTATTATTTATACATATATATATACACACACACATATACGTATATAAATGACGAAAAGATGCGAGAAAACACGAGTGTCATAGTCTGTTTTTATAAAATAATAATTTATCTAGTTATTGTTATGTTTACTATTTATCTAAAAATTGATTTTAACAACAATTTGCCAAATATATATATATATATAAACGGGATGGCAGCGGTTCGAACCCGCGACCTGCAACTCCGTAACCAACGTTTTAACCAGCTGGGCTAACCAGCACATGCGTTATAAGTTAGGAACCATGATTTATAAACAAACGCGACCATAACAGAATTCATAATCAAACCCTAACAAGATCAATCGGTTAATCCGATTGATGTTGATGAAATTGATGATAGGGCTTTTGTTACTGATACAATTGCGAACTTGATACATTAAACAATTACCTCAAACAAAGACCAGATATGGGTTAACTGATCACGAAATTTGCCGGCCGAAACGAAGTATGAATGAGCAAGTAAACAGCGAAACAAAAGCATTTATTAATAGGGTTATTAAAGGCGATGGTGTGAGAGTTATGTGTGTGATTTTAATTGAAGAAAAACAATCGTTTATATAGGAAATCGATATTTAGGGTTTGTTTGGATTATACTTAGAAGATAATAATGAATTGGTCAAAATTTTCTAATTGATAATGACGGTGAGGTCGCATATTACTCGAATGTTTCAATTACCAAACAAATTTTGAACTAAATCCGTGTTTTGATCACCATATAGGAATCGGGTTGTGAAATGCATATACGTGTCGTGTTAAAGGGTTGGTTGGACCAGCCTGTTATAATACAATTAATACTAATATTATTTAATCTAAATTTCCCTTTTAGCCCTTATAGTTTAAGGATAGTTACAACATAATTTAAAAGTTTAGTTTTAGGGTGAATCTTGCCAATTCATGAAAGTTATAATTATGAATAAATAAATAATAATATAATAATCAATTTAAACTTGATAAATGCGGAAATTTTATTCATGAGAAAGCATGGGCCCATAAATGGGTCGGGTAACGGTTACAACGAAATACGGGGAAACCCAAATTGTTACAGTATCCCCTACTTTTTGGAATTTCGTCCTGAAATTAGAGAATAAGTAACAACGAAAAGATGGGGATATATGAGTTTCATCTGGTCTTCACGCTCCCAAGTAAACTCGACGCCTTATTTGGAATTCCAACGAACCTTAACTAAGGGAATGCGGCTTCGCTTGGTAACTTTGTCTTTATGATCCATGATCTCAACGGGTTGCTCAACAAAATGCATAGGCTTGTCAATACGAACTTCATAGAGAGGGATGTGGAGGTTACCTTCGGCAAGTCACTTCTTGAGATAAGAAACATGAAACATTGGGTCAACAGTAGAGAGTTCGACAGGAAGCTTGAGTCGGTAAGCAACATGACCAACTCTATCGAGGATTTTAAAAGGACCAATGAAACGAGTAGCTAGTTTTCCTTTCTTTCCAAAACGAACGACTCCCTTCCAACGGGATGCTTTGAGTAGAACAAAATCACCAACACTGAACTCTAGGAGTTTACGTCTCTTATCAGCATAACTTTTCTGACAGCTACGAGCAGCAAGGAGATTTTGATGGATTTGAGCAATACAGTCAGTTGTCTCTTGAACTAATTCCGGACCAGTGATCTGAGACTCCCCAACTTCGTTCCAACAAATCGGGGAACGACACTTACGACCATAGAGTGCTTGAAAAGGTGTCATACCAATACTAGAGTGGAAGTTATTGTTATAGGAAAACTTGATAAACGGTTGATAAATATCCCAGTTGCCCCCAAAATCGAGGACACGGGAGCGGAGCATATCTTCTAGAGTTTGAATCGTACACTCGGATTGTCCATCAGATTGCGGATGATAGGTAGTACTAAGATCCAAACGAGTACCCAAGGCAGATTGAAGAGACTTCTAAAAGCGAGAAGTGAAACGACCATCACGATCGTATATAATAGATAAAGGGGTTCCATGATGACAAACAATTTTCACAACGTAGATACGCGCCAATTGATCAACAGAATACGTCTCTTTGATGGGAATAAAATGAGCAGACTTGGTTAAACGATCAACGATTACCCAAATACCATCGTGTTGCTTGCGGGTAGAGGGAAGCTTAGTGATAAAATCCATAGCAATACCTTCCCATTTCCACTCGGGGACATGAGGTTGCTCGAGTAAGCCAAAAGGCTAGTGATGATCGGCTTTCACTTTGGAGCACGTGAGGCATTTAGAAACATAGAGAGCGATATCTTTCGTCATTCCAGGCCACCAATAGATGGAACGAAGGTCAGCGTACATTTTATCCGCACCGGGATGTATGGAATATCGTGACTTATGAGCTTCGTCCATAATAAATGTGCGAAGATCATCACGGTCAGGGATCCATAAGCAGTTCAGAAAGTAAAGCATACCCATTGGGTTTGGTTTCAAGTTGGGTTTCAGCACCATAAGACATCTCGCCATACATATTGCCTTCGGTGACGGATTCCTGTTGAGCATCGATACCACGCTTCTCGAGATCATTTTGGACAAGAACACAAGTAAGAAGTAAGGATTTGAGTGGTTTCTTACGACTGAGAGCATCGGCCACGACATTCGCCTTTCCAGGATGATAGCGAATTTCGCATTCGTAATAGTTAAGCAACTCGGTCCATCGACGTTGTCTCATATTGAGTTCTTTTTGGTCGAAAATGTGTTGGAGACTCTTATGATTGGTAAACACCAGACACTTCGTACAATAGAGGTAGTGTATCCAAATTTTCAAGGCAAATACGACAGCACCAAGCTCGAGATCATGAGTTGTGTAATTTTTCTCATGAACCTTGAGTTGTCTCGAACCGTAAGCGATAACCTTGCCTCGTTGCATGAGAACGTAACCAGCACCTTGGTAAGAAGCGTCGCATAAAAGGATAAAATCTTCATTACCTTCAGGAAGAGCAAGAATAGGAGCATTGCAAAGCATGTCCTTAAGGGTTTGAAAGGCTTCTTCTTACTTTGACCCCCACACATAGTTTTTACCCTTGTGTGGTAAAGAGGTGAGGGGCAATGCGATCTTCGAAAAGTTTTGAATGAAACGACGGTAATATCCCGCCAAACCAAGAAAAGATAGAACTTCGGTGGGAGAAGTAGGCGGCTTCAAGTTCTTAACTGTTGGTGCATTTTGTGACCGTCGCTATGCAATTCTGACCAGCGGAACGCCACAGGCGAAGTTAGCACAACTTCTCCTTAGGCGAAGTTATCACAACTTCGCCTTAGGCGAAGTTAGCACAACTTCGCCTACTGAAGCCCAGGCCCGAGAATGTTTGGTCTATATATTGTTGTGTCATGTTTAGTTTTAGATTAATCTAGAAATCAGTGGGTGTTTGAGCAGCTTGTTTATTGAGAGAGAGTAAGAGACTAGAGTCGTGTGAGACGACCCGAGGTAGAGCTCACCTCGGGTCAGTCGTGTTTTCTGTTTTTGTTACGGTATGTAACGTGATTATTTTATATATGAATCTGCAGATTTGTTTATCCCGTTCTAGTATTTGTTTGTGTATTTGATTGTGTACGTGTTTGTGTTATTCGTCTGTACACCATAAACGAGTCTAGGAGGATTCCGCACTCCTAGACCTCGTGCGGATCTCGTATCGATCGCCAACGCCCCGGGGGGACCTACAAGTGGTATCAGAGCCTTAGGCTCTTAAGCTATGGTTCGAGATCTGCGTTTTGGTGTTTTTGGCACGTTTCTGTGCGTTTCTGGCCGAACAGTTCTTCAGGCGAAGTTATTGTTCATCAGGCGAAGTTGCCGTCACTGTTCGTAGGGTTTCAGCGAAGATATAAGGTCAGGCGAAGTTATGAACAGGCGAAGTTGACTTTAGGCGAAGTTGACTTCTCGGCGAAGTTATGGTCAGGCGAAGTTATGGCCAGGCGAAGTTATGGTCAGGCGAAGTTATGGCCAGGCGAAGTTAGCAGCCAGGTGAAGTTAAAAAAAAAAAAAAATTGGAGTTTTCGTCTGTATGGCCGGGTGTACACGATTATTGTGAGACCGAAGATGTTGTTCCGTCAACGAGTGATCTTGTTATCTTTTGGTTTTACGTGTGAACAAATACGTGTCAACTCTGATTTGGAGTTGAGGTTGTGAATGGGTTATTGTTTGTAACTGGATATTGACACATATTCGGGTGTTTGTGGGCAATGAAATTGTTGTTGTTCGTGGTGACCAACCGAAGAAAGTCAAATTGAACTGAAGGTTTTTCGTCATTACTGGATTGCGGTCAGAGCATATTATTTATGTTATCTTCAAGGCGTTCGAGAATTGGATCCTGAAACGTGATGCTTATTTATTAGAGTGAAGATTCTGGAACAAGTTGGATTTAACCGGGAATTAAAGTGTTTATGTTCCTGATCGTTATCCCTGGTGATTGAAGATGCTTCAGATTTTTTAATGGTCGTGTGTTAGATTCTGTCAGGGTGGTTTTGTGATGAAATTGATCACTTGATGTTGAGTAGTTGAAGATTAAAACCTTATCATATGCCGACGAGTTAGTGAAGTTGTGGAGGAAGCCCAACTTCACGTGTTGGTGAAGTCAGATGGACTCACGTGATTGGTTGAGATGATCTATTGGCACGGGGATGCATGCATTACAAAGACCTCAATCGTTATAGTCGGAGAAGCTTACACTGAATGGGAGATCTGATATGGAAGACGCTGGGTGATTGGTAGATTTGTGAAGCTACAGGACAGTTTCAGACACGGCTGGTTGACTGCAAACAGAAGATCATCAGTTAAGAGGGAGTCTGTTGGTGCATGTTTTGTAACAGATGATCTTTCGTGTTTTGTTAGAATTGAGAGCAACGGTCAAAGGGGAGACTGTTGGTGCATTTTGTGACCGTCGCCTGAAGCTTAATTTCGCCTAACACTTATCTTCGCCTGAGGCGATGTTGTGATCAGGCGAAGTTATCTTCAACTTCGCCTAAAGCAAGTTGTTTAACAGTTATTTAGACGAACTTACAGATGAAGCGAAGTTGTTCCCAACTTCGCCTCACCTTTAAGTTCGCCTATACAGTTTTAATCACAACTTCGCTCATGGTATAACGCGAACTTGTGAATTGCTTTACCGTTATTTAATTTGGTTCGTTTAGTGCAGATATGGCTGTTGTTGGCGGTACTGGTGGTGATGACGGTAATGATCAAAGACAGTTCTTTCCAGCGCATAACCAGTACATCATGTTAGACCCAGACGCAAGTGGCGTGGAGGACTACAGGGAAATAATCACATTTCTCCTGCGCTCAAGGATCTTCCATGCGATCACGAATACCCTGCCTATATCACTACCTAACATTGAAGACTTTTGGCAGTCGGTAGAGTATGATTGCCGGGTTGATCCACCGGTGATGCGAGCAACCGTAAATGGTCATGTTGTGCAGTTCTCTTCAGAAGATATACGGTTGGCTTTGCAGTTTGGAGAAGAAACTAGGGATGACCCAACGGAGTTCGTCGCTCCTTTTCGTGATGGGGCATATCTCAGGATGGGTTATTCAGGTCCGTTGGGGGACACGCAGAGGAGAAAAGGATTTTTGCTAGATCAGTGGCGCTTCCTAATGCACGTCTTGATCGTGTGCATGTCTGGGAGGAAGGCAGGAACTGATGGTATGGGCGCGACGATGCAGTCTGCCATGACTGCCCTGACTTACAACAGAAGATATTCATTTAGTCAGCTGATATTTTACGAGATTGATCGTCAGAGGAGGGCTGTGGCGCGCGAGCGATTTATTATGTATCCTCGATTCTTACAAATGATTCTCAATCATGTGGCTCCGTTGCTACCTCAGAGACGCCCTATTAGATACGTTGAATGTGTGACGAAGCGTATCTTTGCTCAGTGTCGCACTTCTAGCGCACGAAGCAAGCCTGAGCTGCGTCCCAGGCATACTCCACTGTTCGGGTATCTTGTCAACCCGGAGTATGTTCCTGCAGGTGGGGACGAGTTCAGAGACCCAAGACCACAACAGGCGACAGCACCTCATGCTGTATCAGCTGCGCCTGCTGTGCCTGCTGCTGAAGAAGTTGACCTTGATGCTGCTTTTAGCGGCCAAGGATTGTTTGATATGGATGTCTCGGGTTCTCAGACCATGGATGTTACTAGAGCAGTTACTTCGGTAGCTGACTCCGATCTTGATGAGACATTTGCTGAAGCTAGACGTTTGCTGGTGTCTAGGGAGAGAACGCTTGGGAAGAGGACGAGAACTGTTGACGACGATGATGAGGAAGGTGATGAAGAAGAAGCAGTTCAGCTAGTGCTCAGACGTTCAAGAAGAGAACGGACAGGTATGGGTTCAGGAGCTGGAGAAACTTCAAGGCTGGTACGTTTTGCTCCACCTGCCTTGTCTGGTATGTCTCTTATTCCTTCTACAGCACAGGTTACTGCCGTCCAGACATCGACTCCAACAATTGTGTCTCTACCACCTCAATCGCTTACTCCATCGGTGGTAGTAGCACGATTTGTTGAGTCAACAGTCACTACTACTGCAGGGTTACCAAGTGTACCACCTGCGGTCACTTCTGCTGCTGATGTCCCGCCAACTCCAACGCCTACTTCAGACTCCGAAAGGATAGCTTCACTAGAGAGGATTGTAGCTGAGCAGTCCAAGACCATTCAAAGCCTAGTGGAAGCAAACCAACTACAGGCCTCCCTCCTGGTCGAGCATGGGAAGATCATAGACGCTATGAAAGCGTTCTTGGCATCTCAGGGGGAGATGAGCTGTAGGGGAGATGAGTTGAGGACAAAACGGAGAGAAGATCATGACGATGATCCCAATGCACCGGAAGGTGCAGGTGGTGAGCTGCCAAGAACTTCCATAGCTCTTGGTACTTCCACAGCTGAGGGGAGTCTACAAGCGCAACTGGTGATGATGTGGTAGATATGGATGCTGGTGATGATGTTGATGATGTAATCGACGCGTTGAAAGAGCTAGATGATGATGATTTTATGCTTGAAGAAGATCTGCTGCCGAGTGATGAGATTGAGAAGATCGGTGAGCAAATTATTGTTGAAAGTGTGATAGAAGAAGGGGAGATAGTAGATGAAGATATTGAACACGAGATTCCAGAGGTTGAGATGCCCGATATGGGTGATGAGACGATTGTGGAAGATACTGAATGGGAAGAGCAGCCGAATTGGAAGGAAGGTTGTGCTCAATGGTTCGTAAAGACGAAGAAACCGGCGGTCCCTAAAATGTTCAAAAAGAGTTACAATATTAAGGGATACGCTGAAGCAAAGAAAGGTATTATCTGCTGGATATATGATGAGCAGCTGCGGCTCTTCGTGATCAAAAGATATGATGGGATTCAGTACTTCAGGAGAACTTTGAGATCGTTAAACACACTGCCTGAATGTGAGGTTAAAGACTTAGCCAGATTGGGGTTGATAAATCGAAGTGACAATAACATGGCTAGAGTCATCGGAAAGATCGTATGGAAAGAGAGCATTAAGGAGAAGAAGTTTGAGCTACTGAAACCACAAAAGGGGAAACTTGTCGAAGACAAGGATAGAGGTTTGAGAGCTGATGGAAAGCCTTGGATGGTTATGAAGTATAGACCGATCCGGTGCCTTAAAGAAGTACCGATGAAGCTTATGCCCAAGAACGTGCTCAAAGACCTAAAATGGTGGTTCGTGGATTGTGAAACAGCGGAGGCGGTAATGGAAGATGAGGATGAACAAGAAGTGCTTAGGGTTTACGACCCGATGCATCTTGTTAATCTATCGCAAGCTGATCTGAAGATGCTCAACGAAAAGAAGATCTTCTACATTCCTGCTTGGAAGGATCAAGCAAGGAAATATCAAAGGGTGGTGTCGGTATGTGTTAGAGAAGGAGCGCACGCGTAAAGCTACAAGATTACAAGACTCAAGCTTTGAAGATCAAGATATGAAGCTATTGCCAAGGGGGAGTCTGTTGGTACATGTATGTCAGTAGTTCATAGTCTAACGTTTGTAATCGAGTCTGTAATGTAATTATGTTTTTGATTATGTTTATGTTTATGTAACGAGCGAAGTTGTCAACAAGTTCGCTCAGGCGAACTTGTTGAACAAGCGAAGTTGTGGACAACTTCGCCTGAGGCGAAGTTGTCGTGCTTATATAAACTGTTCACTGTAACAGTTTGAGTGTGTTCAAGAGTTCGTGTGTTCAAGAGTTCGTGTGTTCAAGAGTTCGTGTGTTCAAGAGTTCGTGAGTTCGAGGGTTAGCGAGTTACGTGTTTTACAAGTCAGTCTGTTATAGTGACCTCGTGTCACGTGTTCGTGTTATCAATATAACGTGTTTCGGTTATTGCTCGTGTGTTTGATTTATACGTATTCTACGCTCGTATCTAACTACGCAGGGATTCCGCACCTGCGCAGATAGCGACATCCCGTGTACGATCCTACCAGGAACCTACATTAACGTCTTCAATCTTCGCGGGATCAACATGAATATCCTTGTTGTTGACAATATGGCCCAAAAACTGGACTTCTTTTAGCCAAAATTCACACTTAGAAAACTTGGAGTACAATGGCTCCTTACGAAGCAGGTCAAGAATGGCATGGAGGTGTTCTTTATGGTCGTTCTAGGATTTAGAATAGATAAAGATGTCATCAATGAAAACAATAACGAACTTGTCCAAGTAGTGTTTACACACAAGGTTCACGAGTTACATGAAAACCGCGGGTGCATTTGTTAGTCCAAAAGGCATAACACAGAACTCGTAATGCCCATAACGAGTACGGAAAGCTGTCTTGGGGATGTATTCTTCATTAACACGGAGTTGATGTTAAACTGAACGGAGATCGATCTTCGAGAAGCATGCGGCTTCTTAAAGTTAATCGAAAAGATCATCGATTCGAGGGAGTGGATAACGCTTCTTGACGGTAAGCTTGATGAGTTCACAATAGTCGATACACATGCGGAATGAACCATCTTTCTTCTTAACGAATAGTACAGGTGTGCCCCAAGGAACTTGGGCGAATAAAACCCTTGTCCGAGAGTTCTTGGAGTTGGCTCGAGGTTTCTTGCATTTCGGAAGATGGAAGACGGTAAGGTTCTTTAGATACGGGGTTAGCCCCGGGTATAAGATCAATTCGGAATTCAACTTGACGAACCGGAGGAAGACCTGTGACGTCATCAGGAAAAATGTCCGGGAAAATCACTTACAATTGGAATGTCGGATATTTTCTTCTATTTCAGCTCTTTTTCCACCACGAGAGCTTAGAAGGCAAGACATTTCTTGCGCAAGTAACGTTGAGCTTGAAAGCACGACATAAGATTAAGCTTAGACGTTGGAGTATCACCAAAAATGTTAAGAATACGACCATTCTCGAGAGGTATACGGATGAATTTCTCAAAACAAACTACTTCAACACGATAAAGAGTTAGCCAATCCATCCCTAAGATAACATCAAAACTACCCATTTGCATCGGAATGAGGCCAATAAGGAATTCGACCTTATTAAGAGTTATGAAACAGTCACGAAGTACTGAAACAATAATAATAGAGTTCCCATCGGCTACTTCTACAGTAAAAGGTTTAATTAACTTATCCCGAGGCTTATCAACTATATATGCAAAATCCAAAGAAATAAAACTCTTATCGGCACCCGTATCAAATAACACCAAAGCATAATGATTATCAATGAGAAGCGTACCATTCACCACATCGCTGGAACTTTGAGCTTGATTCACATTCATCAAAAATGCACGACCATTGGACCCTTAAGGGGTTTGAGCAACTTGGTTCAAAGGAGGATCTTGAATAGCAGGAGCTTGAGTTGATGCCGATGGAGGAGCCAGAAGCTGAGGCACTGGAGGAGCATAGGTTTGTGGTGCATAAACGGGAGGGGCTTGAGGGTGGTAGGTTTGCACTTGGTAGGCTTGAGCAGTATAGTAGGGTGCGGCGTACACTTGGGCTTGTGGTGGATGGGTAACATAGTGAGGTGCAGGCACAACATGGGCTTGATGAGCATGGGCAAGTAATGGGAAACCGTTACGGAGATGGTTAAGGTCTCCGCAATGGTAGCAAGTACGGGTATTAGGAACACCAAACTGAACAGGATTAGTAGCAGGTCTAGCAGTAGGGGGTGCAGACTGGGTTTGAATGGCTTGTGAACCATGAGGTGCACGGCAGGAGTTAGCAAAGTGGTCGTAACGGTTGCATTGAGTGCACAGTCGGCAACGGGATTGAGCAGGACGCTGACGGTTACACTTGGCAAAAATGGGATGAGGACCAAAGTAAGTCTTTTTGTTTGGGTCATTGGGAGCTTGGTTGTATGGTTGGTTGACGGAGTAGTTTTGGTGGTTGGCCTTATGTTTGTTGTAGTTGTTCTTGTTGAAGCGGTTATTGTTGTAAGGAGGCTTGGTTTCGGCTTTGGCATCGGTGGAGGAGTCGGTCTTAGATTTGTCGGGAGTAGGCTTGGAGTCCTTGCGAGACATGGTTCCATCCCGAACATGGCTATCAGTGAGAGAGGCAGCTAGGTCAATCGCCACACTGATGGTTAGAGGGTCACGACTCACCAAGGCATCGCGGAAAATGGTCAGTAGACCGCGAATATACTTTTGGATGCCACGAGCCTCTGGGGTTATCAAGTGGGTTACAATTCAGCTAAGCTCACGGAAATGGTTAGAGTAGGTGGAGTTATCCCCACCAACCAGTTTGAGTTCCCAAAACTCGGTCTCGAGCCTTTGCAGTTCGTGTTCCGGGCAAAACTCCTTCTTCATTGCCTCCTTGAGTTCTTCCCAAGGCATTGATACGACTAGGCCGGACCCTTGGTCATTCCTCAGAGCATTCCACAATGTGACGGCTCGGCACTCGAACTTGTTCGAGGCAAACTTAGTTCGTTTGGCGTCCAGACATTCACAGTGGATGAAAATATTTTCCATCTCTTCGAACCATTGCAGCAATTTTGTGACGTCTTCCTCACCAAGAAAGGATGGGGGTTTAGTGAAGGTTCCTAGCCGGATCTACACGGAAATATCTCGTTCTACGTAGGTGCGGAATCCCTACGTAAGACGATACGAGTGTAGAATCGATATACGTTAAACACAATCAAACACACGTTACAATAAACAAAGAACACGTTGTATTGCAACTAATAACACGTGATATGTCAATCATCGATTACATGTACTAAATCATTAAATACAAAACAAGTCGCAGCTAAGCTTTTATGGTTATCGACAACTTCGCCTAACATGTTAGGCGAAGTTGTTGATAACTTCGCCTGTTCCACAAGTTCGCTTATAAGAGGCGAACTTGTGAAACAAGTTAACAAAACATTAATACAAATCCAACTAACACAATTACAGACACTAGATACTGAACTACTAACATCATGCACCAACAGACTCCCCCTTGGCAGTAGATTCATATCTCATCTTCAATCACGTGTCTCGTAATCTCAAAAATCTCATATCTCCCGTCTTCAAGCATGAACGCCTTCTCGTACACAAACTGAAACTACTCTTTGGTGTTTCTTGGCTTCTTCTTTCCAAGCAGGAATGTAAAATATCTTTTTCTCGTTTAGCACCTGCAAGTCCGCTTGAGACAAATTCACTAAGTGCATAGGATCATACACTCTCATCAACTCTTGTTCATCTTCATCCTCCATCACTGCTTCAGCTGTTTCACTATCAACGTACCACCATTTCAGATCTTTGAGCACATCCTTGGGCATTTGTTTCATCGGTACTTCTTTTAGACACCGGATCGACTTATACTTCATTATCATCCAAGGCTTGCCATCAGCTCTCATGCCTCTGTCTTTATCTTCAACTAGCTTTCCTTTCTGCGGTTTCAACAATTCGAACTTTTTCTCCTTTATGCTTTCTTTCCAGACTATCTTCCCAATAATCCTAGCCATGTTATCATCACTCCTGTTTATCAACCCCAACCTGGCTAAGTCCTTCACGTCACACTCAGGCAATGTATTCAACGACCTCAACAATCTCTTGAAATACTGAACCCCATCATAACGTTTAATCACAAAAAGTTTCAACTGTTCATCATATAACCAGCATATTATCCCCTTTTTCAATTCAGCATACCCTTTGATGTTGTAACTTTTCTTAAACATAGTAGGGACCGCCGGTTTCTTAGTCTTTACGAACCACTGAGCGTAGCCTTCTTTCCATCTTGGCTGCTCCTCCCATTCAGTCTCATCACATTCCGTATTTTGACCCAGATCTGACTTTTCAACTGCCGGAATTTCATGCTCAATGTTCTCCTCCACAATCCCTCCTTCTTCAACTTCATTGTCAATCACGATCTCAGCTCCTATCTTCTCGATCTCTTCCAATGGTAACACATCATCATCACCTATAACATCATCAGCAGCATCCACAACCACCACATCATCACCCCCTGAACCGCCAGCTGCACTCGTTGACTCAACGATCTCAGCTCCTATCTTCTCGATCTCTTCCAATGGTAACACATCATCATCACCTATAACACATCATCAGCATCCACAACCACCACATCATCACCCCCTGAACCGCCAGCTGCACTCGTTGACTCCCCTGAGATGTGGAAGTCCCAAGAGCTTGTTCAGTTCTTGGAAACTCTCCACCTGCATCTTTCGATGCATTGGGATCATCGTCTCGATCGTTATGCTTCTTCGTCCTCAGCTCGTCACCCTTACAGCTCGTCTCCCCCTGAGATGCCAAGAACTGTTTCAAGGCATCAAATATTTTACCATGCTCGATCAGGAGGGACGACTGAATTTGATTCTCCGCAACGAGGCGCTGAATAGCATGAGTCTGGATTAGATTTACTCTTGATTGTTCTGCCACGACCCTTTCAAGCGCTGCTATTCTTTCCGAGTCGGATAAGGTTGCATCGAAATCAAACCTCATATGTGATATGTATTGAGCGTACTGAGGAGAGATTCCCAATGTAACCGGCACCTCAGAAACAGGTGGAAACGTAACCGCAGGTGGTATCGTAACCGACAACCCTGCAGTGGCGACAACCGTCGACTCAACAAACCTTGCTACGACCTCCGATGGAGTAAGAGATGGAGGTGGCAAGGACACAATCTCCGGAGCCGAGAGCTGGAATGTAGTGGGTGGGATGCCGAAGGAAGATGAGGTAGTCACCACGGGAACATCCGCGGCGCTTAACCCTGTAACTGGCAGTGATGAAGGGACCATAGTCATACCAGACAGTGCGGGTGGAGTAAACGAACCACCCTTGAGCTCTCACCAGCTCCCAAACCTGCACCTGCCCTTTCCCTTCTCGATCTTCGAACCAACCGATGTAAATCTTCTTCAAAATCCGAATCACTGTCATCGGTGTCTCTCTTTCTCTTCCCATGAATTCTTTCTTGAGAGATCAAAATCTGTCTAGCCTCAGCCACATCATCATTCGAAGAATCAGAATCAGCCTCCGTCGTAGCTGCCATAGCCACATCCACACTAGTAACCCGTGCAACCGAGACTTGTACATCTTCCTCAGGATCAACACGCTCCATATCAAAAAATCCTTGACCACCAAACGCAGCTTCAAGGTCTACATTTTTCTCCAGTGCCACAACAGGAGCAGCAGGTAAAGTTTGTTGTACCTCAGGTGGTGGTTGAGGTGCTCCAGCCTGTTGTGGTGCCGGATCCCGAAACTCGTCCCCACGAGCTGCAACATACGCGGGATTGATCAAGTACCCAAACAATGGAGTATGTCGAGGACGGAGCTCAGGCTTACTTCTTGCACTTGATGATCTACACTGAGCGAAGATTCTCTTGCTTACACTCTCCACATATCTAATCGGGCGGCGCTGAGGTAACGTGGGAGCAACGTGATTCAAGATCATTTGAAGGAATCTTGGATACATCAAGAACCTCTCATGCGCCACCGCTCGTCTTTGACGGTCTATCTCGTAGAACACCATCTGACTAAAGCTATAACGCTTATTGTAAGTCAGTGCTGTCATCGCCGACTGCATCGTTGCACCCATTCCATCTGTACCAGCCTTTCTCCCCGACATACACACGATCATCACGTGCATGAGAAAGCGCCATTGGTCCAGCAAGAACCCCTTGCGTCTCTGAGTATCCCCCAAAGGACCAGAATAGCCCATTCTCATAAAAGCACCATCTCTGAATGGAGCCACGAAGTCGGTAGGGTCATTTCTCGTTTCATCCCCAAACTGCAAAGCCACCCTGATCTGCTCAGACGAGAACTGCACTACCTGATTGTTAACCGTTGCACGCATAACCGGGGGCTCGACTCGACAATCATATTGTCTGCCAAAAATCTTCTATGTTTGGCAAAGAGATAGGCAGTGTTGTAGTAATAGCGTGGAAGATACGCGAGCGGATAAGAAACGTGATGATCTCGCGGAAATCATCAACACCGCTCGCATCCGGGTCCAGAGTAATGTACATATTATGCCCCGGGAAAAACTGTCGGTTGTTGTCTCCACCTTCATCACCACCTACACCACCGGCTCCAGCTACAGCTGCCATTTCTGCAACAAAAACAGTCTAAGTTAGAGAATCGTCAAGTCAAATCACAAGTTCGCCTGTTACCATGAGCGAAGTTATGATTTATTCTGTATAGGCGAAGTTAGGGGTGGGGCGAAGTTGGTAATAACTTCGCCTGATAAATGTAAATTAAAAATAAGTTAAAAGGGCTAGGCGAAGTTAATGATAACTTCGCCTAACCACAACTTCGCCTCATATACTGTTAAACAATTAAATATCAGGCGAAGTTAACCCTTAGGCGAAGTTAAGGTTAACTTCGCCTAAACTGTAACTTCGCCTGAATCTGAAGCGGCAACAGTATAGACGGCCAAACGAGGTGAAATTGGATAATTTGATGATTGTGGACTCTACAAACATGTTTTTGAGGAGATCACGACGATCAAGTTGATTACGACCACGTGAAAATAAGTTTGAAAAGCGGGTGTTTAGGGTTTGAATGAACGGGGTCACGAATCAAATCAAAACAATCTTTGATTAACGCCATTGACATAGATTATAAGTTAGGACAACACTACACACCTTAAGACGGATTGAAATGGATTAATATGAAGGTTTGATTCACAAGATAACTTCGCCGAGGATTAACAGTTGATAAGTTCGCTGGTTTATGAAAAGTAAAAGTAAAAAGAGTTTGACTATAAGACTTCTTTATATACCTTCAATATTATACAGGCGAAGTTAGGGTTAACTTCGCTTACCCCTTAACTTCGCCTGTTTAATAAGTTCGCCTATAATTTCACAACTTCGCTTATATTAAAAGTTACACAACAAGCCCTTATAAATTGAACATTTTGCCATTAACTTTTAAAACCTCCTTTAAAGCGTTAAAATAAATATGATCAACGACCAAGTAACCAGGTATTAAACCATAATACGACATAAGTAAAATCAAAGTTTGAGATAGAATACACGGGATCAAATTTCAGTCTGACAGGGACTTACATGTTTTAGAAAAGAACCAAACAGGAATCATACTAATTAAGTGACTGTCACTTAGATCCATGTTCAGCTGTATTATGACATAAAGAAACAGGTTGTAAGCAGGTAAACAACTTAGCATGGTTTTCATCGTTTCTGTGATACGGATTAGGTTCAATTAAGCTCAAAATATAAATGGACAACACATCAGAGAATGTGATGTCTCCTATCTATTCTCAAAGCGTATTTGGCTTTCCCCAAGTCACCCCGAGTTGACCTCGACCCGTAGTGTCTGATTAAGCTGTAAATACATCTCGATATTCATCTCGTTCTCGGTCTTGCCTTTTCATTGATAAGTATAACATAATAGACTTCAGAAGGCTTAAATAATAATAATAATTTTTTTAATTTTTTTTTTTTTAAACATTTCCATAGCCGTAAACAGTAGACTACTGCAAGTCTCGAATCTGGATCACTGCAGTTTCTTGACACACTATCTTCTCGGAAATCAGAACACTCAGGGGCTCGTGTATGACTGGGTAATCGCTTTTCTGCCTATCATTCGGAAAGACATATATGAAGACATGCACAACTCTTAATGAGTTTCCACATAAAATCGAGGAGAGTTAGTTAGTATTACTTCTACTTTTACGCACCATAAAAAGCTACCATGACATACAATGACTGTTCTAAAGTCTTTTAGGCCTAATAACTTCACTAGTTAAGTACACAGAATTAGTTTATCTATCACTTTCCAAGGTTGGATCAATTTTCTTTTAAACATAGTAAAGATACTTCTTACGAAGTAGTAGACTTGAAAAATTATTTCATCTCCCTTAAAAGTATTTTAAATTCTATCGCCCCGCTCAAGTCAAAGTCTTCAGGTAAACGGCTATCCTGAAGATCCAATGGATCAGCCGGACCGACCACATACGAGTATGTGTCCTTCTAACTAAGTATGAACGACTAATTTTCAGCGAAAGAATAAAAGCACATCATAAACCGCCCCGGTCACTTTCAGTCATCTGGTTAATGGCTATCCTCATACCCTACAGGTAGAAATGAGGACCAAACATAACCGAAGATATGTCCTTCAAACTGAAGCAACCAACGTACTTCTAAGCGATAGTGACGTTTTTTTTTTTAATTAAAAATGAGAAACACGGTTACTCGGGATTGATCATCCCATTTAGCTCAACAAGGTTTTGAAAACGATTTTTGTCAAACACTTTAGTAAACAAATCAGCGAAATTATCTAACGAATCAACCTTTTCTAGCATTATTAATTTCTTCTCAGCACAATCCCGTATAAAATGATGACGTATGTCAATGTGTTTAGTTTTACTGTGCTTTACGGGATTGTTAGTTACTGAGATCGCTGCAGTGTTGTCAATGCAAATAGGAATTTGAGTGAAATTCAGACCGTAATCGCGTAACTGCTGTTGTATCCAAAGAACCTGGGAGCAGCAGTTCGATGCTGCCATGTACTCTGCTTCACAGGTAGAGATGGCGACAGAGGTCTGCTTCTTGCACAGCCATGACACTAATCTGCCTCCAAGAAACTGACATCCACCTGTTGTCGACTTCCGATTCTGATTGCATCCTCCATAATCAGAATCCGTGTAGGCGACTAACTCCAAGTCTCCCCTTTCGTGTACCACAACCCTAGCTTAGGCTTGCCTTTGAGATAACACAATATCCTCTTCACACCTTTCATGTGAGATTCCTTTGGGTTTGCCTGAAAACTAGCACAAAGACAAACTGCAAACATAATATCAGGTCTAGATGCAGTTAAATACATTAAAGAACCTATTATTGCCCGATATTGGGTGGGGTCCATGTCTGCATCACTGTCTGAATCAGCACCCAATTTATGGTTGACGCAAACTGGAGTGTCAAATGGAGTGTTGTCCTCCATCTTGAAGCATTTGAGAACGTCTTGGACATATTTAGTCTGATGAATGAACATCCCATCTTTCTTCTGATCAACATGCAATCCTAAAAAGAAAGTTAGTTCACCCATAGCACTCATTTCAAACCTCTTTTTCATGACGGCTTCAAACTCCTGACACATGGCGACTTTTGACGCAGCAAAGATGATGTCGTCCACGTAGACTTGAACCAGAAGAAGGTCTCTTCACGAACAGTGTGCTATCGATCTTTCCCCTTTCAAACTCATTCTCAAGCAAGTAATCGGATAGAGTTGCATACCAGGCACGAGGGGCCTGATGTAGCCCATATAGCGCTTTACTTAGCTTGTACACGTGATCAGGAAAGTCTGGGTCAGGAAAACCCGGAGGCTGCTCAACGTACACAACCTCATCGACTTTACCGTTAAGAAATGCACTTTTCACGTCTAATTGGAACACCTTCATCTCCTTGTGTGCAGCAAATGCCAAAAACAGTCGAATCGCTTCCAATCTTGCCACGGGCGCAAACACTTCATTGTAGTCGATCCCCTCTTTCTGATTAAAACCTTTTACAACCAGCCGTGCCTTGTTCCTTATGATTATTCCTTTCTCATCTCTCTTACATTTGAAAACCCATTTGGTGCCAATCGCATGCACATTCTTCGGTTTTGCAACCAAATTCCATACCTCCATCTTCTTGAACTGGGCTAACTCTTCTTGCATGGCTTCGACCCACGAGCTGTCCTTGAGAGCCATTTGATAGTTCTTTGGTTCAATCTGGCTGATGAAGCAGGTGTACAAGCATTCGTTAATGATGCTTGTATCTTTAATGCTTGTGTAAACACAAGTGTGCTCATTCAAGCTTCGTCTTGTTTTGTACACCTTCGGACAGATCACCTATCACGTTCTCCAAAGGGTGATTTTTGTGAACACTCGTAGTCGGAACCGAACTGACTTGCAGATTGTCTTCCAGGTTCGAAGATAGTTCATCAAAGGGTGATTGTTGTTGAGAGTGAAAAGGATTGAAGAATTCCTCTTCTGTAGAGGCAGCAGGGGTATCAACAGCATTTGACGAGGAAGGTTGACATTCATCGTACTGCGGTCGTTGCACAACACTTTCTTCCTCATCATAAAGAATCTTCGTAGCTATTCTCTCATCAACTTCTGCACAATCCAAGTAAGGCAAATTAAAAGATTTAAAAAGCTTATCATAGTCGAAAGCCCCAGCGGGTCCCGTGCTTGGTTTTGGTGATTTGTAACTTGTGATGTCAGAGTTACACACCACCTCAACCTTGCTGGTCGATAGATTAAAGACTCGTCTGTTGGGTGTCCCAACAACATATCCGAATAAAATACCTTCGTCGGCTATCTCACCAAATTTTGAGTTCGTCTTTAATATCGAACACGGGGACCCGAATGGTTCGAGACCATTCAAGTTAGGCTTTCTACCATGCATAAGTTCATAACATGTTTTATTCAATCTTTTAACAGTTAAAACTCGATTAAGGATATAACAGGCTGTTGCAACAGCTTCAGCCCAGAACACCACAGGAAGTTTAGAATCAGCCAGCATGGTTCTGGCTCCTTCAATTAGCGTTCTGTTCTTCCTCTCAGCCACCCCATTTTGTTGCGGAGTATACGGAGCGCTGTACTGCTGGTCTATCCCTTTCTGTAAGTAGAATATCTCCATCTGATAGTTTTTGAACTCTGTCCCATTGTCACTCCTGATGTATTTAACCTTTCTCCCCATAATATTCTCAACCTTGGTAATCAAGTTAATTACCAACTGAACTGTTTCATCCTTTGTCTTCAGGAAATATACCCAAGAATGTCGAGAGAAATCATCAGCTATCACCAAGCAGTATGATGTTCCACCTAGGCTTTTTACATTCACAGGACCGAAGAGATCCATATGAAGTAGGTCTAGGGTACTGACTATTGAATTAACCTTCTTGGTGTGATGAGATTTCTTGTGTTGCTTTCCCTTCTTGCACGATAGACATTGGTCTTCAAAGTTGAAATTTTTCAAGGGAACACCCAGCACCAGCCCATTCTTGACAATGTAGTTCATTTTTCGAAGATGTATATGCCCCATTCTTCAATGCCATAACTCGGACTCCGATTCGGTTGCTTTTGACAGAAGACATGATTCTTCTGTTGCCATCTCAGTCGACCTCATGTCCATAACATATGTATTCTTTTCCCTTGGAGCCTTCATTACTATCCATGCCTCTGGTATCTTGAAACCAGGATACAGTACAATCGCTTCATTTTTGGTAAAGTGCACAGTGTAATCTTTGTCACAGATCTGAGACACACTCAGCAAATTATGCTTCAGCTCTTCAACGAAATTCACCTTTTCTAGCTTCATTTTACCATTTGTCACCGTCCCCATTCCAGTAATTCTACCACCACTCTCTCCAACAAAACTTACTCTACCTCTCTGAACAGGTTTCCATTCGTGTAACAAATTCTTGTTACCCGTCATGTGTCGGGAACAGCCGCTATCCACAACCCATAGATTGTTTGCAGCCCTGTTCAACTGTTCCTGCACGATTAAAGTAAAGGATTAAAATCTGGGGACCCAAGACCTATTGGTCTTGGGTCGATTAAATCTGTTAAAAGGCATCCCGTACTTTGGCTGTCCAAAGTTATTATTAGAATGATTTCTGTAAGTCCTAAAAGGATACCTTCTTGTAGATTGACTATGAGGCCATCCAAACCTTCGTGAATTAAATGAATTATAACTAATGATTTGGTTGTTAACAGGGAAAAACTGAGATCGATTTCTTTGAAAACCTAGATTAGTCCAATATCTGAACTTTGATGAGTTTGCATTCTTACCATTATAGTAATTACTGTTAGCTCTATTCTCAGTTTTCGAAGGCCTCATACCACTGAATCTCTAATTCAGAGGGCAATCAGCAATCAGGTGTCCTATTTGATTGCATCTGAAACAACTCCTGTGTTCAACTTTCGTCTCAACAGTTGTTTTAGATGTTGAGGTTGCATTACTGCCCGTTTGTCTAACATATGGTGGACATACGGGTTTAGTGGAGAATTCTTTTCAGTTGGTTTATGTTCCTCTCCACATTTTAGTAACACTGCCTCTTCTTTTGTCTCACTAGACTCGGATGTCTTGTCCGAATTTGATGAGACAGAAGTAGGAACAGAAATCTTAACATTCGAAACAGGCTTACTCGTTTCGCTTTTACTAACTTCTGGATCTTTAATCGTAACTTTAACAGGAACTGCCTGACCAATTTCAACATCAACAGATTTCTGATTACTAGGATCATAAGTATAGTTATGATTATAAGGTGGTGGAACTTCAGAATATCCAATTCCTCCCCTTTTAACTGGGGAACGTTGATCACTTACGAGGTGATCAAGTATTGCGGAGGAATTTCTAAATTGCTCAAGCTTTCTGTTTAGTTCCACCACTTTCACCTGGTAATCAGCTATCTGTTTATCCCTTTAGCAATTAGTTTGGTTTTCTCTTCTAACACTTCATAGCTAAGATCAAGTACTTGTATTTTTTTAGCTAGACTGGCTTTAAGACTTCTGATATCTTTCTCACTAGCTTTTATTTTTACCGTGTAACTGTTTTCTCTAGTTTTAGTGTAATAATGATCTTCTTTTACTGTTTTAAATTGAGCATCCAAACTAACAAACTGATCAGTTATTGTTTTCAATTGTTCAGACAGATTTTCACATTTCGTACAAGGGAGTTTAGAACTTACCTCAGAGAGCTGATCATTCACCTCTGCCATATAACCTTGATCTTCTCTTGTCTCTCTGTTTTTTCCTTCAGTTTCGATGTTAACCAAGTTGGCCTGTTCGAACACTTCCTCAACTTGCAGATTCCAATTGTATTCCCCGTTCTGTCTGGATATCATCGCCCTATTCTCGTTACTTCCCCCATTCGGTTGTGTTGGCCTGTTCTGACTACTTTCTACTCGTTCATTTGTGCATTCTTTAGCAAAGTGTCCATGCTGTTGACAATTATAACACCGAACCTTTGACTTATCAAACCCTGGTCATTCGCCAACAAACTTTCTACCAGTTTTCTTCATAAACCTTTTGACTCTTCTTACTATCATCGCCATCTGCCACTGCAGATCCATCTCCTCCAGATCATCAGCATCGATCTGATCATAGTCTTCGTCTAAAGTTGCAGGGTCAACGATTTTACCTTTAATGTAATTTTCGTATGAAGCAATGAAAGATGCATAGAGAGCAAACTGCTGTTTAGCAGATTTAACACTCATGGGCATCTAAGAGTAGTTGTTGTTCGGAAAACTTGAGGAAAAACTACCCTTTGTTGCTTTGAAGCATTTGTTCCACCAGCTACGAAACACACATCACCATCCATGTTGAGAGTTACATGACCATCATGAGTTGAGTTAGAGCTCGAGTCTCCCTTTGAGTAGTAAGCAGATGATTCTGACTTCGAACTTGAACTTGAATTAACTTTCGCACCATACATTCCCGGATCCTGAACCTGATCAGTTGGTGTCTCTTTTCGAACCATGTTAAGTTCAAAAGTTCGTAGTTTATTGACTGCTGTTTCCAAGTCAATGTTGGCAAACTCTTTATCTTCTCTCATCAAGACAGTGTACATTTCCCATTTCGGTGGGAGAGCATCAAGAAGTTTTTCTACGATCTCCTCTTCTTTGTAAACAATGAAATAATTGCTGAGTTCGGTCATCAGGTGATAATATCTTGTGATGATATCATCAAGTGACTCATTCTTCAAATGTTTGAACACCGAGAATTGGGTTTTGAGTAGCTTAATCTTGGATGCACGTATCCCCACATTACCTTCATATCGGTTTCAAGCGCTTCCCATAGCTCTCTGGTGGTTTTATATTTCCTGAAGGTGTGAAGAATCTCTTGTGGAAGAGCCATTGTTATCGCAGCATGAGCTTTGCTTTCAGCCTCATACATCTTCTTTTCTTCCTCTTCCATCTTGTTGTACTTCTTAATTTGTTCGCGACCCTCATACAAGGCCGTTGGTGGGATGTATCCATCTTGAATGCACACCCACATCTTAGCATCTTGATATTTAACATATTGTTCAAACCGATCCTTCCATGCCACGAAATCGGTACCCTTTAGCATTTTTGGGGCCTTAGTTGCAGAGCCAGCCTCAACTTCCATTTTCACCAGTTCCATAATGTTTATCGAAGTCATCGCTGAAAAAAAATACGAACAAACACTCAAAGAAACCCAAAATTAATTAATTTTTTTATTCTGAACAGTATTGTAGGCGAAGTTAATGATAACTTCGCTTAACTCTTAACTTCGCTGGATTACACAACTTCGCTGAAATTCTTAACTTCGCTTCTTTTCAACTTCGCCTGATTAGGCGAAGTTGTAGATAACTTCGCTTAAGTTAAGCGAAAGTGCGGAATCCTCCTAGTCTCGTTTAATGGTGTAGAAGACGAAGAACACGATTACACACATACAAACACACGAACAAACACACGAATGGGATAAACACATCTGCAGATCTTTTATATAATAACCGAAACACATTACATACCAAACACGAAAACAAATGAATGGCCGACCCGAGGTGAGCTCTACCTCGGGCCGTCCCACACGACTCTCCCTCTCGGTTTCTCTCTAGATAATTAAACTGATCACAAAACACTCTGACTTTCTTGATTACCAAACCTAAACAAGACACACATATATATATATATAAACAACTTCGCGGGCTTGGGCTTGGGCCTGTAGGCGAAGTTGTTATAACTTCGCCTAAGGCGAAGTTGTTCTAACTTCGCTTATGGCAGAAGTTGTTACAACTTCGCCTATGGCGAAGTTGCTAACTTCGTACTTCGTTTCCGCTGAACAGAATTGCATAGCGACGGTCACAAAATGCACCAACAGACTCCCCTTTGACCGTTGCTCTCAATTCTAACAAACACAAAAGATCATCTGTTACAAAACATGCACCAACAGACTCCCTCTTAACTGATGATCTTCTGTTTGCTCTTCAACCAGCCGTGTCTGAAACTGTCTTGTAGCTTCACAAATCTACCAATCACCCAGCGTCTTCCATATCAGATCTCCCCTTCAGTGTAAGCTTCTCCGACTATATAGATTGAGGTCTTTGAAATGCATGCATCCCCGTGCCTAATTGATCATCTCAACCAATCACGTGAGTCCTTCTGACTTCACCAATACGTGAAGTTCTTCTAACTTCACCAACACGTGAAGTTGGGCTCCCTCCACAACTTCACCAACACGTCGGCATACGATAAGGTTTAATCTTCAACTACTCAACATCAAGTGATCAATTTCATCACAAAACCACCTTGACAGAATCTAACACACATGACCATTAATTAATCCGAAACATCTTCAATCACCAGGGATAACGATCAAGAACATAAACACTTTAATTCCCGATTAAATCCAACTTGTTCCATAATTTTCACTTTAATAAATAAGCATCACGTTTCAGGATCCAATTCTCGAACGCCTTGAAAATAACATAAATAATATGCTCTGACCGCAATCCAGTAATGACGAAAACCTTCAGTTCAATTTGACTTTCTTCAGTTGGTCAACCTCGAACAACAACTATTTCATTGCCCACAAACACCCAAATATGTGTCAATATCCAGTTTCAATCAATATCCCATTCACAACCTCAACTCCATATCCAGAGTTGACACGTATTTGTTCACACGTAAGACCAAGAGATAACAAGTTTCACTCGTTGACGGAACAACGTCTTCGGTCTCACAATAATCGTGTACACCTGGCCATACAGACGAAAACTACAAACAATTTTCTTTTTTTTTTAACTTCGCCTAAAGTCAACTTCGCCTAAAAGTCAACTTCGCCCCTCCTTAACTTCGCCTGTCCATAACTTCGCCTGTCCATAACTTCGCCTAAACCCTAAAATTTAAGCGACAACTTCGCCTGATCCCCATAACTTCGCCTGCAGCGGCTGTTCGGCCAAAAACGCATCAGAAACGTGCCAGAAACACCAAAACGCAGATCTCGAACCATAGCATAAGAGCCTAAGGCTCTGATACCACTTGAAGGTTCCTAGCCGGATCTACACGGAAATATCTCGTTCTACGTAGGTGCGGAATCCCTACGTAAGACGATACGAGTGTAGAATCGATATACGTTAAACACAAGCAAACACATGTTACAATAAACAAAGAACACGTTGTATTGCAACTAATAACACGTGATATGTCAATCACCGATTACATGTACTAAATCATTAAATACAAAACAAGCCGCAGCTAAGCTTTTATGGTTATCGACAACTTCGCCTAACATGTTAGGCGAAGTTGTTGATAACTTCGCCTGTTCCACAAGTTCGCTTATAAGAGGCGAACTTGTGAAACAAGTTAACAAAACATTAATACAAATCCAACTAACACAATTACAGACACTAGATACTGAACTACTGACATCATGCACCAACATTTAGTGCTCAGAAAGTTGCGGAAGTCATAGTTGTTCGGTGTGGCAATAGTGGCAGATCTGCTAGAGTTGAGCGTTTGGATCTAAGTGATAATTGTGGGCATAGCAGCAACAAATTCCTTTGTGATCCTAGCAGCCAAGAGGCGATCGTGAGAACCAGATGAATGTTGGTGACGAAGGTGATTTCTGAGTGAAGACATTCTACGGGAAATAAAAGTAAATAATTATGAGTTGAGGGATCATAGGAGTAACTACACGAGTTGACGCAACTAATGAGGTTAACGTGAGATAACAGACGAGAAGATGGGGTTAGTTAAAAAAAAAGTTTAAGTTTTGTTGTTACGTTAGCTTCACAATAAATAACGAAATATATTTGTGGATGTTGGCCTCAAATGAGCTTTCCATGGCAATTTAAATGGCCCAACAAAAATTAGCTAATAAAACAACTGAGTTTGATAGCCCATGAGCGTTACATGACATTTTAACTGTCCCAACAAATTAACAATGCAATAAAGTTTGTCGGCCCTATGAGCGTTACATGACGTTTTAACCCACCAAACTAAATAACGAACTAACAAAATAAAATTTGGGTAGTTGAAGTATTTTGTGAATCACCACGTTGAATAATCTAACAAAAATACGAAAACAAGTTGAGAAATGGATAGTCGGGAATCCCGGCTAACCATTTAAAACAGCATAACACCATAATCGGAAGGTTACCGAATGTAAGTCACGAATCACCGTGAATTCGATTTAAAATATTGTAAGGAATGCAACAACTAATGTGGTCATGGTTGACAGCTTAGGGTGTCGGTCATATGACATTTGGTATCTCGCTTTGGCATATAAGATCGAGTACTGTGGTCAGGTTATCCCCCAGGTAAGGAATAGCATCTTACCTTTGATTCTCGGAACCGTTTTGCCAAGACCCGACTCACAGTTCTCTCCCCCTTCTAGTTACTACAGGGACATGCCACATAACCTAGCCCTAAGGTGAATGAGCAAAATCAACAAGTGGGAATTCTTAAGGAATTTCGCAAAATAAAAGCAATCTAATTTGATTTTTAAATTAAATAAAACAATTTTTGAGTTTTGAGGCATAGCCTCGGAGTAGTGTGTGTGCATGACAATAATATAATAAAAATAATTATTACTAAGGAAAGCAGTAAACAAATAAATAGAACACGTAAGGTAGGCGGATAAGCACGTATAGGGCTCCTAAGCATGTTACTAAGGCAATCTCTAACGACCTATATTAAACATTCCGCTCTGATACTAATCTGTCACACCCCAACCTACGGCGGAAATTCTGGGGCACGAACAGATTGCTCACAGCTCTCAATGTACTATCATGCAATATTGGAAATTTCAATATCTATTAAATTAATTTCATTTAAAATTAAATATTCAAGACAATATCCAAAATCAAATAATTCATAAAAAAAACATATATCATAAATCAAAAGTCTTGTTTATTTCTCTATCTTGAATCCTAAGTTCTCTTTCCAATCCTGACTTAACTTCACATCACACGATGACCTGCATATTCCTTAAAAATAAAGTAGATTTGTCAACACAAGGTTGAGTGAATAGCATACTAGTTTTGATGTATATATGATAGATAAATAAATACGCAACAAGTTAAATGAGATGAACAATTCAACCAATGAGCAAAATAAAAGAGATGTCGATAAACACGATGGCTATTACGACTGTCGTATAATCATACTATTATGAGATTATGTTGCACCTCTCCGAATGCGATTCACAATAAGCATGTAACAAGTATGGTACAAAATTATTAACACAAGTGACAATAATTGCAGTGTAAATATTAAATAGTAGGGAAATAATATAGAACGCATACGTTCCCAAAAGTTTGAAAGCGGTAAAATAGGGGAATTTGGTACTCACCTTAAAGACGAGCAAATATGAAAAGGAAATATTAAGAATGACAATTGCTGATCACGCGTTGACGATATAACTTATAAAGGAAGATAGAATACGAAGATACTAAATTAATGTAATAGATCGGATATGAGAGTTCGATAGTTATAATTTTATTAAGTTATATTATATTATTAGTTTATAAATCCTTTTTAATCATACTTAATATTTTATTATATAAAAATATTATATGAATAAAATACATCTTTAAAAGTTCATAATTCGTTAAAGTATATAAAATTTGCCTTTTGTATATGTGTGTGTGTGTATATATATATTAAATCAAGAATATTAATTTACGTGGTATTATTTATACATATATATATACACACACACATATACGTATATACATGATGAAAAGATGCGAGAAAACACAAGTGTCATAGTCGCTTTTTATAAAATAATAATTTATCTAGTTATTGTTATGTTTATTATTTATCAAAAAATGATTTTAACATCAATTTACCAAAAATATATATATAAACGGGGTGGCAGGGGTTCGAACCCGCGACCCGCCACTCCGTAACCGACGTTTCAACCAGTTGGGCTAACCAGCACATGCGCTATAAGTTAGGAACCATGATTTATAAACAAACGCGACCATAACAGAATTCATAATCAAACCCTATCGGTTAATCTGATTGATGTTGATGAAATTGATGATAGGGCTTTTGTTACTGATACAATTGCAAACTTGATACACTAAACAATTACCTCAAACAAAGATCAGAGATGGGTTAATTGATCACAACAGTTGCCGACCGAAACAAAGTATGAATGAGCAAGTAAACAGCAAAACAAAAGCAATTATTTATAGGGTTATTAAAGGCGATGGTGTGAGAGTTCTGTGTGTGATTTTAGTTGAAGTAAAACAATTGTTTATATAGGAAATCGACATTTAGGGTTTGTTTGGATTATACTTAGAAGATAATAACGAATTGGCCGAAATTTTCTAATTGATGATGACGATGAGGTCGCATATTACTCGAATGTTCCAATTACCAAACAAATTTTGAACTAAATCCGCGTTTTGATCACCAAATAGGAATCCGGTTGTGAAATGGGTATATGGGTCGGGTTAAAGGGTTGGTTGGACCAGCCTGTTATAATATAATTAATAATATTATTATTTAATCTAAATTTCCCTTTTAGCCCTTATAGTTTAAGGATAGTTACAACATAATTTAAAAGTTTAGTTTTAGGGTGAATCTTGGCAATTCATGAAAGTTATAATTATGAAAAAATAAATAATAATATAATAATCAATTTAAACTTGATAAATGCGGGGAATTTTATTGATGAGAAAGCTCAGACCCATAAATGGGTCGAGTAACGGTCACAATGAAATACGGGGAAACCCGAATTGTTACACGATTTTTGACCAAAAACAACTAATATAAAAAAACCAATATAATGACAAAAAACAGATCAATAAAATTTCATAATCACAACTCTTGTTTAACAGGTAGTGTTCACCAGGTTGGTGGGGTCAAATCTGACATTTTCCATTCTAAACATGAACAAATGTATCATTTGTTGATTTATGTTTGTGAACGTTCATTTATGTTCATTTGTTTACATTCACGAACGCTCGTTTATATATTTGTTATATATGTTTATTTAACACACTTTGTGGAAATTTTTATGTAACTCTAAATTTAGTAATATGAAACTACAACACCGTTGTAGATCAGTTTAGAGTTTTATAAAATTTTCACAAAATGGCTGACGTTCGCGGGCTGACGGGTACAGATCGACCAAAACACGACACAGATCCTAAAATTATGTCATGCAATTTGTAGTATCATGCCAAAATTAATTACCAACTGTTTTTGCCACCACTAAAGATCTACAATTAAAAATGAGACTGTTTAATATTTATGGAAAAACTAAAATGCCTTGATGGTTTCTATATTTTCAGTCTCCTTAATAGTTGTTACCATATTCACCAACGCCTCCTTGGTGGTTACTATACCATTTTCCTCCTCGGTAGTTCCCATTCCCATACCTCTTGTCGCCATTATGGTAATTGTACCACCATACCATTGTCCCCTTGGTAGTTTCTGTATCGATCACACCTTGATAACCACCATACTTGTTCCAGCCATGACCTCTTACCCAGCCACAGCCTTGACCACGGCCCCTATGGTTACCACCAGATGGCTCTACACATGCAAATAACACTTTTTCATCAATCAAAGATAAAATGCAAAGTTTATCCATTTTGACATGTTAACTAGCTCACCTTTCACTATATGAATGTTGTGTCTGTTGTGTTTGTCTTGACTGTTATCTCGAATAACTGTTGTACTGTGGCTTTGATCTTTCCACATAAACTAGAGCTTATATTTGCAAAAGAAAATATAAATGAGAATCAAGAAGGCATATAATCATTGTCATATTTGTTTAAATGCTTTAAAAGTAATCACTTACAAGTTAAGCTAAAATTGACCTGGTGAATTCTTGTTTAGCTCCTTCATTGACAAGGTAACGGAAATCTTTAATACTTGGCGCGTCATCACCACACCATACTTTATTTAACAAAAGTGAAACATAACACAAATTATTGGTGGCAACAAATAATAATAAACTTGAAGCTTGTGGTACAAGACCCTCTTCATCCAGCTCCCATACGTTAATTGCGGAACTTATGGTAGTGTCTTGATGCACTTGAGGAAGGTTTCTCTGTTTGAAATAAAAGCATCCTATTACTTGCATGCTCGTCGCATATACTTAAAAGTTGTTGATGCAAATTAAGTTTCCTCTTGGTTCTGCAATTGCATATGAAAAGTTGTTAAAAGCAGAGTAAGAAGTTGCTACTGGCAAAAAGAAAGCATGCATGTCCTTTATGGAGAAATCGAAATGTGCTATTCTGGTTTAATTTAAATGGCAAATTTCTTCACACTATTTTGTATTACTTTTTTCATAAAGATGCTTCATCATTGTTACATATTGTATAACTGCATATTCCAAAAAAGGAAAATAATAAGAATAACGTTAGGAGGTTGGTATGTTTTGCACTGTCAGTGTCAAGTTCCAGTATCTAAGCCGGTTCAATTTTTTTCTTTATTTTAGTTGGTTTTAACCAGTTTAGCAAATAGGGATTGTGAAACATAACCTAGATCAACAAATTTGTATGCATATTTATAGAGGTTTCAACCTCTAGTTGTGCAACTTGTTGCCCGATAGCCCCCTCTATTTTGATGTAAATTAAATCAATGACTATTTGATCAAACTTGCGACCTCAAGTACCAACATCATTAAGTTCAGTAAAAAGTGCCTTCTACGGTTGAAATTCAAAATCTCAGAGCTGATTTTGGAGATCTGAAAGGCGAAAGCATCACAATAACAAAAGACGAAATATAAAACTACAAAATACAAATTAAAGAAAAATTATAAATTTGCATATAATAACATATGAGAACTAAAACCTAAATCGAAGATGTAATGCGACAGAATTTGATGAAAATTGGGGAAAGAAGGGTTAACTTACTATTACGACTTCATCATCATTGATTACACAACAAAGTCGATCCATCTCCGCCATCGACACATCCTGAAAACCACAAATCTGATTCCTCTCCTGAAATAATCAATCGCCAAAAATAAAATGAGGATTTCACGATGATTACGCAGGTTGTAGAAGAATCTTACAAACATGGGACATGGATGCAAGGAAGATATGCGGTCGATTGGAGAGAATTTGAGCGAAGAAGATAAAATAGAAGAGATGAGAGATGGTGTTGCCACTGGCAGATTGGAACTCAATGGAACGGAAAAACGGATTGTAGCGATGAATATACTAACTTTGAATTCAATCACAAGTATTTATCTTTTGCATTGATGCAACAATGACCTGAACATTATAATTCATATATAAACATTTAAAAACTTTTACATCGAAACATAGACAAAAATATACATGTCGCAATGGTATGTTCAAAATTTATTAGAACTTAATATATTAAAAAAATATAAAAGAAAAACAAAATGACTCAAGGGGGTTAAAAGGTAATTATTGAGGTGTAAAACTTGTAACTATAATTTAAACAATTAAAATGTACTAGAGGATGGGTCTCGACTAAAAGACCAAAACATCATCTTTAACTTTCTTAAAACATGCATCAAAGTTAGTACCATAAGTAAATGTATTTGTATCTCTTAATTATATTGTAGAGATAGAGATACGATAACGCATCTTCATCTATTTATTTTCATTTCTATATTGCTCGCTTTAAACGGTTCAAGTCAATTATTGTTTTGGTTTAACGTCAGTTTTTTTCTATATTTGGTTGGATCCGTTTTAGAAAATTTCAAACTACGCCGAAGATATGGTTTAGAAGATAAATATAAATGTGAAAGTCAAGTGGGCCTTTTAAATGAAACACACAAACACAAATGTTACTGTTATTCTTTCGAGCACTCTTCCAATGGTAATTGATAACATAGACCATAAGAAGAACATATCATCCATCCCAAGCCCGAACTACACAAACTATAAAACAAAAATATCCCAAACTTATAGCTCATCCTGCATAATATATTATAAAAACAGATCAATTTATAAACCCAACTATAATATATAAAATCATAAATTAAAATTATAAATAAACTTACCTTGATATCACTAGCATCTGTTCCTTCCTCATCATCATCATCATGACCAGCATCATCACTCTCATTGCCCTCATCCTCATCAGCCTGAACCACATTTTATTCAAATTTAATAATTCTTGCCATTTTAAGCAAAAATAGAAAAAATAATAAAAAAAGAGTGAGGGATTGGGACACTTACATCAGAATCGGTCGGGTCATCCTTCGATTCCTGAGAAGAGAAACAAACA
Organism: Bidens hawaiensis; assembly: GCF_021521415.1. Classification (NCBI taxonomy): domain Eukaryota; kingdom Viridiplantae; phylum Streptophyta; class Magnoliopsida; order Asterales; family Asteraceae; genus Bidens; species Bidens hawaiensis. The sequence goes on from NW_027491179.1 coordinate 2,419,846, forward strand.
GGTCAATCAGTCAAGGTGGGTTGACCAGTCAACACCTTTTTGTCCAACGTTAATTATTTATATTTTATATTTTAATGATACTGGAATGTAATAAATATATGATAGTAAAAGGTATAAAAATAACAATGTCATCAAAAATGAAACGTCATTTGAGACTTCCGAGCGTACTTTATTTAACCAGTTATCTAAATCTGTTCACGAGCCGAAGCGAGTCAGGAAAATCTCGAGCTCAAACTCAAACGAACCGGCTCGTCTCGCTTATCTGACGAGCTGAAAATTCAAGCTCGGCTAGTTAGAAGCTTGAGCTCCAGCCCATGGCCTATTGAGCCGGCTTGTTAATGCCTTTTATTGGTCTTTTACAAATATTGATTTATAAAAGACAACAAAAAATACTATTCTTTTAACATACACATAATACAAATCTTATAAAGAAGAAAATTTATACTATTATATGTACTAACTTTGTTTTATTTTTCCAAAATTTTATAAAGATCGAGAGGCGTGTTATATGCATTATTAGTGTTCACTTCATATTTTTATGTTATTACTATTATTATTATTATTATTTACTACTAGTATTATTATTATTATTACATATTTTAAAAAATTGGGGTTTAATTTAAGCGAGCTAACGAGCGAGTCCACATTCCGGTTTAGACCGAACCACAAGCCGAGCCAATCTTGGTTCGGGCTCGGCTCGTTTAGAAACCAAGCCGAGCCAGCCTGGCTCATTTAGATACGAGCTCTTTTCGAGCGAACTTCAAACGAGCGACAAAACTATTGGAAAACCTCAAGTTATCAATAGGCTTGTAAATAAACAAATTGTTCAGTGAACCGTTCGGCAGGAAGTTCGCTTATTAATAAATGAACGAACATGAACAAAAGATTTTGTTCACTTAATTAAATGAACAAACGTGAAGATATGTTCAGTTCATTCATTTGCATATGTGAATGTACATTTATGTTCATTTATAGTAATGTTGTCTCATTGATATAAAACTAATGACCAGAAAAATACGCAAAGATGATCATCGTACCTCTTCTTCGCGTTTCTTTTCTAGCTCTTCAAACGCTGCCTTCTCAGCCTAAATAAAGAGAAATAAATATAAAAAATATTAAGTATATAGATATATTACATAAAACAGCAAAACATACATCTTTTTGTTTGCCCCATGTTTCTTCTGCCACTTGTTTTGCGTATTCAGGATCATCACATATCAACACATTGTCAAACAGAGTTCCAGATTTCACCTGAAAAATAATTGTACCTTATGAGTATTCGGTTCTCACAAAACGAATAATTAATGCATTCGATAAATAATTACCTGCCATAGTTCAATGCCAACATACTTCAACTTGGGGAAAACATACAGATCAGGGTCATCCTTAAAATCTATATATATAAAAGATTCATCATCAGTACAAAATACAAGTAGATATTATATATCTGTAACGACTTCAAAGATGAAATGACAGAAACCTGGGTTGTCAATCTTGGGTGCCTTCCACTTCCCTTTATAGTTCGGGTTCTTGATTTTCTGTCGAGTCAAAAACAAGCTTATGTAACGTTTATAAATATAAATTTTAAATGTTAATCATTTAATCCACAAACCTTTGCTTCCCATGGACCTTTGTACTCTGGGTTTGGAATAGTTGGGACCATCCACTCGCCATCTTCCTCATCATCCCAATCTTCTGGCTGAAATGTATAAAAAAAATTAACCAATCATGATACGTTATATCTAGGCCTGTAAACGAGCAAAACGTTCAATGAACCGTTCGGCAGGAAGTGTTTATGTTTGTTTATTTAATAAACGAACGAACATGAAAAAATTTCTTTTGTTCATTTAAAGAACAAACAGAAAGAAACACATGCCTCGTTCGTTAGTTTATGTTCGTGAATTTTCGTTTCGGTTGGTTTTTATATTCACTAAACTTTTTAAGCTATGCATATAGTTTGTGAAATTAAGGTATTTCCAATTACAACTTCGTCAAGTTTTATTAACTTTTAGGCCAATAATGATTTCCTATTTACTTTAATTGGTGTTCACTCAGTAATCCTTCACCTATGTTCAATTATGTTCATCTGCTTCGTTTATACTATTAACAAAACATGTTCAGTTTCTTAACAGGCGAACACGGACAAGAAACCTTATTCGCTTAATTGCTTTTTTATTAGACCATTTGTTCGGTTGGTAAAATGAACAAACACCAACACGTTCATGTTCGTTCAGTTCGTTAATAAACAAAGCTATATCAGCTGAACCAGAATCAATGAAAGAAAAATGTATACCTTTTTGGCATCAGGATCAGGAATTTCCTTTGGGATGTCATCATAACCCTAAAATTAGATTAAGAATAACAATTCAGGGTTGGATTTCCATGGATCTAATAGAGGGAATCAATTTTTAATATTTTGTAACCACGGGTTTCTTATCTTCAGGGTCGGGAATAAACTCTTTATCATCCCAGTCTTCAGGCTAAAATAAAAAAAAGAATATGAGTCAGCAATGACAAGAAAGAATATGTGTGCATGTGTGATTTTACCTTTTTAGCCTCGGGGTCCTTTATCTGCTTTGGTGGGAGAAGATCCCAGTCTGAGTACAAGCTTCCTGTTTGCTTCTCTACATTATCAATCAAGATACTGTAGGCAGCATCGGGCCGGAGAATGAAAGTATAAACATGTGAAAGTTGATCAGTTTCACAAGGAACATCTTTCTTGATCAATTTGTTTTCCCCGTTGTATGTAAGAATTGCATGAACCTTCTATGTAGCATACCCACAAATATCAGGTCCAAACATGATACTGTAATTACAATAAAAATCAAGCTATAAGAAATAATAATAACATGAAAGTATATGAAACTTTAAGGCAGGAGTTGTATATGTAAATAACCTGTATGGGGTATCACCCCCGAATTTCTTTTGATCCACATCACCACTGAGTAATTTCATGTAGCCACCACCACATTCAAGCTTCTGCTCATGCTTAACAGAGAATTGGAAAACTAATGTTTTATCCTTGTTGCTGAATTCAGGGTATTCAGCTGAGATTGCATAAAACCTGTAGTCTTCGCTTGTCTGTATGCCTATTGATCAAGGAAAACGAAAAGAGTTTGTCAGTAACTTATAAAATTAAGTAACTTGCAGAAACATTCTTCAGAACAATTGGGTAAAAGGGTTACCTTTATCATTGGCATCTCCATTCCATTTACCAGAGGTGTAGTTCCATTCCCCAGCCATGTTCTCATCTCTCTTCCAGTCAGATTTAACCCACCGGCTTTCCCATCCATCTGATGAAGTATCATGCAATCACACATGTAAATTTAAAGCAACCAAAACAAATGCAACACTGTCGTATTGAACATCAAAGTAGAAGTAATATTAAAAAGAAAACTAAGTTTTCTCAAGCAACACGGTGAAACCAGTAAATCTTCCTCTTAAACTTAAAAAAATCAGGACCCTAAATTTTGTACAGACCAGATGCTGAAAGCTTATTAATTCTTCTTTGCCTAGAGGTTGTACTATTTTTCTTCATAAAGATGCCAATTTCTTAAAGGAGACAAAATTCAAAGTTTAATAGTTATCAACACAGAAAACATGGGAGATTTACTGCTGTAAGATCATAAATAGAAATAAACCAAGAACTCGCCTAAATTGGTGAAACACTAATAATAAGTCAACTAATTCAAGAGAACCTACACTTATGCATAAACAGAAAGCTTCACATAGCAATTAGGCACTCAAATTGAGCTTCGAATGAAGTAAATCATCGAAACACCAACCAAAAGGTACCATAACCTTCTCATTTCATCTCAATTGCCACGGATCAGTTAAAATAAAGTCACTCTAGTATCTAAACTTAAAACAAGTTCATATCCGATAAATCTCATCAATCCATCATCAATCTCCATTGAAATATCAAGTAACGTCAATGATTATGCTAAACGAATCGGAAACAAAAAGATCAAATTCCATTTCACCTCAATTGTCACAGATCACACTGGATGTAAATCGCTCTAGCCTAGGGGTGCAAACGAGCCAAGCTCGAGCTTTAGAAATAGAGATTGAAACGAGCCGATTATGCAACAAACAAACTAATTGTCACAGATGACGTTGAAATTAACTCAGTCTAAGCTAAAAGGCTGAAAATAGGTTCATATTGAACAAATTATCATCAATCTCGAATGGCGTATCAATTAACGTCAACGATTACGCTAAAACCTAAGTAATCGTACCCAAAATAATCCGGTTATCGTAAACAACAGGGATCCATATACATTAGGTCAAACTGAATTCAAAATGCAGCAAATTAATACAATAGCCGAGTTCATCGATAATAAAAATAATAATAATAATAATAATAATATTACCGTCAAAACGTTCCTCGAAGAAGACTTTAGCAGACGCTACTGAAAGAAGCAGCAGAGAGATGAGGGCTCGCTGTGTCGCCATGAGGCAGAAGAGCGAGTGATGCAGCTACTGAAAGAAAGAAACAGATCATAGGGTTTTATAAGGTTGCTGGTATTTCGGTAATTATGCGTGGCTTTCAGTGTCGAGTTTTTAAATGGTGATGTGGGCGAATTGGGTTTGGACACGTTGGTTTGGCGTGTCATGAGGTATGACGTGGATTGGGTTTTACTACAAATTGACGTACAGGAATTTGTAGCTGTCAAGTTACGGAATTAGCCCTTGGTTGATGGGGCAACCGAATATCCGGTTTTATCCACTTTTTAAGTTTCTTTCTTCTTTTCTTTTTTTCTTTTTGGCAAAAACGAAGGGAAAATGTATTATGGATCTTAGTTCATGGAGTCAAACGTCAATGAGTTTAGGACATATGGTATCGGAGGATAAATCCGAATTAAAAATAGCAAGGTCTCAAGTTTAAACTCGATTCTGATCGGGTTTTACTGTAATAGGCCTTCGAACGGCGGGTTTTTCTAAGATGGTAGGCTTAGGCTACCTAACGCTGTTTGTGACCGCGGATGTATTTGGTCGTCTTTTGTCATTAGGCTTACCCTTGGTAGTCATGCATTATTCGATTGTCGTTCAAAAAGGAAAGTTCATGAAGTCAAACTAGGCTAATACGCTTTTAAAACACCAAAACTAAATGATTGTGTTATCTTGAATCTTTTCCATTTATCGTCGCGAACAACTAAATGATTTCACCATAGTTGTTCAACCAGTGTATACGACTAATAGTTTAAAGTGGGTGGTTTTGTCACACCCGGCCTTAAGGGCAATACGACTAATAGTTTGTATCGTTTTTTTTTTTGTAAATATATCAGAGTTGCGTTGTTTTAACAGAGGTGTTTCGATATAATATCCCTTTATAAAATCTCGGGATTTAAATACCCATTTGATATTACAAAGCACATCTGTAAAATTATAATTTACATCGTTTTATAATTTCAAACGTCTGAGCCATTAGATAACATTTAATTACTATATCTACAATATTCTATCATGTCATGCTTGTTTGGTCTAACCTTATTGATTTCCTGTAAAACAGTTTGAAAATACGTCATCGATATGCTGGTGAACTGTTGACTACAAAATATTTTTTGAAATATTGTTAAAACACAAATATAGTTTTATGTACAGCGAAGCAGGACTTCTGCCATGTCCCACAAACACACACACAAAAGTCAACAGTATCTCCGGGAACTATACCCAATGAAGATATGGTTTGAGACTGACGCATATCATATCTACTACTTGTCGATTATGTTTGGATCAAGACACATGTGCATTTAGTTTTAGTGATTTTATTTTCTATCTTGTGTTGTAACGTTTTATAAACGTCTTTAGACTCTTTAGATATACAGTATATTTGTCTTTTCGGCTTTAAGACATATAACATATTTATCTATTAGAGTAGAGTTAGGTGCCATTTTAGTACATGTGGTTTGGCCAACTACACAACTTTAATACCTATTCTTTATTTTGTGTAAATGGCTACCTTAGTTTCAAAAAACTTGCATTTTTAGTACTTCTTTTCTAACCCCGTCTATTTTTTCCGTTAAGTCAGGGATAATTTGGTAACTTCGTTATTTTCTTTGTTTTTTCCTTTTCTTTTAAACTCTTATATCTTAAAAACCTTAAATCCCCAAATCAAAACATCAAAATCCAAATCCTAAATCCCCAAAGCCTTTCTCCATATCATCATAGGGTTTAAATTTTTATTATATTTGGGGATTTAGGATTTGGATTTTGATGTTATGATTTGGGGATTTAGGGTTTACAACATATAAGCGTTTAAAAGAAAAAAAACAAAGAAATTAACGAAGTTACCAAATTATACTTAACGGAAAAAATAGACAGGGTTAGAAAAAAAAGTACTAAAAATGCAAGGTTTTTAAAACTGAGTTAGCCATTTGCACAAAATAAAGAATATATACTAAAGTTGCATAGTTGGCCAACCACATGTATTAAAATGGCACTTAACTCTTTAGAGTAACATCAATTTGTTTAGGCTCTTTAAGACAGATAGTACAAATGTACAATTGTCTTCTCAACTTTAAGACAATCAGCTTGTCTGTCTTTTCAAAGTAAAATCAGTTTTTTAAACAGTTAAGCATATTCACCTTTCGGCAAGTCGATACATCTTTTTAAATGTTTTCATTTGTAAATATGATTTGACTCTTCTGAAACAAATACTGGTATATTCCATAGAAGTACGACTGTTAAATCAGTTTAACGTATGTACCTTTATGCTCTGTTGATGAACTGGTATAGATAATCTTTAACCTACCATAAATAAGTTTACATAAATACTTGGATCTTCTTTCCTGATCCAGCTGCAAACCATACTAGCATGGTTTTATCGTTTAAAACCTCGGTCATAAATATTGGTTTGGTTTTATCGGCTTAAAACTTAATTTCCTTTAAAATTAAAAAATTGGTTTGAGACGGGCCGTATCATAATGAGACGTGTGACAATCGTCAATTTTCAAAACCGAAAATCCGACTCATTTTAAAATTTTGATATTTTTGGGATCTTCATTTATTAACAAAGTGGTGTATTTATTGAGTATTTATATTTATTATGTTGCCATGATGTTATCGATCCATTCGCAAGTCGTATTTAATGAGTTTCGTACATTTATCATATTGAATCCAAGTTCAAGGACCAAAATTGTCAAAAGGATAAAGTTTAGGCTTCCTTGTATGTCGCGCTACACGAATAATCTTCTTACGAGCCGTTGCGATACACGACAGGGCTCAAGAACATTCCTTGATCATCAATTTGGTCAAACATTCTTTAATTCCTTGATTCTTGCTATCAAACATTCTTTAAGACTAGCCTTGTGACTAGCTATCAAATTAACTCACCTCTTCTTGTTAACGAATTGGAGCCTATATAAATCTCACTCATCATCTGCAAATCCTTTACCATAACTCAATTCTCTCTCAATTTTGCTCTAGTTTTAAATTTGGTGATCAAGTCTAAGGTTTGACTTTTAAAGTTAACCGTTCAAGAACTCTTCTTCTTTCTTTTGTGTTACATTCTCCGGGTAATTGTTATTTTATGTTTTGATACTCATATTGGTCATTATCATGATATCAAGATAATTGACATTCGTAGTGACGTATCATCCTTCAATAATCAACTTGTCTAATGTTCGGTTTATAAAATTTTGTGTTAAAAAAATCACTTTTTGCAAACTAATAATCAAGACCAAATGTAACATCCCAAGTTTCGTCGGTATTTAAAGGTATTGGGTTTAATTAAATTATAGAAGATAAAAATAATTATCTAAAGTAGGAGAGGAATAAGTATCATTATATGAAAAGTTAAACATGAAACTCTGCCCTCTTCCTATAAATGTAGCCACCATCTCATTCATACCCTCCAAAATCATTCTTTACCAAATTCCTGTTTTTGAGAAAATAACCCACAAAGACACGATGATTCCCGAAGATCTAACCGTTAGATCGGTCTCAAATTTTAACTGAGTGTTCATGACATATAAATGAAGATCCCGACTGAACAGATCTTCGATTAGAGATCAAGAAGTCCGTTTTTTATCAGCAAAAGCGTAACAGCTAAAAATGGAATTTTCCGACATTGTTCAGCCTCTTCGGCGACTGTAGCGGCGTTTTCCAGTGAAGGCAAGCTGATAGGTGTGTAGATCAGGGCGAGACGGTTTCGTGGTTGCTTGAAACACTCAATTAAAAGTTCGTTTGATATGGTTTTGCTCTATTCGAGTGATTTCAAACATAAACCTCTAAGGTACATTTTTGTTAAAAATGTTTGCTTTTCGTGTACGGATTTGCACGAAAATTAGTAGGACGATAGAACGGGTCACGATTATTGATAAAGTAATGAACTTGTGAGTAAATGGATTAGTTGGTTCGTTTCGGGTAAAACGAGTAGTGTTCGGTTAGTGAAAATGACCGGTAAACAAAGTCGGTTTTGCATGAAACATGGTGGATAGTAAATCAGACCTTAATATGTGAGAAAAACGCAAACTTGAACATAAACAATTTGTTTGGAATGAGACGGGACAAACGAGTAACGTTTGAACCGAGTTACTGCAAGGAAACAATATGGTTAAAGTCGAAGGCTCATTTATTATGCAAGACAGGCAAAACGAGTCAAAAAGTGATGGTTGGCTGTAAATCATGTATTTTATATGTTTTATTTAGTTTTTAGTGTGAACTTTAGTACTTCAAGTGTGTTTTTGTATTTTAGGTTATTGAGTATTAAAGATACTAGTTGGAGACATTTACGAGCATGCTTTGGAGTCTCGGGAAGTTCGGGTTCAATCGCGTGATTCGGGGTTATAATAATAATAATAATAATAATAATAATAATAATAATAATAATAATAATAATATGCATGTGATGTTGGTTACAATTTATGATTACTTTAATATTAATTTGTAATTGAAACAAATGTGATACATCACATATTCATAAAAGCATGATCTGGTCTTTATTTAATTGTTGGGCTGCTCACGGGAGTCGAGTCCACTAACAAGTCATAGGAGCCCATTTGAAAGGAAAAGAAGGTTGTACGAGGTTGAGAGAAAACTACTATCAAGAGATGGCTGGGAGAACACGTTGAACGGGGGAAAAGAGGTCACGCCGAAAAGAAAAGGGAAGAAGGAGGTCAGCATATTAATATTGATTCATCTTCCAAAATATTAAAGAAAGATCTTCATTCATCCATTCACCATATTGGATGGCCTATCAAATATTAAATGAAAACCTAATCATTGTCATGAGTGGCAAGTCTCCTTAGAGTCATACCCAGGATGTAGAGTTTGTATCTTTCAATTTTCTCATGTGTTTTAGAACGAATGATTATGTATAATTATTTATGGGTGATATATGATTATTGATGTTTGGTATTTCTGTGTGTTCAATCGGTTTAGGTTTACGTTGGTATGAACGCTTTGTTACCAGTTGCTAATAATTGATCATATGACTGTTTGATTAGATTGAATATGATAAAACATATAATTGCCCTTAATTAAGTCACACTGGCAGGGACTTTTTGGTAACCAGTGCCGTTTGTAAAGCGATTGTTGATGTCTAAGGTTTTGTCTGATTGATCAGTCTGTAGTTAACCATTAATAATTAATCTGTTAGGTTGCATGAGATCACTGTTAGTTGCTTACTTGAATTCCCGGGTGTGATTTGCTTAATTCTCTAAATTCACTTTAATTGCTTGTGTGATCAGCACTAAAAACCATTCACTTCATTATATTAAATCTGTACACGATTACATTGACCACATACTCCTGGTTGTTACGATACCTTACTTATCCTGTCACACCCCGACCAAAGGCGGAACATGCCGGGGCGTAACGTATTAATTTGACAGTAGCTCAAAAGACACTAATAAATGTGACAACTATTATTTAATTTCATTAACATTACATCAAGTACACAAATTACAATAATTAAATCAAATAAATCATTCTTTTGTGTAATATGAATAGATATCCTAAGGTCTAACTATTGTCTTCAATCTTGAATAATATCAACTACTTGTACCTGTAACATGTATGAAAATAGAGTTTGTCAACACGAATGTTGGTGAGAATACATAAGTTTCAGTTTTATATATAGAGAGAGATAAATCACAATTCATATGTATATAATGAGTATTACAATTCTTATGAAAATGTAAACAACTAAATAGATGTGGACCCGTTCTTATTGATACGAAATCAACGTACTTGGGTAAATGTATGATCATACTAGATGAGGATAGATGAGGATGAGATACCAACCACCAAACATAAAATAAACAATTAAGCACATAGAGCATTTATCATAGAGCATGCAATAATCACACATAAACATATATTGAATTGTGTATTGAATAGATGAATAAGTAAAAAAATGAGAAATTTAAATAGGGTATACATGCCACCCCCAAAACATAAAGAGGAAAAATGGGGATATGTAAACTCACCTTATAAAGTAGGATAAACGAGGACGAGATAATAAAAGAAAGAGCTAGGATGAAAACGGTCAAGCTTCTCGAGATTTGCTGACAATTAATCCTAGTTGATAACGATAAAGTGAGTTAAATATAAAATAAGACGGATCTTGGGTCTCAATGAGGTTATTGATCTTATTGTCATTTTATTATGGTTGTATATTATATCATTAACGTGATTATCCTTATTGTTGTTGTTATTATTATTATTATATTATTATATTATTATACTTGCTTTCTTTACGTTAAAAAATTAAATATTTATAAAGTGATAAAAGTTGGAAAATTTATACGTACATAAATCTTTAAAATGAATACAATTTGGGTGATTAAACGAGTTATCATAACATATATATATATATATTCATACATATATATAAAAGATTTATGAAGAAAAATGCCATTCTTCGTTTATTAAATGTTATGAACATAAATTAATATAAAAGAAAGTTATTTAGTTGTGTTAGAAAAAAATTAAATAACAAAACCGGGTCCAGGGGACTTGAAGGTTTGGTTTTGCCAAGGTTATATTTATAAGATTTATTAGGCAATAATAATAATAAAAAAGGAGGTTAACATGAAAAAATATCACCAAAAAAGGGTAAAAAAAAATTAAAAACGGGCTGGGTCGGGTTCGAACCCGTGACCCAACCTTGGTGATATGCGTGACAAGCCAACTGATCCAGATTAGCCATTTGTTAACATAACAGAAACAAAAATATAAGAACACAATCAAAAGAGAATAAGAACCCTAGATTATCCAATTGGGTAATCTGATCCATGTTCGATCAAACAAGGTTGGGGCTTTTAATCTATGACAAAACGCGATTCTAGCCGTACCTTTTAATTGGATTAAAACGCTTGCTAAGAGGGTGAAACTGATTGAGCTAGGTTGCGGCCAAAAGGGGTTTAATTAGGTGACGGGTTGGGATTTTAAATGGAATTGAGTTTAGGGGAATTGTTCGCGACGGGTAGTAGAAGGTTTCTACAAGTTTAATTGGTTCATAACAAGGGGGTTATATAGATCACGAAATTAGGGTTCGTTTAGGCTTAAACTGGTTAGTTTATCAAATTGCGGACTAATTAACACGCTCCCACTATAATTAGGTGTCGGTTACACGTTTACTTGGTGAAATATGCTAATTGCCTAACTTAATTGATCATAACGAGCGGGAATTTGGAGGTTATTGAATGGTTTGGGGCCGTCGGGTCGGGTTTGGGTCAACTGGTCGGACCAGGAGGTGGTTTGGGTTATAATATGTTATTTTAATATCAGAACTTAATTGATAAAATACCCGAACCTGAACCCAGGTCGGGTAATGATTACAAAAACCGAAAAGGAAACGGAAAACCCGAAATGTTACAGTATTCACAACTTTTTGGAAATTTCGTCCCGAAATTAAAGAATAAAGAAAAGAAAAAAATACCATAGCATAAACGAGGAAAATAAAAATCAAGAGAGATTTTTTTTATTTTTTATTATTTTATTTTATAATAATAAATAATAACACAAAACTTCGAATGAACTGTTCAACGCTACAAATGGAAGGTATGATAAGGACACTTATATATAGGATGTACCAGCGGCGTATCCGTCATGCCCTTATCACATCAATATTTGTACCGTTACCCTAAGTCACCCTAGGTTCCGAGTTATGACGCACAACCGTATTCACCATGAGTTCCATGCGAGGATTTGATAATCATGCGTGCACTCATAATTATTTAGATCGTCGCATGATGCACATGGTTCGTCCCGTTGTGCAGGTTTGAAAACAAGGGTAAAAGAAAACTTTATAATTGATATTTAAATGGAATCACTTGATCAAGAGTAATGAAGTAAAAATTGAATGGAAATTGATGAACATAATTAACTAGTAAAATAATCCCAAAAAAAATGACGAAATTGTTGAAGTTAACCATCGAGAGTAATAACAACAAAATGAAATAAATAGATAGAGGAGAATTTTGAAATTATATAAGTAACTTATACCAACGATGTAGAGAAAATACTTGGGACGGCGACAAAATTCACGCAATAGGTTCACACAACAAACGAATCACATGACTTATGAAAATAATAAATAAGGTTTGAAACCAAGTTATAAAATCGATGAGACGAGGTAAGATTACTATGAGAATGTGGTGAGTTTGGAGGGTTTGGGTAGCCATGTATTAAAATATCAAAATAAAATTTGTACATGTGACTCCTATTAGATAGCTATGTACAACACATGTTCATAGTCCCAATTTCCAAAACATTTGTAGGAAATCGGTCATATGTAGTTTATGATACAAACACGGTACTATTAGATAACTATGCACATCACCATGCACATAGTCCTGGTAAATAACCGGTCATAGACGACTTAAATTATGATAATAAATTGTGTAACAATAAGTAGTGCAATAAACGACAAGATAGGAATAATTGAGAGATTGAATGCCATTATAAATAACCAAAATTCTCATTCATAACAAAACAGGAGATTTACTGAAGTCAATACATTAGATTTAAATGAAAAGAACTAGTTAAAAGAAACGTCTTTTGCGTAGCATGTCTTCATAAAGGGTTAGGCTTAGACTTGGGAACCGTTGATGTAACACACTTGTCCTTGAGTAACTCGGTCACTTGAGGTTGATTGGTTGATCGGGGTTTGGTTGACTTGAATTGGTTGAGTGGTTGGACTTGAATTGCTTGGATGGGTTGAGCTTGGATTGGTTGAAGTTGATTTACTTGGGCTTGGTAAGCTTGATATTGAGTGGTTTGAGTTGGGTAGGATTGAATTTGGTTCATGTGTGCGGGTCTTGGGCATGCATTGCGAAAATGGCTAGGGTCTCCACAATTGTAACAAGCTCTAATAGTTGAGGGTGCTTGAGTAAATGGTTAAGCATAAGGTAAGGGTTGGGTAAGAGGTGAGGTAAATGGTTGCATCAAAAGTTGGTTGCGTTCACGACATGTGGTAAAGAGGAACCAAATCGATTTCAATGGGTGCATTGTCGACACTTGAGGTTAGGCGAATGGTGAAAGTTACACGTATCATATAATGGGTGGGGTCCTGTGTATGGTTTCTTGGTGGGTTGGGCTTGTGATTGGGCCAATACATAGTTTTGGGAATTGGACTTTCTTTTATTGTTGCGGTAGTGGGTAGAGTCGTTGTTGTGCTTGAAGCATTCGGGCTTAGAAGGGTCGGGTTTGGGAGCGGTTATCAGCAGGGTTCGTATAATCAGAATCGGGGGTATAACAGAGATGGTAACCAGGGTGGAAATTCTTCGGGTAGTTAGGATCAGCAGAAAGGGTCCTTGGGTAATTCGGATGACTCGGTACATTCGAAGTTGGATGCGTTGTTGAAAGTCATGACTGATCATAAAACCGAAACGAGGCAACAGTTCAAGTTACGAGATAAGTCGTCAGAGGCAATGATGAAACAAATTGGTCAGCTCGCTGCAGATATGGCGAAGTTACAGAAGAACGGGGGCCAACTTCCGAGCGACACCACAGTCAACCCGAACCACTACAGCTCGAGTTCAAAGAAGCACGTCAACCAGGTAAGTATTTTACGTAGTGGTAAGAAATATGATAATAAGGTTGGGGGTCCACCACCATTGGTTGATGGGGTGGTGGAAGAGATTGATGAAAATCTCGTCAGTGATGACGAGCCGAAACCGATTAAATTAAATGAATCTAACAAAAGTGAAACTAAAAATAACAAATTGGTTCCGAAGGATGACACCAACAATTCTAAATATAAGGAAAAGGTGAAAGCCGTTCCATATCCCGACGCTTTGTTGGCGCCATCGAAGGTGAAGATGGCATCAAAACGAGGCCCGCAACAAGAAGAAATGTGGGAAACGTTTAAACAAGTAAAAATTAACATTCCTCTACCATTAAACAAATTCCCACCTATGCTAAGTATTTGAAAGAATTGTGCCTATAGAAAAGGAGTCATAAGATTCCTAAACAAATTGATTTTACCGATAATGTGAGTGCAATTCTTTCGGGTGCTCTTCCACCCAAGCTACAAGATCCGGGAACGCCCATTATACCCATTCAAGTGGGTGATTTTAAAATGACTCGGGCGCTTCTAGATCTTGGAGCTAGCATCAGTATTCTCCGGGGCAGTTTATACGACTAGTATGATTTTGGCCTGCTTCGTGCGGCTGTCACCACAGTTGTCTTGGCTGACCAGACACCGAAACTTCCCAGAGGAATATTGATCGATGTTATCATCAAGGTGGAAGACTTTTACTTTCTAGTTGACTTTTTGGTTCTCGATTATGTTTCTGGTGAAAGAACCAAACAACCTACAGTTATTCTCGGTAGACCATTTTTGGCTACCGCAAATGCCAACATTAATTATAGAAATGGTACTGTTGACATGGCATTCGGTAACCGTAAGCTGAGGATTAATGTTTTCACACGTGGAGATAATTCTCTGGTTGATGACAAATGCTTTATGGCTGATGTCATTGACGAGTGCATCCCGCTATACAACTCTATCGTCAGCAAGGATGGCACAACAGAGACGGGTTTTTTGTTTGACAGGTTACAGGTGGAAACAGACAAGTTGCTAGAAGATGTGGAGAAACAAATGGAGATTGCAGCTGTGCGAGGAGACCGCCCACCATGGTCAGTTCAGGTGGAACTGCTTCCCGAGAAGATTGATGCCAGGTTGAAACCATCAATGCTGGAAGCACCGAAAGTCGAGCTGAAAGAGCTCCCAAAGCATTTAAAATATGTTTTTCTTGGTAAGAATGATACATTGCCTGTTATTATAGCTTCTAACTTATCTGTTGAATTGGAAAATGCTTTGATGGCGATGCTGGTTGCGAATAAGGAAGCAATCGGATGGACGATAGCGGATTTAAAGGGAATCAGTCCCTCGATTGTGATGCACAAAATTTTAACAGATCCGGCTGTCAAACCCGCGCACGATGCTCAACGGAGGTTGAACCCGAATATGGGGGAAGTGGTCAAGAAAGAAGTGCTGAAGTGGTTGGATGCTGGCATTATCTTTGCCATATCAGACATCACGTGGGTGAGCCCGACACAGACAGTACCGAAAAAGGCGGGCATCCAAGTCGTTAAGGACGACTCAGGTAACGAGGTCGCCACCCAACCGGTAACCGGGTGGCACATTTGTATTGATTATCGAAAACTGAACGCGGCAACATCGAAAGATCACTTTCCGCTTCCGTTTATCGATCAAATTGTTGAAAAGCTATATGGTCAGAAATTTTATTGCTTTTTAGATGAGTATTTCGGGTATAACTAGATAGCTATTCATCCTGAAGATCAGGAAAAGACCACGTTTACGTTCCCGTATGGCACATTCGCGTAGGCGAATGCCATTCGGGTTATGTAACGCCCCCGACACCTTTCAAAGGTGCATGATGAGTATCTTTTCAGATATGGTGGGGGAGTCTTTGGAAATTTTCATGGATGATTTTTCGATGTTCGGCACATCTTTCAAGTCATGTTTAAATCAACTCAAAAGAGTTTTGAAACGATGTGTCGAAACGTATTTGGTTCTTAGTTGGGAAAAGAGCCATTTTATGGTCCAAGAGGAATTGTATTGGGCCATGTTGTGTCGAGTCGTGGGATCGAGGTGGACCGGGCTAAAGTCCAATTCATTTCTACTCTACCTCATCCCACTAATGTCAAAGGCATTAGATCGTTTCTAGGGCATGCCGGATTTTATAGACGGTTTATTAAGGGTTTTAGTGATATTACCAAACCCTTATGTAATTTATTACTTAAGAATGCCCCGTTTGACTTTAATGATGACTGTGCTAAGGCCTTTGACATTTTGAAATTGAAATTAGTTGAAGCCCCGATCTTGCAATCACCCGATTGGAGTTTACCTTTTAAAATAGTGTGTGATGCAAGTGATTAAGCGGTCGGGGCTGTTTTGGGTCAATGGGTTGACAAGAAACCCGTTGCCATATATTATGCAAGTAAAACTCTTTCAGATGCACAATTGAATTACACAACAATTGAGAAAGAGTTACTGGCAATAGTATATGCTCTAGATAAATTCAGGTCATATATTTGGGGAAGTAAAGTAATCATTTATTCTGACCACTCTGCAGTTAGGTACCTTATAGATAAAAGGATGCAAAATCGAGGCTTATCAGATGGGTTTTACTACTGCAGGAATTTGATCTAGAGATTCGGGACAAGAAAGGAGTAAAAATGATGTTGCAGATCACTTGTCCCGAATTATGGTGGAAAATGGGAACACAGATGGGCCTATTAACGAGTCCTTCCTGGATGAGCACATTCTGGCAGTTTCACTAAATCCTTGGTTTGCTCATATTGTTAATTTTAATATTGCAGGTGATTTACCAGAGCATTGTCCAAGGAGAAAGAAGAAACAGTTGATATCCCAAGCCAAACAGTACATTTGGGACGATCCAGACTTGTTCAAAATTGGTGCAGATCAGATGATCAGATGATGCATACCCGAAAAGGATGTCAGATCGGTGTTGGAACACGCACATTCGTCTGCATGTGGTGGTCACTTAAGTGGCCAGAAAACCGCTCGAAAAGTTTTAACGAGTGGTTTCTTTTGGCCGTCATTGTTTAAGGATGCTCACGAGTTCGCGACACACTGTTTAAAGTGTCAACAAGTCGGGAGTATTTCTAAGAGGGACGAGATGCCCTTGAACCTGATCCTAGTTGTTGACATTTTTTATGTCTGGGGATCAATTTCATAGGCCCGTTTCCGAATTCGCACGGTAATTTGTACATCCTAGTGGCCGTCGATTACGTTTCTAAATGGGTTGAAGCGATAGCCACTAGGACAAATTATCACATAGATTTGGAGTTCCCCGAACCATCATAAGTGATGGGGGATCTCATTTTAAGAACTTTAAATTAGGTAAATTGCTTAAACGATATGGTGTTGATCATAGGATTGCAACTTCTTACCATCCACAAACGAGTGGACAAGTGAAGGTTTCCAATAGGGAAATTAAACAGATTTTACAGAAAACCATTCGGGCAGACCGAAAGGATTGGTCAATCATGTTGACCGATGCTATATGGGCCTACCGAACCGCATATAAAACACCAATTGGAACCACCCCCTATAGACTTGTATATGGAAAGGATTTACATTTACCGGTTGTGTAACAACCCAGCTACCACCGCACCATAATATTGTCCGCTTTGGCTGGGACGTACCACCATCGCCTCACGGATTTGCTTTTGGTTGCCCAGGTGGTCACCCATCCTCATACTTCTCCCACCTGAGCACGCTTAACTGTGGAATTCTCCTCTCATCCACTACCATTAAGCACCCAAAACGCGTTATGATGGGGAAGGTATCCACCTCCTTATAAGGAAGGCTTAGTTCTCCTTCCCAACCGATGTGGGATGTCACAGGTTGAAATTGCACAAAGAGCGTTTTGGACTACTAAACAGGTTAATATGGATTATGATGATGCAGGTAAGGCGAGGAAGTTGGCTTTGTGCGAGATTAAGGACTTGAGAGACGAGGCATACGATTGTGCGTCCGCTTACAAGACAAAGATGAAGAAAGTTCATGATGCTAAAATCTGGTTGAAGAATTTTGAAGTTGGTCAAATAGTTTGGCTCTACAACACGAGGATGAAGCTTTTTCCGGGTAAACTCAAAAGTAAGTGGATGGGCTCGTATTTGATTGTTCGAGTTGGAAATCACGGGCAATACGAGATTGAAGATTTTGATGACCACGTAAGACAAGTGGTGAATAGCTATAGGTTTAAGCCATACTTGGAGATGGAGGATATTCATAACATGGGTAAGGAATCAGTGAGTTTCATTGTAACGTAACCGGTTTATGAAGACACTTGATGGTCAATTACATGTGTTTTCCAAGTTCGTGTATATTATGTTGTAACCGAACTTTGTGGGTGTTGTTCACTATAAACCCTCACGAGACCCCACTCGTCCTCCCGGGCTACCGGGAGGTTTAAAAGGCTTGTAGCATACGCTAAATGTAATCGTGATTCCTACGAAAGTGAGTTAGGTCTTTTAACGTTTTAGCTTGTTTAACATAATTTATTATGAAATGACTTAATTCGGCTTGGCAATTGTTTTAATAAAATTTATCAGAAAATCATTTTCGTAACTCGTAAAATCATTTCGTATGTCTTACACTTGTGAGAAGCTTGCTTCTACACGTCTCGAGATTTTGCAGGTTCGGTTGTCAATTTGGTACTTGGTCGAGACGAGAGTATACGAGTGTTTATGAGAGTTCGTGAGCCGACTGGTCCTTTTCCAGTCTCATTGTTATCAGGTGATTTCAGTTTCATAATTTAGTTTGTTTTATTACTTTAAATGTTAAAAGTGTAATTGTATAATTGCTAGTTGAACCGCCACATTTGAACCCCGAATTTTAAAATTGCTTAATAGTCAAAAAGTCAATTTCAACCCTGTCCCTCATATGTTCATTAATCGTTTTATCTATTTTAATTTTGAGGACAATGTTTCATTATTCTAACATTGAGGACAATGTAAACCTCAAGTGTGGGGATGGGGGAAATTTGAAAGTTTTAGCCCGATAGTACCTCGAAGAGTGTTCAGAAACCAAAGTTGTTAAATGTTAATTATTGCCATTAATGCCAAGTTATAGGTTTCTGTTCATGGTTGGTTTTTCAGCTTGTCAATAGTCTTACTCAAAAATTTTCATAACGAGAAGTTGGAAATGGGGTCGTTTAGGCGGGGATAACGAGTCATGGGGACAAATATATATAATACGTGTGTGAGTCATGTTTATATCATAAACCCTATTCCTCCGGTACGTGTGTGAGTTGACCCAAATATATATAATACACATATAATATATAGTACACACATGTCATCTGAGTGCTTTCATCGATGTTCATGGATTACGGCATCGTAGTTGGCAAAATGCAAAAGTGATAGAGGCAATTAGGTTAAGCCTCGTCTGGATGAGCGAGAGTGTGGGTACTGGGGGGTTGTGCCTCATACATTTTACATATGAGGATGGGTAATGTGAGGGGCGGGGGTTGGTTCCCTTAGAAAACATTTCTTGGACCTATTTTTCATTTTTTTAACCCCGACATTATGTTATGAGACGATCCGTCTTACTAGGTTTATTTGTAATTGTATTTGTTTTTGTATTTGTATTTGTTCCATTATTAAGCATCACGTTACTATGCTTTAAAAAAATTCAGGAAAAAGCCCAAAAGATGTTTGTTTATATTCAGTTATGTATTCAGTAGTTCGTTTATGTAACAAAAAAATGAAATCAGTATGTATGTTAGTTTGCTTATTTAGAGGTTTTATAATAAGTTAGTCAGTTTGTATAGTAGTTTCGGTTATATAGATGTTTTGTAATTGTTTTAATGAAATAAGTATGACCATCAAGCCGGGTCGGATCGTTTGAGCTACTTAAATATTTCCCTTCCATACCCTTACACCTGGCCCCGTTACAACCCTTTTAAGCCCTCTTGATTTTCATTTGAGTCAAAGCAGCTTTATGGATGAATATTTGCTTATGAGTGATACTGAGAGCAGAGTGATACTAGCAAATCTATTGGTAGTTCAGATATTAAACCGAGAGGGGAGTTATTATATTATGAGGGGTATGAGCATGTGTGCCTTAACTGGAAACAAAGTACACTCGTCTGGGCGGCTCTATTGTTTTTATTATAGCACTTAACCTTATTTTTCGGATGTCAATCTAAAAACAGTGTCAGTCTGGGAAACTGGGTATGACCTTAAACCTTACTAGTATTAATGGCGATAATTTACACACCTATGATGGAGGTTGATGTTTGCTTTAGAGTTTGCTTGAGGGCAAGCAAAAGATAAGTGTGGGGATGTGATGGTTGGCTGTAAATCATGTATTTATATGTTTTATTTTAGTAGTTTTATTTAGTTTTTAGTGTGAACTTTGGTATTTCAAGTGTGTTTTTGTATTTTAGGTTATTGAGTATTAAAGATACTAGTTGGAGACATTTACGAGCATGCTTTGGAGTCTCGGGAAGTTTGGGTTCAATCGTGTGATTCGGGGTTATTATAATAATAATAATAATAATAATATGCATGTGATGTTGGTTACAATTTATGATTACTTTAATATTAATTTGTAATTGAAACAAATGTGATACATCACATATTCATAAAAGCATGATCTGGTCTTTATTTAATTGTTGGGCTGCTCACGGGAGTCGAGTTCACTAACAAGTCATAGCAGCCCATTTGAAAGGAAAAGAAGGTTGTACGAGGTTGAGAGAAACTATTATCAAGAGATGGCTGGGAGAACACGTTGAACGGGGGGGGGGGGGGGGATGAGGTCACGCCGAAAAGAAAAGGGAAGAAGGAGGTCAACATATTAAATATTGATTCATCTTCTAAAATATTAAAGAAAGATCTCCATTCATCCATTCACTATATTGGATGGCCTATCAAATATCAAGTCAAGACCTAATCATCGCCATGAGTGGCTAGTCTCCTTCGAGTCATACCCGGGATGTAGAGTTTGTATATTTCAGTTTTCTCATGTGTTTTAGAACGAATGATTATGTATAATTATTTATGGTTGATATATGATTATTGATGTTTGGTATTTTTGTGTGTTCAATCGTTTTAGGTTTACGTTGGTCTGAATGATTTGTAACCAGTTTCTAGATAATTGATTATATGACTGTTTGATTAGATTGAATACGATAAAACATATAATTGCCCTTAACTGAGTCACACTGGCAGGGACTGTTTGGTAACCAGTGTCGTGTGTAAAGCGATTGTTGATGTCTAAGGTTTTGTCTGATTGATCTGTCTGTAGTTAACTATTAATAATTAATCTGTTAGGTTGCATGAGATCACTGTTAGTTGCTTACTTGAATTCCCGGGTGTGATTTGCTTTTGTTAATTGATTGAAACTCGTTTACTTGCTTGTCGCTTAATTCTCTAAATTCAGTTTAATTGCTTGTGTGATCAGCACTAAAAACCATTCATTTCATAATATTAAATCTGTTCACGATTACATTAACCACATACTCCTGGTGGATGTAACACCCCGACCAAAGGCGGATTATACATCGGGGCGCCACATATTGTTTCATTACTCGTGACACTATTGGGTGTCAATATTTAATAAATATATTCATTCACGCACGCGCAACGTAAACACAAGATAACATATATCAACATAAATCAATATATTATAAGACAAAATATTCGAACAATAATAACTTGTCTTGTTACATTTTAATCTAGGCCCAAAAGTAAAATGTCCTACGTGTCCACAAGCTCCAAAAGTAGCTACAGCAAACCTGATCATGTGTTAAAATAAAACGTCAAACACTTGCGTGTTGGTGAGAAATCAAGTTTAATACAATACATAGATAACAATAAATCTGCGCGCAACATGTGTATGTCTGGTTTTCAACAAGAGTGTAATCTGATCGGGACCAACTCTAAGATTTATAGACTGCCAGTGCTCACAATTGAGCTCACAAACAAGAAAAACTGTGCAAGTGTAAACAAAAGAGAAAATCATAAACGATTGTTCTCCCGTGTTCATCTAATGGTACCATGAGAACTGCGGAATAGACCGACAAGACGGTTAATGATCCACACATACAAATAAACAGCCAAGTCTACGTCCTCAACACATGGGATACTGCGCGACTAAAGTTCATAAACAAGTTTAAGACTCTAAGTTTGTATGAACACATGAACATCCCAAAACATTAAAAATAAAAAGGGATTAGGTACGAGATTACTCACTTGATAAACGGTGCGGTGAAAGATAAAGCAAGAACCAACTTTAAACAAGCACAAGTTAACCTATAATTAAAGATTATTGTTTTAACGATTGGTTTTAAGTCTAGATTATAAGTTAGCATAATTAATAAATAACTTAAACAAATTATTATATATTATAGATTACCGGAAAACAGGGCAGAACAGGAGAGAGGACGGAGGCAGAGAGACTAGGCGACCGGGGACAACGGCAGAGAGCAAAGGAAGAGGAAGATAACAAGTGTTTGTGTGTGTAGTGTTAGGAAATTAACATTATTATTTATAGGGAAACCCTAGGGAACAAAATCCCTAGAAAAGGGGAAAAGATCTCCAAAAAGTAAAGGATTCCAAAAGCAAAAGATATCAAAAGATATGGCTGCTGCAGGGGGCAAAGGAAAAGCTGACAGGTAACAGTAAAAGCATGGGCGGTTCAGATAAAGGTACTGGCCAAGCATGGAAAAAGCAGATCTCAAAAGATAATGTCAGTCACTTTTTCTGTCAACCAATGGGGTTGGTGCGCATGCTGCGCCGAAAGTAACTTTTCAGACATAAGATAAGTCAGGTCAACAGCACAGAAGATAAGACATCACAACAGTAAACGGCTGGATTAAACAGAAGAAAATACTCAAAGGGTTTAGCGCGAGAAGGCATCGAGCGCACGCGCGAGGGCGAAGGCAGACAGAGAACAGTCCACAGCGCGCCGCGGGAAGAACTAAAATCCTTAGCGCGTCGCGGGAAGAATTACCGTTCTTAGCGCGCTGCGAGAAGAACTACAATTCTTAGCGCGTCGCGGGAAGAACTACCGTTCTTAGCGCGCTGCGAGAAGAACTACAATTCTTAGCGCGTCGCGGGAAGAACTACCGTTCTTAGCGCGCTGCGAGAAGAACTACAATTCTTAGCGCGCTGCGAGAACAGTTCGCCTCGCGTATCGCAGGAACCACCGGTCTTTACGCAGGCTTCCTTGTAAGGAGTCTGGCGCGTGGAGCTGCGCAGACAACCTTAGGCGGGAAGGAACAAAGGATAGACCAAGAGAGAAGGGGGGTTCAAGGCTTGAGGGCGGAACAACGACAAGAGAGAGAAAGAGGCGGGATGGCAACAAGAGGGAAAAGAAGGCGGAAAGAAAGAAGAAGAAGGACGGGACGGCGGGAAGGAAAATATATTATTATTATTAAAAGTAAAGTATAAGTATAAATAAATATTAAATCATAAGAGAAAGAGATCGGATCGGAGAAACGGGTACCTGGGTCGGGTCGGATCGGGTCAGATGTCACAGTGGATACGATACCTTACTTATCCTATCTATATAGTTTAACTAGGTTTTTGATTCACTTGAACGACGGTCATCAAAAAGAAGGATGGAAAAAGATGGGAATAAAAAAATATTCAAACGGAAAGTAATCAAATTGAATGAACAAAGTAATCGAATTGAGTGGGCAAAGTAACAAATTGAATGGGCAAAGTAATCGAATCGAATGGGCAAAGTCATCGAATTGAATGGTCAAAGTAATCGAATCGAACTCGATTCGATTAGAATCTGCCATTCGATTAGAATATGCCACTCAATTAGAATCTGTCATTTGATTAGAATGGTCATTCGATTACAACTATCAAGCGATTAGAACTGTCATTTGATTAGAATTGCGATTCGATTAGAATTGTGATTCGATTAGAACGGTGTTCGATTAGAATGATGATTCGATTAACTGATACAGTTAGAGGTAGTTAATTGATACTTATAATTATTACATCGTTAGTCGTGCCCAACTGAAGAAATGTGTTTCAATCAATTTCGAAAGAAGCAGGACCCAAGTGAGTTTCTAGCCCCATTTTCTTGTTATGTTTTCGGGGCTGTGTGCATACTCAATTGTAGGAATCGGTCAGCCCAAGATACATATTAGAGTTGATGTGGCTAGTACGTTATTATCCAAGTCGGGTCATACCCAATAACAAGCTAGACAAACACCATAATATTTATTGTAGATATGATCTAACAAATAAATATTAGCACTTATGATATTTAGAAAATGGGTTTCTAAATATTTGCACTTGAGTAATCGATAAATTATATGGATAATTTACTTAGAGAGATTGTCTTATGATATTATTTAAGTTGGTCAAATGATATATATATATATATATGATAATGGTTTTGGTATGTTGCATGAAACTTATGGCATGTTAAAAGTGTTAAATGTCACAAAGATTCAATAGACCTGTGACTAATACATGGAGTATTAGTCCTGCGACTGGTATATGGAATATTAGTCTTGAGACTGCTGCCAGGAAGAAAGAGAAAATATTTATTCTGGTAGGACCATCATATTGGGGGGAAAATTCCCACCCTTTTGTTTAAATATACTTTTCTCTTATTAATACTTCTTGGGACACAACACAACACAACCAACCACATTACATGCAAATAACTCTCTCCATCCTCCTCCTTCTCTCTCTCTCTCTCTCTCTTTTATTTCGACCAAAAAAAGGAAGAACACAAGAGGAATCTTTCAAGTGCAAGAATCATTAAATCCTAGCAAGCAAGGTGTTTGTTGAAGGCTTGGAGGGTATACACGCTTGAGGCTCCTCTCCATTGAAGGCTAGCCATTCAAACCGTCATCTCCTTCATCTTCTTGCCTCTTGAAAGGTTGTATTACATAAACCCCCCTATGGTTGATAGTTTTGGTATGCATGTAATTCGTATATGGATCCGGGGCTTGGGTTTTGCATATAAAACGGGTTTTATGTTTATCAATATAACAAGATTTTAAAAAAGTTAATCCACTGCGTTTTTCATATAAATGGGTTTATATGGTTTTGATAATCTTGTTAAAACACAGCAATGGCATCAAGAGCCGCTTATACGGATACATGCATCAATAGATCTAAAAAATTTTCGAGTTTTTATAGTGTGGTTCACCATATGGCCGAAATTTTTGGGGCTTTTGGTTACTCCTTGATTCTTCAAGGTTATACTTTACATGCATGTGATAATCTTGAAGAATTAAGTCATTTGGATGATTGGTTGTTTTGTTTGGACAAAACCCGAAACTTTCGGGTTTTCTTATCCTTGGCCGAAAGTTTGAGGTTCACAAGGGGAACCATTTTAGACATGTAATACTTCCATATTTGGATGTGCATTTGGATGTTCATAACCTAGCCATGACCTTGTGTTTGGATGTGTGTTTGTGTTGTGATTTATTCAATATTCAATTTGGTTGTAGTATTCATTTATTTGGGTTTGTAATCTATTTATTCATTTCATATTGGTTTGTAATAATAAGTAGATTAGTTGTATTTCTTTTACTAGAGAAAAATGTATTAGGATATATTTTTTGTAAAAGAAGATGCAACAAGGTTACGGTTTTGGTTTTGGGCCTTAATGGACCTTATAATCCAAGATGGGATTTTAGCCCAAAGGCCAAATCCCAAACGTGGAGGCCCAAGGAAGCAAGGAGCTGAAGTTGGAGCCCAATTGGAAGCCCAAATAAAGTGGAAAGGTCACAACACAAGGTGGACACTAGAAGCATATGGATGCGGGATCAAGTGGGAGTTTACCGACACATGCCTTGTGTCATTTCTCGTCCTTTAGGAGAGACCTTTTGGCACACTTGTTTCGGTCAACAAGTGTGGCCAAGATTAGGTGGCTAAGGTTATGAACTTGTGATTGTTTATTTATGCTTGTATGGTTGATTTATATATTTTGTTTTATCTTATTGGGACAAGGATAATTAACAAACTTAATATCAACAACTTGCATAAAATTGGTTCCTTAGAAATCATTAGGTAACAAAATTGGTTTTATTAAAGGATAGTGATTTCACGATAAAATGGGTTTTATTAAAAGGAACTTTGAAAATGGGTTTTCAAATAAAGTACCATACATTTGAATGCATGTAAATTCAAGGTACATAGTTTTCCAATCTAGATTTTAGAAAACTTAAATCCCTTTTAAAACAAGTTAAACACCATCCTTTTATACAACACTCAAATCACTTGTAGACTTGATGTGGAGTAAGGGTCACCTAACTACATTTAAGAAAACTTGTGATCTTGAGGTGGTTTTACAATACTTGTGGGATGAGGGTCACCTAACCACTTGTATGTGTAAACTTACACCTGTGTGTAAGTAGGACGACATGATTTGAAAACCATGGTTATAGGGTCACCGAAACCTGGCATACAAAGGTGTTGGTGGGATTAAACGTGCCAACTAAACATATGATGTTTAACCGATCCCATAAAACTAGAAGTTGCAAAGGGTTGCAATTGTCAAACGTTGACAATCTTGCTAATTTGAATAGTGGGATAAAGGTCACCTAACTACTATTTGAATGAAACGCTGGATTCTAGATTTTAATTATTAATTGTCTTTAAGACATTAAAGGGTATTAACGATTAAAATTTATTTATATCGAAAATACTAAAAGTGAACTTTGTTAAAATTGTGTAGATGTCCGCAATCAACAATCCACCTAACGCAATTATCCCACCCGTGCATAACCTATCACTAAGAGCTATACTTGATATGGATCGTCTTAACCATAATAATTTTATGGATTGGTATCGAAATTTGAGAATTGTTCTAAAACAAGAAAAAAGGTCCTACATATTGGACGATCCTATTCCCGATGAACCAAACATTGGCGATTTAGATGCCTATAACGATTGGTTAAAATACACCGAGGATTCGGTGCAAGTTTCTTGTCTCATGTTGGGAACTATGATTCCTGAGATTCAAAAGGATTTTGAACATCATGGGGCATATGACATGATCACCCAACTTAAGGAAATGTTCCTTACTCAAGCTAGGGTGGAACGCTTGGAAATGGTTCGAGCGCTTCATGCATGTCACATGGAAGAAACCCAAACGGTTTCATCTTATGTGCTTAAGATGAAAAGCCACATTGATCGGCTTGAACGGCTTAATTGTCCCGTCTCAAAAGAGTTAGCCACGGATTTGATCCTTAATAGCCTAACTAAAAGGTTTGAGACTTTTGTCATGAATTATAACATGAATGGATGGGACAAGAGCATTGGTGAGCTTCACGCAATGCTCAAAACGGCAGAAGCGGGAATGGGTAAAAAGGTTTTACCGGTTCTCACGATCAATGAAGGTGGCAATAAGAAGAGGCATCACCCAGAACCTAAGGCAAAGGTTGCCAAAGGTAAGGGACACGTCAAGGGCAAGTTCAAAGGAAAGGCTAAAGCGGAACCAACCAAACCAAAGGAAAAGAAGCTAAAGGTTAGCTCGAAGGACCCATGCTTTGGTTGTGGTGAGAAAGGACATTGGATGAGGAATTGTCCAACCTATCTCAAAGAGTTGAAAGCAAAGAGGGATGCGGGGCAAACCTTAGGTACGACTTTCATGATTCATATTGATCTTAATGTTATTTCTTCGAACACATGGGTATTGGATACCGGATGTGGAACTCATATTTGCAATTTGTTGCAGGAGTTCAAAAGAAATAAGCATTTCAAGAAAGGAGATACAAGTCTCTTCATGGGCAACGGAGAAAAGGTTGATGTCGAAGCCCAAAGAGACTATGTTTTGAAGCTTCCAAATGGTTTGGAAGCTGTTTTGAAAAACATTTTGTATGCTCCTAGTTTGACTAGGAACATTATCTCAGTTTCTCTTTTAAGACAGTATGGTTATGATTTCAAGTTTGTAGACAATGGGTTTTATGTTTTCATGAATGATGTCTTTTATTTTAAAGCAATGCCATTTAATGGCATTTATGAATTGGTTCATGATAATACATCAATTGATAACTCGTTGTACCAAGCTAACACCAAAAGACTCAAACTGGATTTGAGTAAAATTTTTCTTTGGCACTGTCACCTTGGTTACATAAACAAGGATCACATTCATACACTTCAAAATAATGGTCTTTTGAAATCAAATGATAATTCATTTGATGAGTGTGAATCTTTTTTATTGGGAAATATGACCAAGGAGCCCTTTAATGGAACTAGGCGAAAGACTTATTAGGTATCATACATTCGGATGTATGTGGTCCTTTTAAGACAATGACAAGGAATGGTGAAAGATACTTCATTACCTTTACCGACGATTATAGTCGCTATGGGTATGTGTTTTTGTTAAGACACAAATATGAAGCCTTTGAAATGTTCAAAGTCTTCCAAAATGAAGTACAAAATCAACTCAACAAAACAATCAAAGTACTACGATCCGATAGAGGAGGTGAGTACCTCAATGATGCGTTTCTAGAACATCTTAGGAGTTGTGGGATTGTCTCACAACTTACTCCACCTGGAACACCACAACATAATGGTGTGTCTGAAAGGAGAAATCGAACTCTATTGGATATGGTTCGATCCATGATGGCTAGAAGCACATTACCTCTATCATTTTGGGGCATCACATTGATCTCCGCAGCCCATATTCTAAATATGGCACCAACCATGAAAGTGGAAAGGACACCTTTTGAAATATGGCATGGAAGGGTTCCATCGTTATCCAATTTAAAGGTATGGGGTTGTGAGACTTATGTTAAGAACCACACCCGAAACAAACTGGAATGCCGATCCACTATGTGTATTTTTGTAAGATATCCCAAAGATTCGATGGGATATTATTTCTACAATCCAAACGAGCATAAAATGTTTATTGCTCGAAAGGCTGTGTTCTTGGAAAGAAAGTTCCTTAGGGAATGAGCTAATAGAACTGTGGAACTCAAAAAGGATCGAGAACCACAAGCCGATACATGTTTGGTTGACACTAGCAATCAATAAGAGGTTGTTGATGATGATCAAATGGTTGATTGAAACACACAACGCGTTCGCAAATATGGTAGAATTAGCACCCCACCTTAAAGATATGGATTTTTCATGGATGGATGCTACGTGGTAGATTCGGATGACCCCACCACATACCGAGATGCAATGTCGCAATCTGATTGTGATAAATGGCTGGAAGCCATGAACGTTGAGATGCAATCCATGCATGACAACCAAGTATGGGACTTGGTTACTCCACCACTTAATTCCAAACTGGTTGGAAGAAAGTGGGTTTTCAAGAAGAAAACTGATATGCATGGAAACTTGGATACTTATAAAGCTATACTCGTAGCAAAGGGTTTCACTCAAACTCAAGGGGTTGATTATGATGAAACTTTCTCGCCCGTGGCGATGCTAAAGTCTATTAGGATATTATTTGCCATAGCCGCATATTATGACTATGAGATTTGGCAAATGGATGTCAAAACCGCTTTTCTAAATGGACATCTTGAAGAAGATGTCTATATGGTTCAGCCCAAAGGTTTTGTCGATCCACAACATCCTAATAAAGTATGCAAGTTAAAGAAATCAATCTATGGATTGAAACAAGCATCTAGAAGTTGGAATCACCATTTTGATGAAGAAGTCAAGAAATTTGGATTCATCAAGAACGCTGATGAGGTTTGAGTGTATAAGAAAGCTAGTGGGAGCATCATTACTTTCCTAGTATTGTATGTTGATGGCATACTTTTGTTTGGGAATGACATTCCAACCATGGAAGGTGTAAAAGCCTGGCTTGGGAGTTGTTTTTCCATCAAAGATCTTGGAGAAGCCGCCTATATTTTGGGAATAAGTATCTATAGGGATAGATCAAGGCGGTTGATAGGTTTGAATCAAAGTGCATACATTGACAAAATCTTGAAAAGGTTCAAGATTGACAACTCTAAAAAAGGTTTAGTACCCATTCAAAGAGGAACAATTTTAAGTGCTTCTCAATGTCCAAGCTCAAAGGATGAGCAAGACAAAATGAATGGAATCTCATATGCATCTGCTATAGGATCCATTATGTATGCCATGATTTGCACCAGACCCGATATGTCATGCGCTTTGAGCATGACAAGTCAATACCAACAAAATCCAGGAAGTAGCCATTGGATGGCGGTTAAGAGCATATTGAAATACCTTAGGAGGACTAAGGATATGTTTCTAATATATGGCTCTGGTAAAGGGTTACACGGATGCGAGTTTCCAAACTGATCGAGATGATTCTCGATCACAATCGGGATATGTTTTCGTTATGAATGGAGGAGATGTCTCTAAGAAGAGCGCAAAACAAGATGTGGTAGCCTTGTCCACCACTGAATCGGAATACATCGCCGCCTCATTGGCAGCTTAAGAAGCTGCGTGGATAAGAAAGTTCATTGCCGATTTAGGGGTAGTCCACACCATTCGGGAACCTCTAGAGATCTTTTGTGACAACGAGGGTGCGATTGCTCAAATCAAAGAACCTCGTGCACATCAAAAGATAAGGCACATTGAGCGGAGATTCAAATACATAAGTGATGAAGTTGAAAAGGGAAAGATATGTATTCGCAAAGTTCACACTGATCAAAACATTGTGGATCCACTCATGAAGATCCTTGAAAGGCCGAAGCATGAGGGTCATACTTGCGTTGAGAGTGAGATGTCTAAGGCCTGCTAAGTTAAATCAACAAAGAATGATCATTCTGTGTCTTTGGATTTGGCATGACATCCGTGGCAAAAGGATAAATGATAGATTCACCAAAATCATTTCAAGTAAGGGACTTGAAGGGGGATGTTATTGAATGGCACTTCGTCATACGTATTAGGGGTAGTAAACCGTTGTTAGGCGGTTTTGTTATTTGCATCAATCTTCTATGTATCTTGTGCAAGTGGGACATTGTAGGAATCGGTCTGCCCAAGATACATATTAGAGTTGATATGGCTAGTACGTTATGATCCAAGTCGGGTCATACCCAATAACAAGCTAGACAAACACCATAATATTTATTGTAGATATGATCTAACAAATAAATATTAGCACTTATGATATTTAGAAAATGGGTTTCTAAATATTTGCACTTGAGGAATCGATAAATTATATGGATAATTTATTTAGAGATATTATCTTATGATATTATTTAAGTTGGTTAAATGATATATATATGATAATGGTTGTGGTATGTTGCATGAAACTTATGGCATGTTAAAAGTGTTAAATGTCACAAAGTTTCAATAGACCTGTGACTAATACATGGAGTATTAGTCCTGCGACTGGTATATGGAATATTAGTCTTGAGACTAGTACATGGGGTATTAGTCTGCTGCCAGGAAGAAAGAGAAAATATATATTCTGGTAGGACCAGCATATTGGGGGGAAAATTCCCACCCTTTTGTTTAAATATACTTTTCCCTTATTAATACTTCTTGGGACACAACACAACACAACCAACCACATTACATGCAAATAACTCTCTCCATCCTCCCTCTCTCTCTCTCTCTCTGATTTCGACCACATTACATGTAACCACATTATATGGATCCGGGGCTTGGGTTTTGCATATAAAACGGGTTTTATGTTTATCAATATAACAAGATTTAAAACAAATTAATCCGCTGCGTTTTTCATATAAATGGGTTTATATGGCTTTGATAATCTTGTTAAAACCAAACAACTCAATATGATTTGTTAATACACTTATGTTAAGTGGTAAGTGTATGCTCTTTGTATGTTTAATGATGATATTGAATGTAGAAAGAATTAGAAATGTACAAGTAAATGTATATGAACATATGTATGTCTATGGTATGGTTGTATGGTTATCTGATGCATAAGGGAACCGGGCCCTAATAATATTCGAGACATAAGATAACTGGACCCTAATAATATCTGAGGCAGAAAGGGAACCGGACCCTAACAATACTTGAGGCAGAAAGGAACCATACTCTAATAATATCCGAGGTAGAAATGGAACTGGGCCCTAACAATACTCGAGGAAGTAGGGCGAAATGCTCTTTATAACGTAGAGATAATTATGTGTGTATAAGTAAGTATTTCAACAAGAAAGTACGAAAGTATGAAACAACGAAAGTATGAAAGTATGTAAGTATGAAAGTACAAGGTATGAATGTAAAGAATGCAAGTATGAAAATATAGAAGTATGAATGTAAGTATGTATGAATGAACGAAGCAGGTTTAAGTATGTAATATTTATTAATGGATATATACATATATATATATATATGTGAATGTAATGTATGTTGCCTGATTAACTATAACTCACTCAGCGTAGCTGACTTTTAGTATGCACGCAGGCAAATAGGATGAAGGAGCTGGCTTGAGGGGAACACATGGCATGGACTGAGCTGACTGGCATCTAGTGAAGAAAAGTTATGATGTTTTATGTTATGATAATTTGAAAGTTTAACGACAAGATTTTTATATTTTGTAAGACTGTTGTTGTTTTTATATGCCGCGAAAAGTTTTAATTCACTATGATATTTAGAACTGTGTTTATGAGTAAATCAACGCCAAAGTAGGTGTAACACCCCGGCTTTAAGCGGAATACGCCCGGGTGCAACGTACAGATCACTCATAAGCTCATAACACTATTAATAGTGCCAATATATTTATTTTATTTCATAATTTCACAAGTACATAAATAGTTTGATAATGATATAAAAATAACATCACATCTAAATGAAGAAGATATTATTTATTGAAATAATCCTAAGGTATAACTAATATTCTTGTCCTGTCACTTCATCGTATCAACCTGCAACACGTTTAAAATAATATATTTTTTCAACAACACATGTTGGTGAGTTTTCATAAGTTTTTGCGTATATAAATATATATAAAATGTGTGATTCAACAATCGTCATGAAATAAACATTCAAACATAATGTAAATGAAATCAAATAGTGCCGTCCTCCCATTCATTTAGCCGAAGCCGCAGAAGTCGGGGATACGTAAACAACCGAAGCCGTAATGTTAGACGGTGCATGTACGTCCCGCCAGACCCTCCCACTATGTGTATGCGTTTGCGTAACTTCCACCATAAAAACAGTAAACACGTTGCAAGCAAGTTCACGTATAATCATAAACAATATGCAAGAATAATATTAACATGTACGATAAATGTGAATCATTTTCTAAATAAGTGCATAACTAACGAAATAAAAACTTGTGACATGCTACACCCCAAAAATATTAAAAGAGTTAAAAAGGGGTTATGTAAAACTCACGTGTTAAGAAAGCGAGTCGAGAACGAAAAATGCCTTTAAGCAAGTGAACCGACAAAGTTCGGTTCAACGAACGGCCCTAGATAAATAAATAGCTGGGCTTAAAAAGAATTTGCGAAAAGAAAATAATTTGACGAGGACGTTCGGTTTATGACAAAATAATTTATAAAGAAAAAATATTTTGGGTTTATTAAAAAGATTAGTGGTTATTTGATTTTTTAGGTTGATTTATTTTAGTCTTAGAAAATAAATGGCTTTTAATAAATATTAATTAATTTAGATGAGTCTGGTTTGTTCCAACCGAACAATTAATTAAGAAAACTAGTTTAACGAGTGGTTAGTTTTTTGGTCGGACACGAACCCGGTTATTGAGTCGGGTTTTTGAGTAACATAATTTGAAAAAGATGAAGTAGTATGTTAAAAAATGTTTGTTCTTGATTATTAGTTTGTAAAAATAAAGTTGACTTTTAAACATTAAATTCATAAACCGAACATAAGCGAGCCAATAACGAAGGATGATATGCCTCCATGAATGTCGTTTGGGCTGTCATCATGGAAAAAATCGTTATGCGTAATGATAAGAAATAAACATTAACCGGGGATTGGATCGAAAAGAAAAAGAAAATAATAATTCTTGAGCAATTGTCTTTTGAAAATCAAACTTGAGACTTGGGAAAAATTGACAAGCTTGAATAATTTTGAGTGTAAATTAGTTGCGCAAAGAATGTAGAGAATGAGTGAGCTTTATATAGGCTCAAAATCGTTAATAACAAGGTCAAGTGAGTTAATTTGATGGCTAGTCAAGAGGCTAGTCATAAGGCTTGAAATCATGGATTTTAACTAATTGAATGTTTAAACCCATTAAATGTCTTTGACTCAATTTATTAAAGAAAGACAATATAATACTTAGAATTAAATTTGTAATATCAAAAATAATAAAACAACATTATAAACCTAAACAACATCATGAACATATATACAAAAACAATTCACCATTTTATTAATAATGAAGATCCGAAAGATGTCGAAATTTTAAAATGGATCGGGTTTTTGACTTTCAAAAATGACGAATGTCACAAGTAGGGCACCGAGGCCTTACACCAAAATTTTCTACCATATCATTTTATTTTATCATTCAAAATAAGTTAGACACAAACCCGACTCAAAACCGATTTCATGTCCAACCAAAAATGAACCACTCATTTAAACCGATTTCTTGAATAATGTTTGGTTCGGAAACAAGCCAAACTCATTTAAATAACTAATAATGATTATAACCAATTCTTTTCGTAAGACTAAAATAAATTAACATAAAATCATATAACAAAACTTTGTAACTAATAAAAATAAAAAATATCTTTAACAAACTTTTGTTTATGAAATATAAACTAAACATGTCGGCTACATTTTTCTCATTTTCCTCAACCTCATTTTGATCCTTGTTGTGAATTTATCTAGGGTCGCTCGTTCAACCGAACTTTGTCGGTTCACTAGCTTAAAGTCATCTTCGTTTATTTGCTCGTCCACGCTTATTTAACATGTGAGTTTCTCACAACCCTTTTTACTCTTTTAAATATTTTGGGGGTAGCATATATATCCTAGAAATACACTTGTATTTTTTCTCATTGTCACAAACTACAATTCACATCATGGACTTGTGTGTTAGAACTTGCTTGTAGCCTCAATCATTGAACCGATTTGTGTTTATTATTTATTGTTTCTGCGTTCCCGCACTAGACTCAATAAGTATGCTCATACGCTCCCCTTACGATTTAGACTTTATGTAAAATAGAAAATGGCCTAATCAATATTTTTACATATTTCATTCCCGACGTGTTTAGCATGCATATGCATATTCATGGAAATGTACGATTTTACCTCATATAAAATATTATCAACTAATGGAAAATTCACCAACTATTTTTAGTTGATCTTTATTTTATATATATATTCTACAGGTATGAATGTTTGATGAAAATTATCAAGATCAAAGACATTAGATTGCCTTTAGGGTAGTTTAATAAAATGATGTAATAGTTTGTCTGTTTTGTTATAATGTCATTTTCGTTTCGAACTTGTGTATTTGAGATTCAATATGAAAATGATAATATTGTCGCTTTAATAGTTGTCACATGTGTTTGAGAAATCTATACATTATGCCCCGACGTAAATTCTGTTGCCAGCCGGGGTGTTAAAAGACGGTCCATATATGTCTTACACCCGCCACAAATTAAAAAGCTTGACCCGTATCAAGTTTAGGATGAGACAGTGTAACAATCCAGATTTTTCATTTATCGTTTTGTAAGCCGTTACCCGACCCGTTTCTATGATCGGGTAATTTAATCAATAAAATATCTCATTTATCGAGTTATTATTATTTTATTATTTTAATTAATTGTTAATAATAACTTTGACTTATATACAAATTACACCCAAAAGATAATGTCACACCCCGACTAGGTAGTTGCGGAAGCGTAATACGGGAATGTAACAGATAACACTGGTATCAACAACATTGTTTATAAAGAAATTCATAAACTAATTTACATTATATTACATGGGTAGGTACTATGTTTACAAACTAGGTGAAAAACACATAACCGGTTTACGAGCTTCTTATACAGTATTATATCAGCGTCTATTCACAGCTATTCAACTTTCTTCCTAACACCAAGCATGTAAGCAAATCATTCCACTTTTGCTTTACCTGAAAAGCATGTTAAAACGGGTCAACTACGTCTAGTTGGTGAGTTTCAAGTTTCACGAGTATCAATGAAATCAGTTCACGAGTTCGTAAAGTTTACAGTGTGTATGTATATATGTCTGTGTATGATGTATTATACTAAGCCACAAGTGAAACCGAAACGAGCTATACTGCATGGCCTCTCCTGCCCATGCACTCCTGTTGGCATTTAACAGCCATTTTGCCCCATGTATGTACTATGTCTAACACCACATAGCAGTATGTAAATATATAATGACAATGTGCAACTGGTTTTACATATGTTCCGGCTTACCCCACCGGCTCTGTCACAGTTGGGTTTGTCAAACCGATAGTACTATCCACACGCCACCGGCACGAAGTTAATCACTTGTGTTTGTGGGGACTTGTCAAGTGTTAGTACTTAGATAATCCACATCATCACACGTTTTCAAGTATATCAGTATATGTAAACATGCTTTTCACCCCAAAAGTTCGTAAAACAGTTTAGAAAGTGGGGGTCGTGAAACTCACCTTATCGTAGTTCGCACAGAAATTACGTATCAGTAAGTCAAATGCCTCGTTTATAGCCTGATTCCTATAAACGGTATCGTATCGTTAATACTAGTACAGTGTTCAAGCTAAGTCGGGCTGTATAGATAATCTGGGTATAGCTGTTAGGCCCAGAACATGACCATAGTCTTAGATTGTGACGTTGTATACTATGAAATGTTTAAAACTGGATTTGGCTCAGTTTCACCGTTTCCTGAGCCTAGCTCAGTTGATCGTTTATACGTTTCAGGATTAGGTAAGATCACATAAAACTTAAGTAAATATATTGATTGATAAAATGATTTGATTTATGAAAGAATTTTAAAGTTTCGGTGTCTGGTTTGATTGCAGGGTTCGTTTCCGTTTTTACACGGGTTTGATTATACAAAACGCGCACAATCCACCCGAATTGTCCGGAATTCTCGTAAAAAGTTCGTTTTTATTAATATCATTCAAAAATATGATATTTGGCCACTTTTGACATTTTGACATACCAGTCAGTCCGTTAAACACAAAACTGCCGGTTTCGTTAAAACAATTATAATTTAAATCTTTGATTAATCATAACTAAATAGGTACTTATGTATAAATTATGTAAATTTTTGTAAAAATACATTAAGACATGGAGAATTTTATAAAAATATTTTCAGAAATTTTATGATTAATTATTTATTTATAAAAATTCATTTAATAGGTTATAATCGTGTAATAAATGGCCCGTTTATATCAAACGACCTCCGAAAAATCTGATAATTTTTACCAATGACCTCAATGTTATTACATAGCCCCTGCAAAATTTCCAGAACCTAACTCTTTTGACAAAATGCCTTTTTGTGCGTTTTTCGGCTGTTAAAATTCGGTTAAGCCATGATTGTACAAACCATACTTAGACATTTCCAATGATTCCCAAACTTTACCAGTGATCTTACCATAACATATTAATCTCCAAAACCAAGTTTCATAATTTTTCAATATGTTTAGCTATTTTTCCCAAATAAACGCTCATAAACGGAAATAAATTCACCAAATATTCTCCGTTTATCGAAAAATTACCAAATTTGAACAGGGACTCATTTATATGATCCCTAATGTCCCTGCAAGTTTTCACAAGCTAACAACAAGCACGTCACAACCTAATACTAAACAGCCCCTAAACGAGTATTACGGGTTTACCTTGTCGGTTTTCGATGAATTTTGCTAGCTTAAACGACTTTCCGGGTCTCGGGTTGCAAACTCAGTATATCTACATATCATATAACATCAAACCAAGCATAAATCATCCATGTAACAGCCTTGATAATTAGGGTTTCGGTTTTGGGTTCAAACCGAACTTTCTAACCGTAAAAACGTTGTATTCATGTTCTAATCCGCGTTTTTGACCAAAAAGTATATGTTCCTGGTTTGTAAACATGTTTAACATCAAAACCTGGTTTTACTTGATTTTTAGGGTTTTTGGATGGTTAAACATGTTTAAAACTAATCAAAGATAAATTTTTCATGGTTAAACTATGTTAATCATGGTTAAAACTCAAAGAAAATCACTAATTACCTTAGGTTTTTGAGAGTTTCTGGAGTTCAACCTTGCAGCTGCTTGGACTTCAAAGTTTTGAAAGTTGAAATGAATAACAAAGCTTAGGAAGTAAGTTAGGTAAAAAGGAATGTGTGTGTGTGTGGCTGTTCCGATCGGAACTCCTGGAGGCCCCATAATGGGCTGTTTTGGCCCATCAATTTAATTATACAAGCCCAAACATGAAAAGCCCACTTCAAATTTAGTTCGGGATCGGTTTTTCGCAAAAACGCGTGTTTTTCAGCTTATTTTTGTAAAATAAGAAAAACGTACTGACTCGTTGTAAAATTCCAAAATATTTTCACGGATTGCTTAGAACATGTCATATAAGTGTTTTATAAATCTTTTTCGGCTTAACGGATGCTACAATGCTTGTTTTGATATTAACGATTGCGTTTAAGCTTATAGCGTATCGATAAACGAAACCTTTTTCGTTTAAAGAGTTTTAAACGTACTAAGGCCTAAATATCAATATGTTAGCCTCTATAACATATATATAACTCGTATATGACCCCTCAGTATGTATACGGGTCATAATTAGTATCGGTCGGTTACTCGTTTAAGCACTACGAATTAACCGATTTATCGTTTACTTGTTACGTAAAGAATATAGTATACCTCGTTTTGCCATGAATGTCACATTCTCCCCCCGTTAAGAAATTTCGTCCCCGAAATTTAATGTGTCATCGGTTTTCTAGGGAACAGGTGTGGGTATTTCTTTCGGAATTCGTCCTTTCGTTCCCAAGTATATTCGGGTCCTTGTTTTGAATTCCACCGAACTTTTACCAATGAAATTTTGTTGTGTCGTAACTGTTTGGTTTTCCCGTCTACAATTTCTACCGGTTCCTCTACGAAGTTGAGCTTTTCGTTGATCTGAACATCTTCCAGTGGTACTATTGTCGTTTCATCAGTCAAACACTTTTTCAGATTCGTTACATGAAACACGTCGTGAATAGTGCTCAGTTCTAAGGGTAGTTTTAATCGGTAAGCTACGGGACCAATTTTTGAGACAATCTCAAAAGGTCCGATGTATCTCGGGGCTAGTTTACCAGTCTTTCCAAATCTTATAACACCTTTCCATGGTGATACTTTTAAAAATACCTTATCACTTATTTCAAAAGATAACGGTTTTCTGCGAACATCGGCATAACTCTTTTGTCGGTCACGGGCAGCTTTCAATTTTTGCTTAATCTGGTGAATTTTATCGGTGGTTTCCTGAATTAAATCAGATCTTGAAATTTGAGTATCACCCACTCCTGTCCAACATAGTGGTGATCTACATTTTCGCCCGTATAGAGCTTCATAAGGTGCTGCTTGTATACTACTGTGATAACTGTTATTGTAAGAGAATTCAATGAGCGGGAGGTGTTGATCCCAATTCCCTTTGAAGTCCAGTACACAAGCACGAAGTAAATCTTCTAAGGTTTGGATGGTTCGTTCGGATTGACCATCAGTTTGGGGATGGTAAGCCGTACTTAGGTCGATTCGGGTTCCCAAGGCTTCTTGTACTGCTTGCCAGAAATGTAAAGTAAAGTGACTGTCTCGATCGGAAATAATCGAAAGAGGTACTCCGTGTCGAGATACTATTTCATCAATGTAAATTTGAGCGAGTTTTTCGGTGGTGTAGTTGTTACGGATGGGAATAAAGTGTGCGGATTTGGTTAATCGGTCCACAATTACCCAAATTGCGTTGTGTCCTCGAGAAGTTTTAGGAAGGTGTGTCACAAAGTCCATGGTAATTTGTTCCCATTTCCATTGTGGGATTTCGGGTTGTTGTAACATTCCCGAAGGTTTTTGATATTCCGCCTTTACCCTTGCACATGTTGCACATTTACTTACATACACGGCTATATCCTTTTTCTTACCAGGCCACCAGTAAAATTCTTTAACATCCTTATACATCTTATCAGTACCTGGATGAATAGAATATTTGGATTTGTGTGCTTCATCAAGAATCAACTTTCGGAGTTTATGAAGTGTTGGAATCCAGACCCGGTTTTTGTAATAATATACTTCATCAATTTTCTTCTCAAAATTCCTTTCATTTCCATGTAGTTCTTCTTTTTCTAGCTGGTCTGCCTTCAAGGCCTCATCTTGTGCAACGCGAACTTGTTCGGTTAGGCTACTTTGAACAATCATTCCGAGTGCTCGTACCCTTAATGGTTTGATTCTGTCTTTTCGGCTTAAAGCATCGGCTACTACGTTGGCTTTACCCGGATGGTATTTAATCTCACAATCATAATCATTTAACAGTTCTACCCATCTCCTTTGTCTCATGTTTAGCTCTTTCTGATCGAATATGTGTTGTAGGCTTTTGTGATCAGTATAGATGGTACATTTAGTGCCATACAAGTAATGTCTCCAAATCTTCAATGCAAAGATAACTGCTCCCAATTCCAAATCATGGGTCGTATAATTCTTTTCATGTACTTTTAATTGTCGGGAAGCATATGCTATTACTTTCTTTCTTTGCATCAGTACGCATCCTAAACCTTTACGAGATGCGTCACAATATACCACCAATTCATCAGTTCCATCTGGAAGGCTTAATATTGGAGCCTCACATAACTTCTGTTTAAACGATTGGAAGGCCATTTCTTGTTCTTCTCCCCATTCATATGCTTGATCTTTTTGAGTTAGGAGGGTTAGAGGTTGTGCAATACTTGAAAAGTTTTCAATGAATCTTCGATAATACCCGGCTAGTCCTAAGAATTGACGAATTTCTCTTGGTGACTTAGGCACTTGCCAATTCTTAATGGCCTCAATTTTACTTGGGTCTACTTGGATTCCTTGATGATTCACAACGTGTCCCAAAAACTGTACTTCTTGTAGCCAAAACTCACATTTGGACAACTTTGCGTATAACTTCTCTTGCCTCAATAATTTTAAGATTTCCCGCAAATGTTGTTCGTGTTCCTCCTTACTTCTCGAATATATCAAAATGTCATCGATAAACACTATCACGAACTTGTCAAGGTAAGGTTTGCAAATTCGGTTCATGAGGTCCATAAACACTGCAGGTGCATTTGTCAACCCAAACGGCATAACCAAAAATTCATAGTGACCATACCGAGTTCGGAAAGCTGTTTTTGGTACGTCTTCTTCCTGAATTCTCACTTGATGATAACCAGATTTAAGATCAATTTTTGAAAAATACTTCGCACCTTGGAGCTGATCAAACAAGTCATCAATTCGAGGTAAGGGGTATCTATTCTTTATAGTCACTTTATTCAATTCCCGGTAATCAATACACATTCGAAAACTCCCGTCTTTCTTCTTTACAAACAACACTGGTGCTCCCCACGGTGAGTAACTAGGGCGAACAAAACCCCTGTCCAGTAATTCTTGTAACTGGTTGGACAGTTCTTGCATTTCAGAAGGTGCAAGTCGATAAGGTGCCTTAGCAATGGGCGCTGCTCCCGGTATCAAGTCAATACGGAATTCAACTTGTCGGGTCGGTGGTAAACCAGGCAACTCATCGGGGAATACATCTGAATACTCGCGTACCACTGGGATGTCTTCCATTCGTTTTTCCTCGGGTTCCTTAACTGTTACGCTCGCCAAGTATAAAGTACAACCTTGGCGTAAATATCTCAATGCCTTAAGTTGAGATATGAGAGGCAGTACCGTACCAGATTTCTCACCTTGAACAATCATAGCTTCATCATTCGAAAGAGGTATTCTAACGGTCTTATCCTTACAGACAATTTCAGCTTTATACTTAGATAGCCAGTCCATACCGACTATAACATCGAAACTTCCCAATTCCACTGGAAGTAAATCAATAAGGAATGGGTGGTCGTTTAGGATAAGGGAACAGTCTCGGGCTATTCGGTTAACAAGTATAGGCTTACCGTTAGCGAGTTCTATAGTATATGGTTTTGTTAGTTCACTAACCGGCATATTTTCTAAAGGTAAGAAATTAACAGATATGAAACTTCTATCGGCACCCGTATCAAACAAAACTGAAGCATACTGACCCGAAACTAAGAATGTACCTGTCACCACATTCGGATCTTGACGCGCTTCACCCGGTCCTAATACAAACGCGCGTCCCTTAGCTGCGTTGGAGGTTGATGCTTGTGCTTGGTTCTGCCTTCTCACTGCACCCGGGTTCAAATTGGGGCAGTATCTCCGAAAGTGTTCCGTACTGCCACATTCATAGCAGGCACAGAGGTTCGTGGTAGGTGGGGTTTGTTGGTTGAGTTGTGGGCGGGTTGGTTGAGGTCGAGGGAGTTGAGTTGATTGCGGTGGACGGTTACCAGTGTTGGTGGGGGTTCTACAGTTGGGGGCATAGTGTCCCGTTCTTCCACACTTTTGACAAATGATCGGTCTGCAATCACCCACATGATGAAAGTTACATCTTCTGCATTTCGGTAACGTCCCTTTATAGGTTTCTTGTTTTACATTAGAACTGGTCATGGCATAACTTCGGGTATTCGGACGAGTCCGCTTGTTTTGAGGGTCTCCTTGCATTCTTGTCCCATAATCAGTTCGTTTTAAACTTGTTGTTTCACCTGGCATCCTTATCACTCCACTTCTCATCAGATCAAAAGTAACGACACCCGTTTGAGATACATCACTTTCTAATGTCGGGTGGGCAACTGAATTTACTATACTTCTCACAGCAGGGGTCAGTCCCCAGATATAACGTTCAATTCGTTTCGCTTCCGGTGTAACTAACCATGGAACTAAGCGGGACAGTTCGTTAAAATGATTCGTGTATCCTACATGGTCTGCTTCTTTCATTTCCAGATTCCATAACTCGTGTTCCAACCTCTGAATCTCACTTTTAGGACAAAAATGCTCTAGCATGAGGGTTTTTAATTCAGTCCATGACATACGATTAATAGCATCTTGTCCCCTTATTTGGACTACCGTGTTCCACCACATCAGCGCTTGGTCTAGAAACATACTGGTAGCATATTTGACCACGCGGTTCGGTGGACACTCACTGATATTAATTACTGATTCGGTCTTTTCTATCCATTTGACCAGTCCGCTAGGTCCTTCAATACCCTTAAACTCAATCGGTTTACATGATGTAAATTGTTTGTATGAGTACTCCTGACGCGGGGGTTCTCGGTTATTATTATTATTATTATTATTAGTTGTGTTAACAACCGGTACAGGGTTCGGGTTCGGGATATTATCAGGGTGCACAACAGGTTCTGGGTTCCCAGTGACATTCATAGTTGGGAGAGTGTTATTATTATTTATGACATTATCAGTATTCACCGGGGTAGTAACACCCGGGGCTACATTAGTGTCCGGCGGAGGTGTATTAACAGTGGCCGTGGTGGTGCTCGTAGGTTGATTAACAGTATTGTTAGCACGTATGCCTGCAGTGACTTGTGTTACAATTGTTGGTATCACTGCTTGTAGTTGACGAGCAATTATTGCGGCCACTTCCGCCTCAGACAAAGGGTTTGTTTTCCTCGGGGCCATTCTATAGAATAATCAATTATATAATAATCAATATCGTTTCACTATGATCAACACAGCTTTACGATATTACACCTTCACAACACATAACTATGCCAAAGAAAACACGTTTGTATTAATTATAATCATTACTGTACATATGCATCCAAAATTAGCGCATAGGCTTAAGGCCAGCGCTTGTATATGCGTATCAAAATTTGTCACTAAGTGACATGTAGACTTAACCCGATAAGGGCCAGTGCTTGAAATAGTACTAAACAACAAACAACTCCCAAGTCAGCCCAACACGATGTAACAAAATGCTTCTTGGGATATCAAAAGACTATATACATAAGACTAGACTATTATGTCCTATCCATTCTTTGCAACATGGAGCCACAACCAAACAACAGCAGCCACTAGGGCCGCATTAACCGTTAAGCATACCCCCAGTAGTATCATCGCTCGATCCTGACGCCCGTGGCTGTGAGCACTGGATCTCTGCACAATTCTGATTTCTTGCTGCATGTACCGCATGTGATCTTGCATATCATGTCTATGCAGGTTTAGGTTATTTATAGAATGTGAGTGGTCTACAAGCTGATCAGTCGCTAAACCAAACCATGCTGAATCAGAATGACGAGGTGGCTCGGGTACCGGGGCGGGTAA
Source organism: Bidens hawaiensis (assembly GCF_021521415.1). Classification (NCBI taxonomy): domain Eukaryota; kingdom Viridiplantae; phylum Streptophyta; class Magnoliopsida; order Asterales; family Asteraceae; genus Bidens; species Bidens hawaiensis. Next base: position 2,463,981 of record NW_027491179.1, read on the forward strand.
ACCCCAAGTAGGAATAGGTATCTCAGTGACCTGGACACGTGATGTTTCTCCCCTATGGTACGTAGATCGAGGTGGGAGAGAAGTGTGCTCAGGTGGACGCACTGAAATGCGAGCAGTCTGACGGTTTCTAATAGTGGGTGGAGGTACTGGTATATGCTGTACCGGTGGAGTAGGGGATCTGGGTGCTCTAACAGGTGAACGATAAGCACTAGTAGCTCCCTGTCCTGCAGCATTCCTAGGGGATTCCCTAGGGGGATAGGTGTCACAACGATAACCCGATAAGTCGGGTTGATCTGGGGGTACCTCGCGAGAAATTACCGCGTCTGCACCTTCTTCTATCTCCTCTGGTTCCTCCTCAGTTTCTTCTTCCGGATCCTCCTCCTCCTCCTCAGGCCTTGTTGGTAGGGTATTAGGTAAACGATCAGCAGATCTTGACATATTCCTGCACAATTGTTAGTGATAAGAATAATATCCTTCTATATTAATCATAGTAAAATACATGTAAGTATTTATACACATAAGCACAAATAATCGTTTATATACACAGATATTTATCTATTATTATATTTTATACACATATGTTGCTGTTTTTACCTATTCGATTGTTTATCGACTTCTTCTCGAATTTCCTCGTACAAACAAGCCTGTTATTACGTTCCGGACCATAATAACCCACTTGTCCATTCGCGTTCATCACGAGAATCATTCGTGTATATTATTTAATATTATTTTATTCCCAGAGTTAATCGAGCCTACGGTTATCTTAGGGTATCCTAAGGGACATCCTAATTCTTTAAAACCAATGGCTCTGATACCAACTTCTGTCACACCCCGACTAGGTAGTTGCGGAAGCGTAATACGGGAATGTAACAGATAACACTGGTATCAACAACATTGTTTATAAAGAAATTCATAAACTAATTTACATTATATTACATGGGTAGGTACTATGTTTACAAACTAGGTGAAAAACACATAACCGGTTTACGAGCTTCTTATACAGTATTATATCAGCGTCTATTCACAGCTATTCAACTTTCTTCCTAACACCAAGCATGTAAGCAAATCATTCCACTTTTGCTTTACCTGAAAAGCATGTTAAAACGGGTCAACTACGTCTAGTTGGTGAGTTTCAAGTTTCACGAGTATCAATGAAATCAGTTCACGAGTTCGTAAAGTTTACAGTGTGTATGTATATATGTCTGTGTATGATGTATTATACTAAGCCACAAGTGAAACCGAAACGAGCTATACTGCATGGCCTCTCCTGCCCATGCACTCCTGTTGGCATTTAACAGCCATTTTGCCCCATGTATGTACTATGTCTAACACCACATAGCAGTATGTAAATATATAATGACAATGTGCAACTGGTTTTACATATGTTCCGGCTTACCCCACCGGCTCTGTCACAGTTGGGTTTGTCAAACCGATAGTACTATCCACACGCCACCGGCACGAAGTTAATCACTTGTGTTTGTGGGGACTTGTCAAGTGTTAGTACTTAGATAATCCACATCATCACACGTTTTCAAGTATATCAGTATATGTAAACATGCTTTTCACCCCAAAAGTTCGTAAAACAGTTTAGAAAGTGGGGGTCGTGAAACTCACCTTATCGTAGTTCGCACAGAAATTACGTATCAGTAAGTCAAATGCCTCGTTTATAGCCTGATTCCTATAAACGGTATCGTATCGTTAATACTAGTACAGTGTTCAAGCTAAGTCGGGCTGTATAGATAATCTGGGTATAGCTGTTAGGCCCAGAACATGACCATAGTCTTAGATTGTGACGTTGTATACTATGAAATGTTTAAAACTGGATTTGGCTCAGTTTCACCGTTTCCTGAGCCTAGCTCAGTTGATCGTTTATACGTTTCGGGATTAGGTAAGATCACATAAAACTTAAGTAAATATATTGATTGATAAAATGATTTGATTTATGAAAGAATTTTAAAGTTTCGGTGTCTGGTTTGATTGCAGGGTTCGTTTCCGTTTTTACACGGGTTTGATTATACAAAACGCGCACAATCCACCCGAATTGTCCGGAATTCTCGTAAAAAGTTCGTTTTTATTAATATCATTCAAAAATATGATATTTGGCCACTTTTGACATTTTGACATACCAGTCAGTCCGTTAAACACAAAACTGCCGGTTTCGTTAAAACAATTATAATTTAAATCTTTGATTAATCATAACTAAATAGGTACTTATGTATAAATTATGTAAATTTTTGTAAAAATACATTAAGACATGTAGAATTTTATAAAAATATTTTCAGAAATTTTATGATTAATTATTTATTTATAAAAATTCATTTAATAGGTTATAATCGTGTAATAAATGGCCCGTTTATATCAAACGACCTCCGAAAAATCTGATAATTTTTACCACTGACCTCAATGTTATTACATAGCCCCTGCAAAATTTCCAGAACCTAACTCTTTTGACAAAATGCCTTTTTGTGCGTTTTTCGGCTGTTAAAATTCGGTTAAGCCATGATTGTACAAACCATACTTAGACATTTCCAATGATTCCCAAACTTTACCAGTGATCTTACCATCACATATTAAACTCCAAAACCAAGTTTCATAATTTTTCAATATGTTTAGCTATTTTTCCCAAATAAACGCTCATAAACGGAAATAAATTCACCAAATATTCTCCGTTTATCGAAAAATTACCAAATTTGAACAGGGACTCATTTATATGATCCCTAATGTCCCTGCAAGTTTTCACAAGCTAACAACAAGCACGTCACAACCTAATACTAAACAGCCCCTAAACGAGTATTACGGGTTTACCTTGTCGGTTTTCGATGAATTTTGCTAGCTTAAACGACTTTCCGGGTCTCGGGTTGCAAACTCAGTATATCTACATATCATATAACATCAAACCAAGCATAAATCATCCATGTAACAGCCTTGATAATTAGGGTTTCGGTTTTGGGTTCAAACCGAACTTTCTAACCGTAAAAACGTTGTATTCATGTTCTAATCCGCGTTTTTGACCAAAAAGTATATGTTCCTGGTTTGTAAACATGTTTAACATCAAAACATGGTTTTACTTGATTTTTAGGGTTTTTGGATGGTTAAACATGTTTAAAACTAATCAAGGATAAATTTTTCATGGTTAAACTATGTTAATCATGGTTAAAACTCAAAGAAAATCACTAATTACCTTAGGTTTTTGAGAGTTTCTGGAGTTCAACCTTGCAGCTGCTTGGACTTCAAAGTTTTGAAAGTTGAAATGAATAACAAAGCTTAGGAAGTAAGTTAGGTAAAAAGGAATGTGTGTGTGTGTGGCTGTTCCGATCGGAACTCCTGGAGGCCCCATAATGGGCTGTTTTGGCCCATCAATTTAATTATACAAGCCCAAACATGAAAAGCCCACTTCAAATTTAGTTCGGGATCGGTTTTTCGCAAGAAAATTAATTCGGGTGTGAGAAATAGCGCAAAAACGCGTGTTTTCAGCTTATTTTTGTAAAATAAGAAAAACGTACTGACTCGTTGTAAAATTCCAAAATATTTTCACGGATTGCTTAGAACATGTCATATAAGTGTTTTATAAATCTTTTTCGGCTTAACGGATGCTACAATGCTTGTTTTGATATTAACGATTGCGTTTAAGCTTATAGCGTATCGATAAACGAAACCTTTTTCGTTTAAAGAGTTTTAAACGTACTAAGGCCTAAATATCAATATGTTAGCCTCTATAACATATATATAACTCGTATATGACCCCTCAGTATGTATACGGGTCATAATTAGTATCGGTCGGTTACTCGTTTAAGCACTACGAATTAACCGATTTATCGTTTACTTGTTACGTAAAGAATATAGTATACCTCGTTTTGTCATGAATGTCACAGATAAGTTCTAACTCATTTTGTATCCACACTAGAACTTCATGAACCTTATTGCAAATCTGATAAAAGATTATATCATATCTCATATCCAAACCCGTAAACCATAACCAAACCCGTAACACGCAAATCTTTTGATTTCTTGTAGCTTAATTCTCATATTGTTGGAATTGATCGTTGTAAATCATCTATTATACCTAAACAGGCATCACCGACGATGTAATTAAAAAAAATGATCAAAAACGATCTCGTTAACAATATTAAACAACCCGTCTTTATCAAATTGATATTATACCAATTAGAAATCTTAATAATCTAATTTAACTTGTCTGCATCTAATTTAAACCTAGGAGCAATTACATTATTGTGCCTGCTAGTATCATTCCCAATTCACGTTTCTAGCTAACCTTAGTTGATTCAATTGACCATCGTTTTCTCTACGTTAAAGGTAATTGTGTATTGTTTATGGTTCATTGATAATCCCTAAACAGTAACCCTAAGACTAATTGAACGAACAATAACCAGATAAACCGATTGTAATGGTTAGGGTTTATGTGATTATTATTGGCATGTGTGTTTATATTTTATCATATCTATCAACCAACTAGGTTAGTCACCAGCTCAGTTGGCTGGTGCATATTGCTTACTTCATCTAGACACCCCCGCGCCCCCAGTTCGTTTTCTTTGGAAACTTTTTATTTTAGTTATTTTATTTATGTTTTAATTATAATTGATATAAAAAGGTTAAATAATTAATATATTAACGTAACCGGCTCGTTAGATTGTCATTTTTCTGTACTCTTTATTAAAAACTAAACATATGTATATATATGTATATAAATATGTTATAAATTAATAAAGCTTTTTAACAAATAATAATTATAGAAATATATTAGATATGTTATTGATTTAAAATATTATTATGTAATTTATTGAATTATGGTTTTCAGTTTAAGTATTTTAATTATAAATATACTAGTTTTTATCCCTGTATTAAAGGGTTATTTGTTTCTAATATTTAGTATATTTATAATTTTTATTTGTTAAAAGCTTTATTAATTTACCCTAGCAAAACACTTGTATTTTTCCTCATTTCCACAAACTACAATTCACATCATGGACTTGTGTGTTAGAACTTTCTTGTAACCTCAATTGTTGAACCGATTTGTGTTTATTATTTATTGTTGTCGTATTCCTGCAGTAGACTCAATAAGTATGACTATACGCTCCCCTTACGATATAGACTTTATGTAAAATAGAAAATGGCCTCATCAATATTTTTACAAATTTCATTATCTGCGTGTTTAGCATGCATATTCATGGAATTGTACAAGATTGCCTCATATACAAGACTATATCAACTTATGGAAAATTCACCAACTATTTTTAGTTGATCTTTATTTTATATATATTCTACAAGTATGAATGTTTGATGAAAATTATCAAGATCGAAGATATTTTATCGCCTTTAGGGTACTTTAATAAAATGATGTAATAGTTAGTTTGTTTTGTTATAATGCCATTTCCGTTTCGAACTTGTGTATTTGAGATTCAATATGATCATGATAATATTGTCGCTTTAATAGTTGTCACATGTGTTTAAGAAATCTATAGGTTATGCCCCGACGTAAATTCCGTCGCCAGTCGGGGTGTTACAAGACTGTCCATATGTAAAATCCTACTTTCGATGATAATAATAAAAGAAAATTTCATTTATTTAATAATGTGTCGTTTTTCAGTTTAGATAAATTAACTTTTAGATGGTGGGCTTGGACATTAAAAGATGGAATAATGGATGGTGATGGGCCTTAAGGCCCATGGGCTTAAGGGTATATAAACCTCTTAAACTTCCCTAAAACCCTAATCTCTCATTCTATCTCTAAGCCTCCATACACTCTCAAAAACACAAACAAACACTCGTATTCCCCGAACCAAGATCCGGAGGAAAAGACCTGAGCTCGTTGGTGCTAGAGCGTCCTGACGAGCAAGATATACCCAATATTTGATCGTGTTCGTAAAACCAACTCGTTTAAGGTACGTTTTATAATGTAAAATTTTCCGGCTCGTTTAGTGTTACTAGATTTGTACATAAATGGTAAAAATGAATCAAACACAATGATTGTCAATGAAATTCGTTTACGTTTGATAGGTTAATTGTTAGCCTAAAGAACCGGGTTTAAACAATGATCAAACGCGCCATTTAAACACAATTTTTGGATGATTGGATGATTAGGGTTTGTAGGCGCTGGGTATACGAGCTCAACGATACCAATTTCGTGTTATTTCATCAAGATTTGAGGTTTAATTGAGAATCTGGTGTCCGTTGACTGATATTGTTCTTGACGATTTTGACTTTGACCATCGATTCAACGAATGGATAATTCTAGATATCCATTCGTTATGATAAACGAATAGCTAGTCATTCGTTACGTAGTCATACCGAATAGGATACATTCGCGAATCTTTATAATGAATGAATCTCTCATTCGTCCTACAGAATTAGCGAATGACATTCGTCATTTGTTATCCATTCATTCGCCATGAGGAGATAGCGAATGGAACCATTCGTTATAGATGCATTCGTGTGCTCTTGTAACGAATGAGTCTCTTATTAGTCTTATAGGAAGCACAAATGGCGTTAGTCATTCGTTATGCATTCATTCGTCTCAGAGCAGGCCATTTGTTACGAATGAAACCATTCGTCATAACGAATGGGATAACGAATGAAGCTCAACCAGAGACCATTCGCTATAACGAATGGGATAGCGAATAATTTAAGAATTTAAGAATTTTAATGAAATTTGTGTTAAGGACTGTTAATGGAAATAATATTTTTCCAAGATGACCTGGCAGCTTGACCCTAGCCAGGGGTTATGCCCCTTGGACCCTGCTAGGGGCTGCCGCCCCTAGGCCCAGCTGCCCCCGGACCTCCGTTCGTTGAGGGTTATATTAAACTAGAAATTTTATATGGATAGTAATAGTTAATTGATACGTGTAATTGTTATACAGTTAGCCGTGCCCAGTTAAAGAAAGGAGTTACCATTAACTTGTAAAGGAAGCAAGTTCATGTGAGTTTCTAGCCTCATTTCCTTGTTATGTTTTCGGGGCTGTGCGCATACTCAATGTGATTAGTTAATACACTTACCTTAAGTGGTAAGTGTATGATATGTGAATGTTTATGAATGATGTATGTATGATATATTAATGTCTATGAAAAGATCAATTGTATGTGTGAAGGTACATAAATATAAATATAAAGAAGTTAATGTATGGTTGTATGGTGGTATGCCTAACGGGTTGCAGACCCTAATAATATATGCAAAGGTTAAAGGTTTGTAGATCCTAATAATATCTGCGAATGTTACAGGGTTGCAGACCCTAATAATATATGCGAAGGTTAAAGGGTTGCAGACCCTGATAATATATGCGAAGGTTACGGGGTTGCAAACCCTAATAATATATGCGAAGGTTATAGGACGAAATGCTATTTAAAATGTGTAAGTATGTATGTAAAGTAAGATAAATATTGAAAATATGAAAGAAAGAAAGGAAGCATGTATGTATGAATGAAAGAAATGTAACAAGCTAACTGGCTAAGTATGTAATATGTATCTTCGGATACATATATATGTAAGTATGTGAATGTATTGTATGTTGCCTGATTAACTAGAACTCACTGTATTTTATGTTGCCTGATTAACTAGAACTCACTCATAGTAGCTGAATTTTAGTATGCACGCAGATAAATAGATTGAAACAGCTGGCTTGAGGGGGACACATGGCAGGATCTGAAGAGACTGACATATGAAGATTTGTCATGATGACTGGATACCGTATTTTATTTTATGTTTTAAAAGACAAGTTATGAATGTTTGTAATGAACGGTTGACTTTTATTATTATTTCGTGAAAATTTTAATTAACTATGATACTTAGAATTGTGTTTATGAGTAAATCCAACGTTAAATTAGGGCACCGGGACCGGGGACTTACACCATATATGTCCTACACCCATCACAAATTAAAAAGCTTGACCCGTATCAAGTTTAGGATGAGACAGTGCAACAATCCAGTTTTTTCATTTATCGTTTTGTAAGTCGTTACTTGACCCGTTTCTATGATCGGGTAATTTAATTAATAAAATATCTCATTTATCGAGTTATTATTATTTTATTATTATTGCTTATTATATTTAATTAATTGTCAATAATAACTTTGAGTTACATACAAATTACACCCTAAAGATAAGTTCTAACTCATTTTGTATCCACACAAGACCTTCAGGGACCTCATTGCAAATCTGATAAAAGATTATATCATATCTCATATCCAAACCCGTAAACCATAACCAAACTCGTAACGCGCATAACTTTTGATTTCTTATAGCTTAATTCTTGTTTAATTGTTGGAATTGATCGTTGTAAATCATCTATTATACCTGAACAAGCATCACCGACGTTGTAATTAAAGAAAATGATAAAAAAAAACGATCTCGTTTACAATATTAAACAAACCGTATTTATTAAATTGATATTATACCGTTTAGAAATCTTAATAATCTAATTAAACTTGTCTGCATCTTCTCTGTGACCTCGCGAAGCTAAACCTAGGAGCAATTACATTTTCGTAGCTTGCTAGTATCATTCCCAATTCACGTTTCCATCTGTCCCTAGTTCATTCAATTGACCATCGTTTTATCATCGTTAAAGGTAATTGTGTATTGTTTCCGGTTCGTTGATAATCCCTAAACAGTAACCGTAAGACTAATTGGAAGAACAGTAACCAGATAAACCGATTGTAATTGTTAGGTTTTATGTGATTCGGGGATTCTTGGCATGTGTGTTTATATTTATCGTTTCAATCAACCAACCGAGTTTAGTTCATCTATACGGCTGGGGGCGCGGCTTCAACTCCTCCCATTCTGTTTTCTTTGGAAACCTTTATTTTAATTAGTTTATTTATGATTTAATTATAATTGATATAAAAAGGTTAAATAACTAATATTTTTAACGTAACTGGCTCGTTAGATTTTCGTTTTTCCGTACTTTTATTAAAAACTAAACATATGTATATATATATAAATATGTCATAAATTAATAGAGCTTTCTAACAAATAAAAATTATAAAAATATATTAGATGTGTTATTGATTTAAAATATTATTATGTAAATTATCGAATTATGGTTTTCGGTTTAACTAATTTAATCATAAATATACTAGTTTTTATCCCCGTATTACGGGGTTATTTGTTTCTAATACTTGTATATTTTTTGAATTTTAATATTATTTATTGTATGAATGTTAATGGTGAGACCCATGAACCGTTTATTTTTTTTTACCATAAAATTGTTTCTTAATTATAAATAATGTCTTTTAAAAAAATCAGATATTAGTTTTAATATATCCCTATTTTATAGGAATTTTCATATAAAATATTTGGTGAGATTAATTTTTGATTTAATGAGATGTTATAACCCGTTTAAGGAATATATAGGTTTGGTGAAACCCAAACCCGTGAGTTCGGGTCAAATGCATGAGAGGCCTCAATTTACAAATAATGCAATCTGGTGGCTTGAGAGAATGTAGGGAGCAACTAGAGAGCTTTTATAGCTTTCATTTATATATATTATAGATTATATTATATATTATTGGAAACTTTCATATGCAATCTTAGTTGTACAATATGCTTTCAGTGATGTACCTTAATGGGTTGTACAAGAAGCTTACGCGTGTCTAAGCATCTATTTCTTTCTTAATTCCACGTGGTCTCACTTTACCTGGTGGCCACTCTTTGTCTTCTCCATCTTCCCAGACCACCATCAAAAGCCCCGTCTGTTTACCTTTTTCACGCCGCAGTTTCCTTGCCTTCTTCACCTTCGTTGTGAGCATGTTACCTAAACCTAGGTCATCAGAGTTACGACTTTCACCGCTGACCGCCTCCATCTCGTCATCTCCTTAGATCAGGTAATTACCATAGTTCAACACACGTACATAGTCAATTTGTATTCCTAATTCTTTCATCTTCTATGTTGAGAAGAAAGAAACCCGTAGTTTTGGTTTCGAATTAGGTCACATTATTTTTGTTGTACGTGGTTTCTTGATGCACATTTGTGAACATTGTAGGCTGAAAGTAAGTCGAGCTCATAGGTATTGGTTGTCAAACTAAATTTAATTATTATTTTCTCCCGGCTACCATGAAAACGTTTTTACACATTTACACGTTTTTTCAGGAAGACAATTAACAAGATATAAGTTGCAGATGCCATTTCTCAAAACATATGATTACTCGGTTTCAGCAATGAAGACGACAACATCGACTCACTTATCAGAAGGTATCTTACGGTGACCGTTTCACACATTTGAAACTTTGGTTTATTTAATTTCATATAAAGATAGGATTTTTAGTTGAATCTTTACTGTGTGTTGTTGATTGTAGGAAGGCGTCAAAGGATTTGGTTGTAACACTGTGAAAAATTTCGCGTTCAAAGTATCAACTTTCCAAAGTCTAGGGACTAAAATTGCCAAATTCCAAATTTGAGGGTTAAAAATGTAAATTCTGTTTTCTTGACACATAGCGGTACAAGCCGGGTCAAAAAAGACACCCATCGCGGTACGCGATGGGATGTCTGACAGGTTGTGACACGTGTGCCACGTGGCACACGGTGGCACTATGTGCTGCCACATGTCACCACGTGGAAACACTGCTACCACGTGTCGCCACGTGGTGCGGTGCCTGCCACGTGTCGCCACGTGGCAAGCCTATACACTGACTCGGCAAGCCTACGTCACGGTACGCGACGGGCTTGCTGAAGGGCTGGGCGCGGTACGCGATGGGAGCCAAACTGAGCTCTATAAATAGCGGCTAAGGGCAGCTCATTTCTGCACACCAACATTTCTCTCACATCTCTCTAAAACATCTCACTAGAATCCTAAGTTCATATAAACGATTTCCTCGATAAGCGTGCCTCGAATATCTCCTTTTAGTTGTGTTACCCTCCACCCACATACCTAGAAGGTGTTGTTGTTATGGCAATGAATCTCAATAAGCGTGTCGACGAGTACGGAAGTTTGGTGTAATAGTTTGACGATCGAGAAGTAAAGCGGCGTCGGAGTGCTGCTCAAGTCCCTAGGATTTCGGTACGCCACTAAGGTTAGGCGTAATATCGAATTCAGTATAATTTAATATTATATTCAAGGCTTAAGCCTTAAGTCGAGGTTATACTCGATGCCTCGATAAAAGAAAAGAAAACATAACAAAAAAATGAATGAAAGTATGATTGATGAATATAGTAATAACATATATATGTGTGTAAGTATATATGATTATATTCTTTGTTATAAAAATATTATTTAAAGAATAAAGAGTATTCTTAAATAATAAAAGAGAATGATTACGTTTTTTTGGAGAAGAAGAAACGTCGGGTTTTGAATATAAACTAAAGGTTTATAATTTACTTTTAAACAAGAGGTTTTCAAGTAAATAAGAATTGAACTAGAGGTTCAATCGAGGATTGAGATATAAGACTAAAGGTCTTAAGTTGAATCGTGTATCCGACTAACAAATATTTATACTCGTAACTATAGGTTTGAGATAAAAGAAAGGGAAAGACTCTTGGACGGTGAGTGAAGCCGATCCTAAAGAGATAAGGTGAATACGCCCCCAAACTTTTAAACTGGTTTTCAAAAGAGTCAACTTGTTATATGAAATTGTTTACAAGGAACTATGTGTTCCTAAAATCATTATAACTATGGGTATAAACCTAGCCCTCAGGCTGTGGTATACATATGTCTGGATCCTTACATAGGTGGTTCTATGCGATGTACGGGCATGATCGTACCACCCTTGGTCGTAGGACGCTTTCCTGCAGGGAGTATGACCGTTGTGTATATTTACGGGTACTTAATGAAGTCGAACGCTGCGGTGTTTGTGAGGTGACCTAGTGTAGAGGCTCTAGTTTAAAATGTGTTATTTGACTTTGTTATTCCTAAGCCACGTTGGGCTGAGGTAGGCGTAGTCTCGAGGGGTAATAAAGTAAAAGAGTTATTTTGCGTCAGCGTGTTCACCAGCATTCGTTGCTGACGTATTTTCTTACATTTTGCAGGTGAACAAGTTTTGCACTTGGAGTGTCGAAGTGCTACTAATGTCCGATGGCTCGGATTATTTTGTAATAACTTAATATGGTGGTTTGTAATCATAAACACATAAATATTTTGTAATAACTTAAACGGGTATTTTATAATCCCGTCTTTTGAATGTATATATAAGTTACATTTTCGATCCTTAAAGTTTATGAGTCTTCCGCAAACTAAACGCAACTCTGATTTATTTACAACTATGATACCAACTGTTGGGTCATGCTCCTAGGCCCCGAAGACAACATGAGCGATGGATATTATGAGGCGTACCTCAACCAAGATGTGGAACACGACTAGTCCAAACCTGTGTACTACCCTAGAAGTAGACACTACCCAATAGATGTTCCCGATAGTCCACCAAAACAAGGAATGGAGCCACCAAGACACTCAAGTTACCATCCACCAACAATGCCGATGTATCAACCTTCTAAAGTACCAACTTACCAACCCTCGGAGATACCACATTACTATCCAACTGGATACCTACCCAACTCTCAAACATACTCCGAGTGGATGAAGTATCTCTCTGAACAACAAGAGTGGCATGCCGGAAGTTCCACCTTCAATAAAGTTAATTTCCAACCAAACAACGGTGAAGGACCGTCTCGTAGACCCAAGATGAGGGTTATGATGCCCATTGAGACTTTCTAGATGATCTCAATAAATGATGAACCCGCACAACCCATGGAGGAAGATGAACCGAAAGAAGAAGAACCGGAAGAAGAGGAGGATCCCGAGGAAGAGACTGAAGAGGAACTGGAAGAAGAGCATCCTGAGAATTCCAACGAAATGACAAGCCCAATGGAAGGATCACTCACTTCCCAAAACGCAAGCTATGGCTCTGTGGATCCATATATCCAGCATCTTGAGAAACTTAGGAATCAAGCTTCATCAAGCTTCCCACCATTTCAAGGAGAAATTCCTTCAACCCAAGAACAAGCCGACGAGATCCGAGAGCAGAACCAAGCTGCCAAGACCTACCTCTACCTTTCATCCACCATGGATTATGTTCCGTATCCAGAACCAAGGAACCATTACGAAATGGTGACGTTGGGTTACCGTGACCCACCTCCGCAGTATGGATACCCCAACATAATCCCACAGTCTTATGAAGAACACCTGGATCGCGCATTACACGAGACCGATGACTGGAGGAGAAGGTAGACGAAGTGGAGAAGAAAAAGAAGAAAGTCGGAGAAACAATCATTCGAAAGTGCAAAAAGATATCGAAGGTTGTGAAGAAATTCTTGAAGAATTGAAGATGGTGGCCATGTGAAGACTGTGTGTAAAATAGTCCTGTCTGTTATGTGTAATATAAGTACGAATAAATAAAGAACGTTTGAAACGTTCTCTTGTAATGATAGGACCAATTATATATATCGTTGGAACGATATATATACTTATGTGTAATATGAAATATACATATCCTTTTGTGATATGTATATACGAAATAAAATGTGTGTTTAATATGAGAAATTGCTAAATTTCAGTTAAAAGACATATTAAGAGAAACTGTCTGAACAAAGCAATAATAACGAGAATGCTCGTAATGAGAGAGAAATGAGAAATAAAGGGAAAGGTCCTGAGAACGAGAGAGAGGAAGAAATTCCTGAGAAATACATGAATAGAATCCAAAAGATGATTAAAGATGCGGTTAGGGAAGAATCCGTGTTTAGATCTCAAACTCGACAATCTAGACATTCCCGAACTGTTAACCCTTCCATTCATCCCTCTAAATTTGTTAAATCTCGTCCTAATCCATTCCATGATGAAGAAAGCGATCATGGGTCTAATGCCGACGAAGGTTAGGCAAAAGTTTAAAAGGATGAAAGTTAGTGGGTGTACGTTCAAAGATTTTAAGTACTATGGACCAAAGGAGTTCCATGGTGACAAGGGAGCCATCACAACCGTGAGGTGGCTCGAGGAGATGGAAACTCTTGTTATCACAAGCAAGTGTTCCGAGGAAGAGAAAATTCAGTATTCTGCCCTAATGTTCAAGGGTGAAGCGCACGAGTGGTGGAATTCGCTATTGATGAGTAAAGGAAGAGATGTGATGTACGGCCTGACGTGGGAAGAGTTTAAGGCCATGGTTATGGGGAAGTTTTGTCCCATACACGAGACCGATCAAATCCAAACCAAGTTCCTTAACCATAGGGTCGTAGGGACAAACCTCCGAGAGTATAATACCAAGTTCTTTGAATACTGTCGCCTAGTTCCCCAGCTGGTTAACCCTGAGTCCAGCAAGGTCACAAGATATATGTGGGGACTGCCGCGGGAAATCCGCGACATGGTGAGGTCTCACCTACCTCAAACCACTGACTCTGCTATGGAGTTGGCCGGTTATTTGATGGGCGGCATGGTCCGCAATAAAGAGGAGGATAAAAAGGTGACACCAACGGCTGCTCAAGGAAAGACTGGTGGAAATTCCAACTTTAGAGGCAAAGGCGTAAATCGAAACAACTCTATGTCATGCAAGACTTGTAGGAGATACCACAAGGGCCGATGAAACTTCGCCCCATCTCCTAAAGTCTGTGAGTCCTGTAATCGTACGGGACATGATGCTGCTAATTGTTGGAAGAAGAAGATGACTTGCTGTAATTGCAAGGAAATGGGCCATTTGAGTTTTAAGTGCCCAAAGAACAAGCCTGCTGGTGGTGGTGCGAGTGGAAGTGGCCAAAACAAGAAAGGAAACGCTCGAGTCTTTGAACTCGACACAAAAAGGGCCGCTGATGTGCCGGAAACCATAGCCGGTACGTTTCTAGTCAACGACACCTATGCTAGAGTTTTATTTGATTCAGGTGCGAATTTAAGTTTTATAGATTATAATTTCTGAAGTCTATTAAACGAACCATTAACAAAATTAGATAAAACTCTAAGCGTCGAGACTGCTAGTGGCGAAATTGTTAAAATCTCCGAAGCCCTTGAAAACGAAAAAAATTCTTTTAACTGGTTATATTCTGCCTATTTGTTTGTTACCTATGAGCCTGGCTGGTTTTGATATTGTACTTGGTATGGATTGGTTATCCGATAACCATGCTTGTATCATTTGCAATAGCAAAACTATTGAACTTCAAGCCCCCTATAAACGAACGATTCGAATTAAAGGGGACAAAGACGCTGGCCAAGTTAGCATAATTTCTATGATTAGGGCTAACAAATGTTTGAATCAAGGATTCCTCGCATTCATGGCCTACGTCACTGAAGAGTCTAAATCAAAGCCAAAAGAAATCAAAGACGTTCCTATCGTTTCTGACTTTTCTGACGTCTTTCCTGATGAACTTCCTGGAATCCCTTCCGATCATGAAGTAGAGTTTAGGATCGATCTTATTCCTGGTACTGCTCCGATTGCCAAAGCTCCGTATCGCTTAGCGTCAACTGAAATGAAGGAGTTGAAGAAACAACTCGATGAGCTTCTTGAGAAAGGTTTCATCTGACCGAGTTCGTCGCCTTGGGGAGCACCAATTCTATTCGTCAAAAATAAGGATGGTTCTATGCGAATGTGTATCGATTATCGTGCGTTGAACAAAGTTACAATCAAGAATCGTTATCCACTCCCTCGTATCGATGATCTTTTCGACCAACTTCAAGGTGCTAGCTATTTTTCAAAAATCGATCTTCGTTCCGGCTACCACCAACTCAAAGTTCAATCCGAAGATATTCCGAAGACTGCTTTTCGAACAAGGTATGGACATTATGAGTTCACGGTTATGCCGTTTGGACTTACTAATGCCCCAGCCGCATTCATGGACATGATGAATCGTATTTGCAAGCTGTATTTGGATAAATTTGTTATCGTCTTTATCGACGACATACTTATTTACTCTAAGTCAAAGGCTGATCATGAAGTTCACCTTCGAACTTTGCTTGAAATTCTTAGAACCGAGAAGTTGTACGCCAAGTTCTCGAAATGCGAGTTCTGGTTACATGAAGTGCAATTTCTTGGTCACGTCATTAACGTTAACGGTATTCAAGTGGACCCCGCTAAGATTGAATCTATCTCTAAGTGGGAAATTCCTAAGTCGCCAACCAAGATCCGAAGTTTCTTAGGTTTGGCCGGCTATTACCATAGGTTCATCGAGAACTTTTCTCGAATCGCCGTTCATCTAACTTCTTTAACTCGTAAGAACATCAAGTATGAATGGGGAACAAAGCAACAAGAGGCATTCGATATACTTAAACAAAAACTCACCCAAGCACCTATCTTGGCTTTGCCAGAAGGTATTGAGGATTTTGTTGTCTTTAGCGATGCGTCTCACTCGGGTTTGGGATGCGTACTAATGCAACGCAAGAAAGTAATCGCTTATGCCTCTCGTCAACTCAAAGTACACGAAAAGAACTACATGACTCACGATCTAGAGTTAGGCGCCATAATCTTTGCACTTAAGATATGGAGGCACTATCTCTATGGAGTAAGATTTACCGTGTACACCGATCATAAGAGCTTGAAACATATTTTCGACCAAAAAGAGTTGAACATGCGCCAACGGCGATGGATGGAAATGCTCAACGACTACGATTGCGAGATTGTTTATCATGAAGGTAAGGCCAACGTTGTGGCCGATGCCTTAAGTCGCAAGGAACACGAGAAACCCAAAAGAGTTCGAGCGTTGCGCCTAGAACTCCAAATAGATCTCATTGAGCAAATCAAATACGCTTAAACTCAAGCAATCAATGAAAACCAAATCTCCCACGAAAAACGTAATGGCACCATTGACTCGTTAGTCAAAGGTAATGATGGTATCCTTAGAATGGGAAACCGGATTTGGGTACCAATCGTTGGAGGATTGCGTGAGAAAATTTTGAACGAAGCTCATAAGTCAAAATACATGATGCATCCCAGAAGTGATAAGATGTACCACAATCTAAAGGCGTACTATTGGTGGAATGGAATGAAAAGGGATGTCGCTTCGCATGTTGCGAAATGTTTAACTTGTTTAAAAGTTAAGGCTGAACACCAAAAGCCTTCGGGATTGCTTCAGCAACCCGAACTTCCCGTTTGGAAATGGGAGTTAATTACTGTGGACTTTATTACCAAACTCCCGAAAACGACTTGACAACACAATGCTATTTGGGTGATTGTGGATCGATTGACAAAGTCTACACACTTTATACCCATCAATGAGTCGTACTATATGGATAGACTAGCGCGTATCTATGTAAACACCATTGTCGCTTTACATGGAGTACCGTTGTCTTTAATATCTGATCGAGACAGCCGTTTTACGTCTCATTTCTGAAAAAGCTTCCAACAAGCTCTTGGTACGAAGTTGAATCTTAGCACTGCTTATCATCCGCAAACTGATGGGCAAAGCGAAAGGATGATTCAAACGTTGGAAGATATGCTCCGCGCTTGTATGATAGATTTAGGCGGAAGTTGGGACGACCACTTACCCCTAATGGAATTTTCATATAATAATAGTTATCACGCAAGTATTCAAGCTGCACCATTTGAGGCGTTATATGGTCGAAAGTGTAGAATGCCCGTGTTGGTCTGAAACCGGAGACAACCAATTTTCTGGACTTGAGATTGTCCAAGAAACAACCGACAAAGTTCTCCAAATCCGAGAACGACTTAAGACGGCGCGTGATCACCAAAAGAGCGATGCCGATGTTCGTCGTAAGCCGTTAGAATTTCAAGTCGGTGACAAAGTGTTATTAAAAGTATCGCCTTGGAAAGGCGTTGTTCGCTTCGGCAAGAAAGGAAAATTGAGTCCTCGATTCGTTGGACCTTTCGAGGTACTTGAACGAATCGGTACTATTGCATACCGATTGCGACTGCCTAAGAAAATGCAAGGAATACATGATGTATTCCATGTTTCGAATATGCGTAAGTGTTTGACCGACGAATCTTTGGCTATGCCATTAAAAGACGTAGAAATAAACGAAAATTTAAAATTCGTAGAACGTCCAATTAAAATTGAAGATTTGAAAACAAATAAATTGAAAAGAAAAACTTTGAAAATTGTGAAAGTTAAATGGGACTCGCGTAGAGGGCCCGAATATACTTGGGAACTCGAATCAGAAATGAAAAGAAAATACCCACACTTGTTCAAGTAAAGCAATCTCGAGGATGAGATTTGTTTCAAGGTGGGGAGGATGTAACACTGTGAAAAATTTCGAGTTCAAAGTATCAACTTTCCAAAGTTAGGGACTAAAATTGCCAAATTCCAAACTTGAGAGTTAAAAATGTAAATTCTTTTTTCTTGACCCATAGCGGTACGCGCCGGGTCAAAAGAGACACCCATCGCGCTACGCGATGGGATGTCTGACAGGTTGTGACACGTGTGCCACGTGGCACATGGTGGCACTATGTGCTGCCACGTGACACCACGTGGCAACACTGCTGCCACGTGTCGCCACGTGGTGCGGTGCTTGCCACGTGTCGCCACGTGGCAAGCCTATACACTGACTCAGAAAGCCTACGTCACGGTACGCGACGGGCTTGCTGAAGGGCTGGGCGCGGTACGCGATGGGAGCCAAACTGAGCTCTATAAATAGCGGCTAAGGGCAGCTCATTTCTACACACCAACATTGCTCTCACATCTCTCTAAAACATCTCACTAGAATCCTAAGTTCATATAAACGATTTCCTCGATAAGCGTGCCTCGAATATCTCGTTTGTGTATCGAGTTTTTCTTTGAGTTGTGTTACCCTCCACCCACATACCTAGAAGGTGTTGTTGTTATGGCAATGAATCTCGATAAGCGTGTCGACGAGTATGGAAGTTTGGTGTAATCGTTTGACGATCGAGAAGTAAAGCGGCGTCGGAGTGTTGCTCAAGTCCCTAGGATTTCGGTACACCACTACGGTTAGGCGTAATATCGAATTCAGTATAATTTAATATTATACTCAAGGCTTAAGCCTTAAGTCGAGGTTATACTCGATGCCTCGATAAAAGAAAAGAAAACATAACAAAGAAATGAATGAAAGTATGATTGATGAATATAGTAATAACATATATATGTGTGTAAGTATATATGATTATATTCTTTGTTATAAAAATATTATTTAAAGAATAAAGAGTATTCTTAAATAATAAAAGAGAATGATTACGTTTCTTGGAGAAGAAGAAACGTCGGGTTTTGAATATAAACTAAAGGTTTATAATTTACTTTTAAACAAGAGGTTTTCAAGTAAATAAGAATTGAACTAGAGGTTCAATCGAGGATTGAGATATAAGACTAAAGGTCTTAAGTTGAATCGTGTATCCGACTAACAAATATTTATACTCGTAACTATAGGTTCGAGATAAAAGAAAGGGAAAGCCCCTTGGATGGTGAGTGAAGCCGATCCTAAAGAGATAAGGTGAATACGCCCCCAAACTTTTAAACTGGTTTTCAAAAGAGTCAACTTGTTATATGAAATTGTTTACAAGGAACTATGTGTTCCTAAAACCATTATAACTATGGGTATAAACCTAGCCCTCAGGCTGTGGTATACATATGTCTGGATCCTTACATAGGTGGTACTATGCGATGTATGGACATGATCGCACCACCCTTGGTCGTAGGACGCTCTCCTGCAGGGAGTACGACCGTTGTGTATATTTACGGGTACTTAATGAAGTCGAACGCTGCGGTGTTTGTGAGGTGACCTTGTGTAGAGGCTCTAGTTTATAATGTGTTATTTGACTTTGTTATTCCTAAGCCACGTTGGGCCGAGGTAGGCGTAGTCTCGAGGGGTAATAAAATAAAAGAGTTATTTTGCGTCAGCGTGTTCACCAGCATTCGTTGCTGACGTATTTTCTTACATTTTGCAGGTGAACAAGTTTAGCACTTGGAGTGTCGAAGTGCTACTAATGTCCGATGGCTCGGATTATTTTGTAATAACTTAATATGGTGGTTTGTAATCATAAACATATAAATATTTTGAATAACTTAAACGGGTATTTTATAATCCCGTCTTTTGAATGTATATATAAGTTACATTTTCGATCCTTAAAGTTTATGAGTCTTCCGCAAACTAAACGCAACTCTGATTTATTTACAACTATGATACCAACTGTTGGGTCACGCTCCTAGGCCTTAGACGGGGGTGTGACATTGGTTCAACTAGCTACTGTAAGTTTTACGTTTCAGTCAACTTTACGGTTTTAGATTGAATCTACTATCTTAATATTGTCTTAGTTTTATCTTTATGTGCTTTTGTTTAAGTATTTCTTTGTTTGTTGCTTTCAGAAAGTAATGACAAAAGATAACTGAAAGTAGAAAATAGTTAGTAGTTTAAAGATTTTGCTCCAACTCTTCGAACCACCATGTATATATCACATCTAAAATTTATACAACAAATACATTTAGTGAACAGGAGAAACGTTCCACAGGTCCATCAGCCATCGATATACAAAATATTGTGTTTTTAGTAAATTTTTAATTTGACTAAAAAAGTGTCAAATGAGTAAATTCTTTATTTTTTGCCGGTATGAGTTAAATAAGCTATTAAATTTGGCTGGAACTGGTTAAACAATTAAACTAAGTCAATTCTTTATTTCAGCTGTAACGGTAAATAAGTATTTGACTGACAAGTCAAATTGGTTAAACGAGTGAATTCTTCATTCTTGGTTCAAATGGGTAAAATGGCTTAGAAACGGGTCAAACAGTTTACATGAGTAAATTCTTTAATTTATGCTAAAACGGGTCAGTTTAGATGGGTCGAACAAGTAAATTCTATAGTAAATTTTTGCTAGAATGAGTCAAGTGGGTAAAATGAATAAATTCTTTAATTTATGCTGAACGACTCAAATGAGTAAACTCTTCACTTTGACTGAACGGACCAAATAAGTAAATTCTTTAATCTTCTCTGTAACAGATTGCAAGAAAATTTTTTTACTTAGACTAAACGGGTCAAATGAGTAAATTCTTCATTTTTGGCTTAAACGAGCAAGAAGAGTAAAACAGGTCATATCAGTAAGTTCTTTAATTTAGACTGAAGCAGGTCCTATTAGATAGGTCAAATAAGCAAATCTAAATTTTTTTGGCTGAAACGATTCGCTGAAACGGATCACCTGTAAACACTCTCCAAGGGTTACATAGCTATCATGCTTAATAGATTGTGTCTTAATCTGCAAGGTCAAAAGAACAAACAAAAGAACAGCAAGTCGGGAATCACAAACAAATTCTTTGGTAAAAGCAGCGACTAACTGATGAGGCTTCAACATTTGTATGTGGTGTAAACAGTTAACTTCCTATTATGTGAACATCCTTATTATGCAAACGTGGCTCAAGCTGCAGCCAATATACATAAAACACCAACCAAATTTATGCATGTTTTCAACAGACAACAAGAAAACAAATATCTAACACATGAAAACCTAAAAACTTTATGCCTCCACGAAGCATTGGGTGGGTTCTCATAGGTGGCCATGGTAGCACTTTTGGATGTTGAGTTCAGTTTTTTTTTCTCTTTGTTTAGTTGTTTGTTGTGTTTAAGTAGATGGTTTGATTGGTTCTGAATGTTTGTACAAGTCGGTTAATGAAGGAGTGCTTTGTGCTAAAAAGCCTTTTGGTTTGGTGATATATATAGGTGTACAAATTGGTTGATGGGTACAAATCAGCTCGGGTTATAAGCTGGACTGGAAACAATTAGCACTTTTGGTTCAAACCGGTTCACGTTAGAAACCAATTTGGTCAAAAACGTGCTTAGTTTTATCGGGTCAAAGTTTGTTGGGTTTTTCGGTCAAAATATGGGCCATTTTTACGGTCTTACAACATCCCCCCCGCAACGCGGGGGGTGAAATACTAGTTTCAAAATAAAGTATGACATTTTTATGAGGGTATAAGTTAATAAATTGGTTATTAGGGATAAACTGAATTATGTTTTTCAAGGTAAATCTTGAGCCTTTTAGTTTTTTCAAAAAAAAACAAAGAAAGATAACTATAGTTTAGTTATCATTTATTTGGTTTTCTCAAATTTGTTAGTTCAGTTTAAAAGTTTAAAATTTATTATTTTCGTCCCTAAGCATTCATTTACGTTGTAATTTTCGTTCATAAGGTTTCGTTTTCATTTACATTGTCATTCTGAGTCCTTAAACTTTTATAATTGGTCACATTGAGTCCCTTTCACATTTTAACAAAAATAAATGAGCTTGACCAATTTTTTTAACAAAAATAAACAAACCAAACCACCTTTTCAACAAAAATTTACGAAACTAACTACTTTTTACCAAAAATAAACGGACCAAACTAATTTTTTAAGCAAACTAAACGAACCAAATCATTTTTTTAAAAAAAGTAGTTCATTTCGTTTAACAAAAATAAACTAATTGAACTCCTTTTTAACAAAAATAAGCGACCCAAACTTGTTTTTTTAAACAAAAATTAACGAATCAAACTACCTTTCTAACAAAAATAAACGAACCAAACTTATTTTTTTAACAAAAATAAACCAAACCAAACCAAACTTATCTTTTAACAAACATAAACGAATCGAACTACTTTCATTTTTTTACTAAACTAAACGAACTGGGCCACTTTTTTTAACAAGTAGTTTAGTTCATTTCATTTAACAAAAATAAACAAATCCAACTACATTTGAACAAAATAAAAAAAAGAATCAAACTTATTTTTGAACAAAAATAAACTATCCGAACTACTTTTTTTTTAACAAAAATAAACTAACTAAACTACTTTTTTAACAAAAGAAAACACCGAAATTCTTCTTTTTAATACAAATAAACTAAACAAACAACTTTTTTTTACTAAACTAAATGAACTGAACAATTCTCTTTAACAAAAGCAAACGTAGAATTATGTTTTTTTTTAAAATAAACGAACCAAACTTATTTATTAATAATAATAAATTAAATTATTTATTATTTCACAAATACACCGATCATCATCAAATCCCGAACCCTTATAGGATCCATCTTTAATTCGTGTTTCCGCAATTATTCTTAGCTAGGGTTGTTTATTTTTAATTCTCGAAGAGCGTGACTTGTATCTTTCTTATCGAATTCGTTCTCTTTTGCTTGTTTGATAAGGTGAGCAACTAATTCCTCTTTATTACTTATTTTTAATCATTTTGGGGACGTATGCGTATTATAGCTTATTTACATATTACATAGTATTCACATTAGCAAATTGTTAACATTGTGTGCATATCAATTATTTGCCTAATTTGCTATATGTCTAGTTGTTTTATTTGATCGCATTCGGAGAAGTCCATCATAATCACATTATTAGTATGATCATATGACCGTTGTAGTAGCCAAAGCCCACTTCGCAAGGCAATGGTTTTACCGACACTCATTAATTGCTCATTGGCTTAATTGTTTATATCACAAATGACAGTTTTGCTTTTTTCATATTATATTGTATTTAAATTTACTGATATTTTACTCACTCAACCTCATGTTGACAATTCTACCTTTATTTTATACGCATTAGCAGGTTTTCGTTTGAATTGATTGCAAGTTGGTGAAGAATTTAAAGATGATTAAGCTAGAAGAAAATATCAAGACATTTAATTTTGAGCTTATTTGTTTTTTTTTTTGTACTTTAATGATTATGCTTTGTTTGATTTGGATTATTAAAATTTAAATTAATAGATATTTCCACCTTTTAATATTGCATGATAGTACCTTGTGAGTTGTGAACAATTAGTCCGCGCCCTGGCATTTTCGCCTTAGGTTGGGTGTGACAGACAAACCGCCACATGATTAGACGGTCCGTCTAATCCCACTATTTGGCCCGTTAAGGCTAAAAATGAATTTGACATCCTTATGTCGCTTGTTTATATGTATGTTCTATGACTTTTTACATACTTACAATACTTAGCATAACTTATGTGATTTATCATGCTCGAGGTTTGATTGATAATAATTGGATACTCGTTTAAATATTATAAACAAACTTAAAACGAGTGTTAGAACATGCCTACCTTAATTTCAAGCTATATATAACTCAAGAATGATTCGTAAGACCCTTGGAACTAATGGAACACTTTGTTAGTACCCCAAATCGATTAGAAACTACTTTCTTGACTTGTTTATTCACTTAAATACAAAGAGCACACCTTATACTTGATTAGAGTGTTTGAAATGGTAACCTGACTGTGAGTGCATGAAATGGTCGTGGGACACTTGTTATTTATAGGCCATATACGAGTGATGAGTCATACACCACGTTTTCACATATTAGGGTAGCATTTACTACATTTTTGCTATCAGGGGCGGTTAGAAGGACCGTCTGTTGATGAGACGGTCTGTCTCATCCACTGGTAGGCTCATGAGACAACTCATCTCAAAAGATAACTTAATACCCATGTTAGTGTTGTGACGTGCCATCTAATAATGATAGGGTCCATCTCATCTGAATTCTGAAAATTTTCAAAATTTAGACCCTAGATTTTAAGTCTGACAAGATGACAATTTGGTCCTTCAACTTTTAAAGTTGACAAATTCAACCCGAAATTTTCGAGTTGTTATAGTTTTGAACTTTTGATATTGAGATGTTAGTGCTTTTGGGGCCGTATATTATTTCCAATGGGTTTAAATGGACATATTTGATAATGAAAAAATGATTAAGCGATTTATACCGGAGGGGTGAAATAAATCCTTGTGGGTCAAAATAGGATCTAAGGGTTTGTATGGGTAATCTCAATTTAAAATAAGGTGAGTTCCAAACAATTTATATGCATCTTTATATTTTACATATGATATATACTCCCCCCCCCCTCACCCCCCACACCACACACACATATATATAATTATTCTTTTTTTTACAATAAATAAAATACGATAATAAACATATACAATATTTTATATGTTAGCAGGTCTTCAAATATAGGGTTTCCAGTCATAATACTTCCAGGTAAAGGTTTCCCCAATTGTTCCTCAGCCGATTGTCGGTCTCCACTAGTTCAAGTCTATACTAACGTAATTTTGTTGTAATTTATGGAGTCATATCTTGGTATCTGGAGGTTTTGGCCTGGAATGGTGCGTAGGGGTTGCTTATCATAGTGCGGAATTGCCAATCATTTGTCCACCATTCTTCCAGTTATGATGGGTTCGACTATTCGTCGGGGAGAATTTTAGCTTTCTAGTTTTGGTTTTCAACTGCGTGGTTGTAGGCTGGAGGTTTAATAGATGTCCCTGCATTGATGTCATCGATTACAGGTTGGAAAGTTTCGTATTCAGCTAGGCATCTATTTAACCTCTCCCATATTGGTGTCTGTGCAACTTCCTGTGGCTGAGGGGGCTATGGTTGTGCTTCTGGTTCTGGTTGTGATTGTGGTTGTGTTGCCATGATAAAAACTTTCTTTCCTCATTTTCTTCTCAATCCTGATCTTTGCGAATCTGCATATTTTCTTTTTCTTGGTTTTGTTTGTTTTAGTGGTGCTTGAGCTTGAAACGCCATTAGTTCATTTGTGTTTCCTTCACTTTCACTTGTAGTGTTTACTATCTCCATACATGCATTGGTGACGAGTATTTTTTTGAAAAAACAATAAAAACAACGAACTCCATAAAAATAATCATATATTTATATTCATGTGTGATTATAATCTTATCCATATGGTTAACATAGTGGTTAATACATATATTTTCTAACTCTTATGTTTAAGACTAGGTATTATCAAATGTCATACCCCGACTTAAAGCCTAGGCGTGTGACCAACAGTTGGTACCTATTTTGTAAATATTTCAGAGTTGCGGGTTATTTAGCGAAAGACTTTGTTTATAATAAAATATTAATTTATTTTGAAAACTTCTCGGATAATAAATACCCGAGTGTTTGGTTTTCAAATCATGTTTAAATCTTGTTTACAATGTTTTAATAATTTAAAACTGAGCCATCTCTACCTTGCGAGCATCTAACTCCATGAGTGAATCAAATTCCTTGCTACTTGTGTTAATATGATTCCCTGAAAAGTGGGGGGGGGGGGGGGGGGGGGGGGGAGGGGAGGCGGGGGGGGGGGGGGGGTGTTAGCGATATGCTGGTGAATCATTGACTCTAAAAATATTTATTAAATATTTGACTGACAAGATAATTTTCAGTACAAACTCAGCAGAAACGTCTCTTATTTCTGGGATTTGTACCACTTTCCATACACACACAATTACAGTTCTTCGGTAACCGATGCCCATTGGAGAACTTGGTTATGACTGTTAGCCTGCGGCCACGTAGCCTTGAATAATAGGCTAAACAGATATGTTTGGATCCAGACACATGTGTACTCGGTCTAAGTTGCTTTTATTTTCTACCTTGCAATTTAGGGATCACGTAATCCCTTAAATCTTCATATGATAGGGACAACGTAATCTCATATAAATATTTGAGTAACGTGTTAAGATAAACAACTCGTTTATCTTAATGACTGGTTGTAAAAGGTTTAACATATTCATGTTATAGATTATTAAAAAATTTTGAACGCCTTTTGACAAGTTGCTCAATTAACAACTTCTCTGTATTTGATGAACGATTACCTCAGACTTATAGTTCGAGAATAATAGTTTAATAATTTATCTAGATCAAATAGTCTAGCTTCAGACCTTTAGTCTGGTTAAATAGCTTTAAACCTTGATTGAATATTTTATTGTTAAAATATTACTTAGACCTTTAGTTTGTAAAGTTCTACTTTTTAGTATCGACGTTTCTTCCTGTTGAAGAAATCATCTAAATTCTTTCTTCCTTTAGAAGAAATCGTGTTTATAAAATTTTTATGTTTCCTCCTTTAGAAGAAATATTATTTATTCAGAATGATTACTTTATTTACTTAAAGCCTTTTGGTTCGTATGACGTTTGGTGTAGCATGCTTTGGCCTAATAGCTTCGAACACTCTCATCACGCTCTCTAGGAAAGTAAACAGGTCCCACGATTGAGATTTATACGGATTACTTTCCTTAGACAAGAGATTCGGCTACCGGTGTTGTCTCCCTTCCTGTTACGACATGCACGTCATGTTTTTTGATTAATTATTTATAATTATCTTTTTTATAAAAAAAATTAACGTTCTTCCTTTAGAAGAACGTCAATTGACAATAACCTTTGTATGCAAAACTTTATGCTTCTTAATAATAAAGAAACGTCTATTTTTGCAAACCTTTATATATAAGGAGCTTAAATATATTTATAAACTTTCCAAGGTTTAGGCTATACACTTGACTAGGATCTAAGCTATGAGTTAATATATGTTAAACATAACTCTTACCTTAACATGGGTATAACGCTTAAGGGCGAACGGGCAGTACGTTGACGATACGTAGGGTGTCGGGGTATGGAACGTCGAACTATAGAGTGGCATCGGGACTTCAACTTGGTGGCACGAACTTCGAGAAAGTGAAAGTGGTTTGGTGTTTTGGATGCCAGAATTGAGGATTCCATGTTCACTATTTATGGCCATCCTCGGTCAGAGCGTCACTCACCACCATGCGACATGTGTCATTCTTGATGATGAGTCGTGCCACAAGGTGTTGACATGTGGCATTTATATTGATTAGTCACTAGCCACATGTCACTTTGTGAGGATATGAGCTGTTATGTGTTGACATGTGTCATTTTGTGTTGCCACCATGTGACATGTGTCTTCTCATAATGATGAGTCATAGGACACGTGTCGCTTCCATATATCTTTAGCTAAATGACTAACTAGTCCCTCAACTTCCTAAATTGATAAAATTGGTATGGTAATTTTCGAGATGTTACATTTAAATAACTATTTTGCTTAAATTAGTGGCTCTGATACCACTTCAACTGTCACAAACTCCGACCCTATATCCCGGGAGAGGAGCTGTGAACATGAGTGGTGGTATCAATGTTTATTATAAAAATGTTTGGTAGTAGAATAATTCATTAGGACCGTAGTTAGGAAAAATCATCATAGTGTAAAAGTACTGTGATTCTTATTTTCTAAACTGGGATAAAAACCATTTTTATACAAACATAAGTTTTATAGGGGTAAACCCTAATTTACAAAACATATTTCTTTATCCTGATGACAAGACACTTATATAAGCTAAAAGCCCACATGCATCATTGATGTTCTGAATGTTGTATATAAAAACCTAACCTAATCTAGACACTCTAGTTTTAAATTTGTAAACCTAGACTCTCCTAATGCTAGACCACTAGACATGCAAGTGTACCTACCTATCAACTGTAGTAAAGCCTAATGAAGTCCGGGATATCGAGCCCAAAGGACACTAACAACACCTAATCAAGACTCTGACTAAGAACTTAATGCTTTTAGGATTAACCGATTGACTAATTTAACTAAAAACTGACACTGACAAACTCATAGATAGGATAACCACTACCTAGTTTTAGAATCCTACTTGTGAATCTTGGATCTCTCTCGGCTATGAAAACTATGATGGAACCGGGATCTTAGAATACAACACCCTTAAGAGCCTAGTGGATCCCTGATCATTCTCTGGGTGTGACCTACAAGGAAACTAAGGAGCATTTAAACTTACCAGTTGGTTGGATTACGTGTCAGTCTCTCCAACAATACTAAAGTACTCTAAAATATAGATTACCTATCAGTCTCACTATCTCAATACATCCTAAAGTGCGAGGGGTAACCTAAAAACAATCGATAAGACACAGTATTACAATGAACCTAGGGAAATCTAGGAAACCCCATGTCAGAGTGTTCTAGCCTAAACACCTAATCCCAAGGATAACCCGACTATCTATTACCTCTTAGTGTCTAGATAGGTAGAATATAAAGCCCTAACAAATCACCAACCAATGTTTCTATGGATTACTACGTCTAGCAAAACCATAAATAATCACAAACACATTGTAAGCGACCTAAACATGTGTCTATAACTGAAAGATATTCAACAAAACACATGCGGAAGATAGATTAACAATAAATCAAGACTATATATGCAAACACATCAAATCAATTGTAAAAATATTCTTTACTTCAGTATTAATCCAACAATAAAGACCAAAAACCAAGATAATATCCACAAATCACATATTATTCATCAAGAACCTAGATAGCTAGGAGGTTTAGCCAACAACCATACTCAGGAATAAAACATAATAATTATGTTCAAACACTGAATTCATAATGAACATAAAAAATCCAAATCGGAAAAGAGTGTTATGAACGAGTAGATGTTGACCCCCAACGCTCTCTATTAAACCAATGTGTGCTTCACTCCTCTTTTTCTTTGTGCGGATGCCTGGTCTTTCAACCTTCTATTTTTCCAAGAACTCCACGCCTTCTTTCTTCCAGATATATTAATACATATACATGTCTCTAAATTAAACCCTCACGATAACTCTTTTTTTTCCCTTCCAGTGGGCTGTATTTCTTTTGCTTATTAAGGTCCACAAGGTCTAACATGTGACCCATCTGCTAAGTTATTTTCTTAAAAATCATTGTTAGCTCATGTATAACACATTTACGTGCATCTGATTTTAACAACATATAATAACTATTCAATTCATAATTAATGATAGTTATAATAGTTAATTAACAATGGCACCCTTACTTTCTTTCATAAATCATACGATACTTATCAAAAGAATATAGCATTATTACTAGTTAAAGACCATCAATACACATTTAACAATGAATTTTACTATAAACTTTAATAACATGTGTAAATAAACTGATTAATAGTTGAGTTGATTTACTCGTTCATCTCAGATTTAAGAAAATAAAAGAAAATTCTCTCAATTAACTCATTGTCTCTTAAAATACATAAACTTTGAATGTGAATCATGAACGGGTCTAATTTAATAAAATTAACTCTAAAACAACTTAAAAGTGTAGGAAATACTTGTATAATTCATGTGTAACTTAGACCTCATCAATAATTCATGTGTCTTTAACAAGACACTTGAAACATTTTAAAAATATTTGGTTAGCAGGAAATACTGGTGATTACATTCATTTGTAAATGACACATTTTTACAATATCAACATTAAGATGTTTTTAAACCTGTATGCTTACAAATTACCGATAGGTACTTGTCACTTGACTACATCTGTGATTGTGGTCATATTACTTATTGGCTAACACGTTTCAAATAAGTAACATGTAATAAACCATTAAGGTAAGCCTTGTATACGAAACCCCTTAATACTAGCAGTAGCAATCTCGCAAGTCTACATAGACATAATCATTGTAATGTAATAAAAACCTTTGAAATAATTATTGAAAACATTGGACTATCTTTGTCATGAGTTGTACAAGTTTAAAATCTCAATGACAAGTTTGGAAAACCACTCGTCTCAAACAAATGTGAGTTGTACAAAACCTAGAATGTCTCACCTTATAGTTTATGAGCTTCTTGGTAACTACGCACCTAGATTAGCACAATGTATATATATATATATTAGTATAAACAAATAATCATAATGATAATCACGAGATTAAAATATTTACACAATGGGACAAAGTCTCACCTTATTCAGGCAAAGATTGGATTCATGTACGAAAGCGTCTTTCGATCGATTAGGGTGTCGTTACGGCTATTCGAGGTACATAAGAAAATGAGAGAGAGAGAGAGTGTGAGAGAGAGCAGATGATTTTGGGACGAGGAGTGAATGTCATGGTCACTCCCCTTTTATAACTGATTTTGAAGTTCGTCGCGTATCGTGACAGCTTAAAAGAAGGGTCATCACGTAGCGCACTGGCCTTAATGGCTTGCCAAGTTAGCCCTAGCTATGCTTCTTGGCAGGCAACGTGCGATGCGAGTGTACGTAAGTGTAAAGTGTGTCATTAAAGCGCCACATTGCACCCATCGCACTTCACCCGAGCTCGTGCCTGTGCGTGTTGGGTGCTTTGCACCCTCGTTAGGACTCTTTCTTATAAAGAGCTTACAATTTTTCTTAGCGATGTTAGACAAGTCATTTTGGTATTTCTCCATTGTGGGTAACCCACTTTCCATAGTTCATATTTGGATTGTTATATAGTGTCAGGTTACGCGTTTAGTGCCACATTACATGCATATTTTCTTTACATTTCGCACGTAAGATCACACTGGCTTGTGCGCGTTCCAGCTTTGATGTAGGGTCTGATGTCGTATTATGCGTGTACCAATGTTGGTTATGCATCTAATGGCACTTTATGTGCATATAGGTACTAGTTACACGTTTGTGTCAGATTCCCCATGTACCGGTGTCAAATTGCATGCGTTAGTAAAAGCATAAAAGTTAACAGTCGATTGGTGGAACTTGAACCCACTGACACGAACTACGTCAATAGGGTTAGAATTGAATTTTGATCTCTAGTGGTTTAGACCGTGCGCCATTATGACTTGAACTAAAATAACATTACCTTAATCTATTCTCACACGCACCCTATCTAAGGCAACATTCCACCCAAATTGACCTGTCCGTTTAGCCAAGTCGAGGTTATTGGAAAAATGTATAATGGTTTAACTTTAATGAACCTTAATA
Organism: Bidens hawaiensis; assembly: GCF_021521415.1. Lineage (NCBI taxonomy): Eukaryota > Viridiplantae > Streptophyta > Magnoliopsida > Asterales > Asteraceae > Bidens > Bidens hawaiensis. The sequence goes on from NW_027491179.1 coordinate 2,495,341, forward strand.
GTTTTGATCATGAGTATTTAAATTAATTTTACTTGTAATATTATTAGTTCATCAATAATACTATACGTCACATACATGTCCTTAAGTACTTGATTAATTATATTTTATTGTTACACAAGTATGATTAAGATAACAAAATGTTGAATAAAGAATCTACATCAAAGACTGAAGATCATTCAAATACAATTACGATAATTTTAATAAGAATGAAGAAGGGAAGTTTATATAAACTTATGAAAAGTATATATAATTATTTAAACAAGATCAGTTTAAACAAAAGTGATTCAAAAATCAAATAACTCTTGAAATAAATCATTCCACTTAGACTATGTGTAGTGGAGGGGCTACAAAATGAGGCGACTTGCGTCATGTGGCGCACAATCAGGAAATGGTGGGTTTTTGTTTTAAGGGTATAATATATATATATATATATATATATATATATATATATATATATATATATATATATATATATATATATATATCACACACGGACTTGTAATAATAATCGTTAACCGAAACCTAACCGATATAACCGAATTAACCGAAATTCACCGAACCGAACCGAACTCTTCATTTTATTAATTTTTTCAAGCATCTTTCCTTCTATTTCATGTATTATATGCATTAATAGTTTAATACTATCATTTTTATGTATTTATATATCTATTTCATGTATTAATATCTCAACTATATATATTTAAACCTTCATTTCATGTAATTATACATTCATTTCATGTATTTAAACATTTATTTCATGTATTTTTAAGCAAATTTTTAGCCCAAGTTTGACAATGGGTATTAACCGAAATTAACCAAACCGAATCGATAACCGACTGGTTAGGTTGGGTTAATGCTAATAACCGAACCATGCACACCCTTAATTATAATATAACAACAAACATAGTGGGCGACAAGAACTCCTCGCCCCCCCCCCCCCCCCACCCTTTGTTGCCCTTATGTAATGGTGTTCCTCCAATTTGTAGCCTCAAAAGTTCCATTTCCTTACCCCATACGCATACGCTTAAGGAATGTTCTTCATCAAATTCTACCTAGAAGAGTACTTAACTATGATGGAAATGGTTAAGTCAAATACAAGTAAGAAATGTGTAGTAATTTGGGTTACCATAAACTGGTTAACCTTTTTAAGTAAAATGCATGGTTATATGTTGGCAAGGTCCAAGGCTTATGCAAAGGACACTTTGCAACATGTGAAGTATAACATCTCAGATTTTTCGTATTTGAATTTGTATTCGTTTACCCGACTCGGGAATGTAATTCGAATGTTTGTTATTTATAATATCTTAAATTTATTAACATTTAGCTTGGTTAAACTTAATTTAGATTCTCTTAACTTTCAAGCTCATTAAACAACTCTTAAAATGTCACACCCCAAAATCGTCAATTTAAACAACGAAAGACTTAATTTCTTATTTTGGGTGGTGACAGATGTTGCTAGCCAATCATATTCAAATCTCATAAACAAAAGTTGGACTTTTATTAAAATAAGAGTTTTACAAATGTTTACACATTATTCAGTAACTAGTCCAACACCTTAACCATTCAAACACATCCATTTTTCCCGACTTCCTTCACGAAGCTTCCACTTGTCATTTACATGAAAGACATGTTAAAAACGTTTGTCAACACGAAGGTTGGTGATTTCTCAAATATTAAAACCATATTTTGAAACCAATTGTCACAAAATATAAAATACTCGTATACTTACGAAGATAATCCAAAACTCAAACTTTATCCACATATCCACATTTTTTATAATAAGTATAGTAGTCATAAGTTTGCAAGAAATATGACACATGCAAAGAAATTAAATCCATAGCGACATATACCAAACTCAAAATATTTACCCCAAACATTTAACCAGCGCTGCTCGTCGGCGGTAAGACGTCACCCCGGTAGATCTATCAATATTTCAACGTCCTAAACTACGATTAACGGTTATACTGACCAGGCGGTTGATTCCTCGCCTTTGCGTTCATACTATTATTTAGGCGGTTGTTTCCTCACCTAAGTATTTCACGCCAGTCTAATTTAACCTATTACATTTAATATATTTGTAAAATAAAATGCTATTTTAGTAACATCCCCCCCCCCCCCCAAAAAAAAAAGAAAAATTAAAAATGGGAATTCATGAGAAACTCACAGTTTGTAGCTTGTTAAGAGATGTCCAATAGGGCTCGTGTCCTATAATTATATAATATATTTCATTAAATATATACTTTAAGTTGTTTATAATATCTCGGGTTTACAATGACCTGTTGGTAACTTTATTAGGACTAAATTTATGTTATCACACAAGTATACAATCATATAAAAATCTTGTCTTATATTTTTAGTTAGACAGAATTACACGGATTGTCCTTTATGTTTGTACCAAATTTTACTCACTGTCCTTTATCTTCAAAATTTATATTTTTTATCTTTTACGTTTTCAAATCTAACAGCGTTTGTCGTTTAGCCCTAACCGAATTAGTTTTTCTAGTTAAGTAAGGTTATTTGTCATTCACATGAGGACAAATTGGTCATTTCATATATTTAATTAAAAAAACATTTTAATAATTAAATTAAATTTTCTTAGAAGATTAAAAACCAAATACTTTTTATATTTAAAATCAAATTTAACTAAAATATTTATAAATATATTATATTACTCAACCCGTTAGTACCACCGTATCCAAAACCACCCTCTTCCCCTCTCTACCGCCGCCACAGTCCACCACCTCCACCCACCACTGCAACCAAAAACCCTTTAAAAGCTCTCTCAAAAACACTTTACAACCTTTGTAGCTATGGCCTCCCACCTCCACTGGCGATTAACGAATGAAAACCATGGCATCCGGAAACCCAACCCGGCACCCATAGGGCCATAAACATACCCCGATAATGGTTGTCAGAAACCTAATTAGGGTTCTATAAAGCCCCATATCTAAATTCTGTAGAGGATAGGAATTGAAAGAGTAAGACAAGCATAAATAAAGCGAGATGAGTGAGACGATGGGTCTGGCGTGATTTCCGTCAACCGGCGACGAGATGAAGCGAGTCCAGTTGTCTTTTCCGGCAACGAGGAAAGAGAAGAAGGGACATGTCTGATACAATAGAAGATTCTGACTATGGAGGTAAGCAATGACAACCTAAAACCTCTATTTTCGGTAGATGATGGCGGTGTGGGTTGGTGTCGATGCTTGTTTTGCTAAGATTAGGGTTTTTCAAGACGAAAGACGATGCTCATGGTGGTGGGGTTAGGTGGAGACGATCACAGGTGGAGGTGGTGGCCACATGCGGTGGGGTTTTTTTGGTGGTCGATGGCGGCGATCACCGGTTGTTGCCTAGGGTTATATACATGAGAGAGAGAGAGAGAGAGAGAGAGAAATGGTGAAATAGTGAAATGGGATAATATATATTCTTATTAAATTTAATTATCAAAATGTTTTGTTAGTATTAATTATATCTAACTTAACGAGAAAAACTAACTGGGTTAGGGCCAAATGACAAACATTGTTGGATTTAAAACGTAAAGGATAAAACATATCAATTTTGAAGATAAAGGGCAGTGGGTGAAATTTGGTACAAAAATAAATACAATTTCTGTAATTCTGTCTTTTAGTTATTTAACACTTAAAAGATAAATAAACAAGTCATATCAACTAACAATTATCCTATTTAACGCATGACTAGAAATTTAATATTATTTGTTTCTATATAAATAAAGGTTAGGTTTCTGAAATAATTTAAAAGTATAAGTATTATTCTTGTTATGAATATAATATCGTTTATGTCGGTTTTGATCGGTTTTGTAGGTTGTAACATCCTACTTTTGATAAAAATAAATAAAAGAAATTTTGTTTATTTGATAACATGTCGTTATTAAGTTTAGATAACTGAAATATTTGAGTGTGGGCTTGGACATTAAAAGATGGAATTAGGGATGGTGATGGGCCTTAGGGCCATGGGCTTAAGGGTAATATAAACCCCTTAAACCACCCTAAAACCCTCATTCTTATCGCTAAGCCTCCATACACTCTCAGAAACCCACACAAACACCCTCCTTATTCTCGGACCAAGATCTGAAGGAAAATACCCGAGCTTGTTGGTGTGAGAGCATTGTGATGAGCAAGATATACATCAAGACTAGATCGTGTTCGTGAAACCGATTCGTTTGAGGTACGTTTTATAATGAAAACTTATGCACGGCTCGTTTAGTACCCCTAGATCTGTACAAATGATAAAGATTAATCAAATGGAATGATTCTTGTTGAAATTTGTTAACATATGATGGGTGAATTTTTAGTATAAAGAGCCGTAATATATATCAATCAAACACGCCATTTAAAACACGATGTTTAGATGTTTGGATGATTGGTGTTTGTAGGCGATGTGATTACGAGTAGATTGATGCCAATTTGGTGTTGTTTATCGTGATTTGAGGGTTAATTGCAAATCTGGTACTTGTTGACCATCGATGTTATTATTAATTTTGACTTTGACGATTTGGGTCAAAGATTGGATAATACTGATGTTCATTCATTATGATAAATGAATGGCTGATCATTCGTTAAGCAGTCATAGCGAATAAGATACATTCTTATGTTCCGGTAACGAATGAGCCTCCCATTCGTCCTATAGAAGTCACAAATGACCTTGTTAATTCTTTATCCATTCATTCACCATGAGGAGACAGCGAATTAAACCATTCTTTATAGATACATTCATGTGCTCCTGTAACAAATGAGTCATTCATTCGTCTCAAAGAAATCATGAATTGCCTAATTCATTTGTTACTCATTCATTTGTCTTAGATCAAACCATTCGTTATAACGAATGGAGTCATTCGTTCTAACGAATGAGATAGCGAATGATGCTTAACCGGAGACCATTCGTCCTAACGAATGAGACAACGAATGATGCTTAACCGGAGACCATGCATCATAACGAATGGGATAGCGAATAAAATAATCATTTAAGAATTCCACGCTGACCTGGCAACTCGACCCCAGCCAGGGGCTCTGCCCCTTGGACCCTGCTAGGGCCTTCCGCCCCTAGACCCCGCTGCCAGAGGCGCTGCACCCGACCCCCGTTCGTTGACGGTTATATTAAACTAGAAATACGAAAAGGGTAGTAATAGTTAATTGATACGTGTAATTGTTATACAGTTAGTCGCGCCCAGTTAAAGAGAGGAGTTACCATTAACTTGGGAACCGAGGTCAGGTGAATTTCTAGCCCCATTTCCTTGTTATGTTTTCGGGGCTGTGTGCATACTCGATGTGATTAGTTAATACACTTACCTTAAGTGGTAAGTGTATGATATGTGATTGTTTTGTAATTGATGTATGAATGATATTTGAATACTATAGAAAAGATTAAGAGTATATATGAAAGTATATAAATATATATATATATATATAAAGAAAAGTATGTATGGTTGTATGGTACGAGGGTGGCAGATCCCAATAATATCTGTGAAGGAGGGTGGCAGACCCTAATAATATATGTGAGGTTATAGGGCGAAAGGCTCTTTAAAACGTATAAGTATATATATAAAGCAAGATACAATATGAAGTATGAAAGAAAGAAAGAATAAAAGAAGGAAATAAAGTATATACTTATATATGTACGAAAGAAAGATAAGCAGGTTAAGTAAGTAATATGTATATACAGATACGTATGAGTAAGTATGTGAATATATTGTATGTTACATGGTTTAACTAGAACTCACTTAGCGTAGCTGACTTTTAGCATGCACGTAGGTTAATAGACTGAAGCAATTAGTTTGAGGGGAACACATGACAGGATCTGAAGAGGCTGGCATCTGCAGAAAGATTTGTCATGATGTTAAATAATATGTTTTATGTTATGTTTTTAAAAGACAAGTTTGAATGTTTGTAACGAATGATTGAAGTGTTATTTATTCTGTGAAAGTTTTAATTAACTTTAATATTTAGAACTGTGTTTATGAGTAAATGCAACGTCAAAGTAGGGCACCGGGATCTGGGCCTTACACCGGTTTCGCGTTTAACAGCGAACCAGTTAATTTTTCGTGTGAAAATTTATATTTTAAATCTTTGAAAACACTTTTTATATAAAAATAGTTAATTTTTTATAATTTTATTTGTAAAAATGTTTTATTTTTCATTTTTGTTATTATTTTCTCAAAATGGAAAATTTTAAAGTGGATCAAGTCTTTCTATCTTGTCCTATTTTTGTACATTAAATTATGTTATGTACAAGTATTTTATGACTTTAAGGGCTGTTCTAAAACAATCTCTAAATGTCGTGTTGGTTCATGTTTAAGAGTCGATTTTTCTACTTTTAAAATTACCAACAAGCAGACTAAGTCAAACCAAATATCCTAAGAACTTTTACATCAACTTAACTGTTTCAAACTCATAATTTTTCCTGAATTCCAGACTCAAATGGTTATCACAAATTACAAATTTTAATCAAGTTTCAAGTAAACAATTTATGTTCTACTCTAGCATGTGAAACAATTATAATCAAACTAACAATCTAAGCAATCATCATATACCATCAAATAGTTTTAGAATATGATTTTTATTTTTTTCTTAACAAGTAATGATCATTCATATAAGATGGCAAACTATAACTTTTAACTTTTAACACACTTCATGTTCTTATTCAATATTTGTGATTAGTAACCAACTTTCTAGCATATAACCTAATCATGAGTGAATGATTCTTATATGACCAAGTAGTATGAAGTTCTTTATAATCAATTCATCATGTATGTATGTGTGTACAAGTATCATGTCATTATTTCATCAAATAGAGATTTTTCCATGTGTGTAAAAAAAATAAAGATTCTATATATAGGTACCAATTATATGTATTTTCAGAAAAAATTATCTAAGTGCATGGTATCTAGGGGTGTTAATCGGGTTTCAAGAAAAATAAAACTAACCCGCAACCCGACCCTATTAAGGTTCGGGTTTTTCGGGTTCGGGTTAATCGGGTTTCGAGTTAGTCGGGTTACTTGATATTTTGAGTAAAATTCAACGTCATAATAACTTCAAGACACATGTATAGCATATTTAAGTGGTATTATTAATTTTCCATGGTTCACATTCCACAACATGTATCAATAAGCCAACATCACAAGTATTCCCATCATTCAATCAAAATCCGCAACAAACAAATATACACAATAACATGAGTTATCTTAAACTTCAAAACTAATCAAAATCCCATCATTCTTAATATATATTCAAAATTCATAATTTAAAAGACAAGGTCTAACATCCAAATTTCAAAATTCAACATCAAATATTCAAAAGTCAAGGTCTAAAATTCAAGATCAACAAAATCCAAAATCTAAATCTCGTTCTTCAAACTATAGCCTTGTAACTTCTTCCAACAAATCTACATAAACAAAAGATTTCATGTAAATCCCAATGCTAGATTAAAGAAACGTTTAAAAAATTACCTTTTTCAAGTTGAATTATTGTTTCGGGATCTTCCTCTTGTTTAGAATGACTTCCGGTACGAAGCCAATCTTATGTGCAAATTAAGCATTCGATAGTTTTGTCACCCAAAGAACTCCTATAAGAATCCAACACCCTCCCACTTGTGCTAAACACTGAATCTGATGCAACTGTTGAGATTGGAATAGCTAACAAATCTTTAGCCATACGAGATAAAATTGGAAGTCTTGGGCTATTTACCTTCCACCAAGTTAATATATCAAAACTAACATTAGGATTAAAACTAACATTAGGATTAAAAGGTTCAACACTTTCACCCAAATACTTATCCAATTCACTAATTGAGGAATTAGATGTTTGACTCGCTTTCATCTTATTTCTCAACATATATCCAAAATCGTGACTTGTTGTACTACTTGTAGGATTAGTTGATGTTGAAGTTGTAGTAGATGGTATCGGTGGAGCATGAATTCGCACATAATCATCATATAACTCTTGCATTCCATTCTTTATGTGTATTTTCTTTAACTCAACAAACGCTTTTCCTTCCATTCCATAGTGATCTTCCAATACAATATCCAAAAACATTTCCTTGTTCCTTGGATCAAGTAAGAAAGAAAAATATAACATCAAATTCATACTATCAATATCTCCAAAGTACTTGTCAAATTTAGGCTTCATCACCTTAGCAATATCATAGAGATGTTGATCCTTGGGTAGTTCTTCAACAATATCACATTGAAGTTGTTTTCTTAAAACCTCACGAATTTTTGCTAGTTCAACAACAAGAGTATGTGATGTCACATACTTTGTTCCAGAAATTCTAAATGTAACTTCATGAAAAGTTTTTAGAAAAACACACAACTTTCTTGCTTTCACCCAATCTTCCGATGTCGGAATTGAATGATTATTTTTCCTAATTTCATTACCAAAAGTCGCATCCTCCAAATCAAACCTATCAAATGCATGTTCATAGACTTCTGCTACCTCTAACATAAGGTAGGTGGAGTTCCACCTAGTTGGAACATCAAGAACCAAGTCTTTTGTACTTGCACATCTAGCACTTTCGGCACATTTTTTGAATTTCTCAATTCTAGCACACGACTTCTTTACCCATTTAACCACACATCTTATGTTCTCAATTGACTCATCAACGGTCTTCATACCATCTTGCACAACTAGATTTAAAATATGTGCCGCACAACGTATGTGAATCCATTTCCCATGCACTAAAGAAATGTGGTTATTTGCATATATTATTTTCAAAAAATCTATTGCACTCGCATTATCAACTGAAACTGTTAAGATATTATCAATTTCCCACTCATTCAAACAAGACTCTACCCCTTTTCCTATGTCGACATCCTCATGGCCATCAAGTTGACAAAAGTTCAACACTTTCTTTACCAAATTCCAATCATTATCTATAAAATGAGCGGTAAGTGCCATGTAACTTTTTTTTCTTTATGGATGTCCAAGTATCAGTTGTAACACAAATCCTACTAATGTTTCTTTGAATTAAATCGTGAATTTTATTTTTCTCCTCCGCATACAATTTGAAACACTCTCGTGTGATTGTGGTTCGACCCGGAACACGGAATAACGGTTGATTAATTTTAGAATAGTGTCTAAATCCTTCACCCTCGACAAAACTAAATGGAAGTTCATCTACAACAATCATGTGCGCTAAAGCTCTCATACTTTTCTTTTGATCAAACTTCCATGCCACCATTTTGGTTGTATCACCATGTTCAAAAGTAATATTAGTTTGACTAGCACTAGTTGTTGCCAAATAAGATTTGCACTTAGTAAGATGATTTGAGAGATTTCTATTACCGTACTTTTTCGGGTCACATAAATATTTTGAACCGCAATGTAGACATCTAGCCTTTTGATCTTCTTTTTTCATCCCCTTCTCTAACTCTTCTATTACAAAATCATTCCAAATTGCTGATCGTTTGCTTGAGTTTCTTGTTTGTATTTACTTGCTTTTGAGAGTCTTGACTTTCTTTTGATCGTTTCTTTGAATTCCTTGGCCGTTTCACATGCTCTTGATTGTCTTGACTTTCTTCTGAGCGTTTTTTGAATTCCTTGGCCGTTTCACACCCTCTTGAGAGTCTTGGCTTTCATTATTATTGCTTTGTGCATCATACTCCATTGAATCAGACATCTATAAACATACAAGAGCAACAATATTCAATCAGCTTACATGAACTAAAGAATAACTAAACATATAAACAATTAATTCTAAATTTAACAGAGGAGGTTTTGTGAAAAAAAATATATATATTGGTGAAAACAAAGAAATTTAAACCCATCATCTGCACAAATATAAAACCAATGAAATAATAATAATAACAATAATAATAATAATTTTGTGTATTATGATCAGATATGGAGATATATTTAAAACCCAAATACTTGGATATCCTTGTGTTATGTTAGCAAGCCCCGAGGCTGCGTGGTTTGTACTCGTGGCTCAACCTCATTTGTGCAAACCAAAAGTTTCAGTACGCGGACAGTTTCTGAGATGTATGTATGTATGTTGGTTATTCTTGGCTATTGTTAGTTACAGGTTTTCTTTAGTTTTAACATACGAGGTTTTTGAACGATTAGCTTTATTTCTAAGGAGTAAACGATTACCTGTGAATCCTGTGATGGTTGATAATCCTCTGAAGATGATGCCATGGTTGATAAACGATGGGTTTTAGAACGGAAGTAAGTTTTTTTGAAATTGATCACATGCTGGTAGAACGTAAGGTTTGTTTGTGAAATAACTAACCCATATAACTTTGGGCTTGTAATTATAATTAGATGAAATGCTAATAGGCTTGCATAGTTGTAAATTGGGCTTGGACTTTAGGCTTTAAGTCTTAGTAACACTAGTAATCGGGTTATTCGGGTTAACCCGAAACCCAAATTTTTTTCAAAACTGAACCTGAACCCGACCCTATTTACAGTTCGGGTTATTCGGGTTGACCCGAATAACCCGATTAATACTTTTTGACCCTATTTAACCCGACCCTAATAAAATTATTCGGGTTCGGGTCGGGTTAATTGGGTTCGGGTATTTTGGACACCCCTAATGGTATCTTCTATCATAAATATTAACTTTCAGACAATCTCTCAAGTTCAAATATATTAAACAACCATGTCAAAAATCAAAATCAACTAAGCACTTAACAAAACGTTTCCTTTATTAGTAACTAGGTTAGTTACCCGTGTAGCACACGGGTTATAATAAGTAATTTTTTTAAAATAATAACATAATGTGAAATACAAAAAAAACGTATCACATATATAAATATATATTATACAGTAAAAAATTACACATTACGCAATTTGGAAATAAAGAGTTGTTAGAAAATTCATAAATCATAAATTATTTCTTTGTTATTTTCTATATCAAAACTTAGTTGTAAATGTCAACTTATTTAAAACAACTCGTGGACCAAAACTCATTCTAATCTTAAACTGTTTTGACATGAACAATGTTTGATACTTTAATCGGTTAAATAAACTCACCTGTTTCGTATTGTTACTTATAAAAATATAATATTAATAACTAATGCAATACATTTTATAATAAACAAATTAACAAATTTATGATGGTATTAATTCTTGTAAATTAGCATGGAATTATTAAAAATTGAAAATGAAATATTAAAAAGAGAAATGTAGTTAATGTGAGAGATATGATGAAAAATTTTGTAAGGATCAACATAGTTAATATGAGAGAGACGAGGAAAAACTATTGGACTAAAACCGTAAATTTCGACAAACCATAGGGACGAAAACCGCAGTTCACTCAATAATAATAGATTGAAAAAAAAAAGAATAAAATATAAAACTATTAATAAGAAAAAGAAATATATATTAACATGAGAGAAATGAGAAAATTTTGTAAGGATCACTCATGTGTAATGACATATAGCATTAAGACCCGTGTGGAACACGAGTTAGAATAAATAATTTTGTTTAGATAATAACACAATGTAATATGTTCAAATGATATAAAAATATAATAAATGGTAGAATAAATTACATATTACACAATACGGATATAAAAAGTTGTTGAAATTCATAAATCTCTAAATATTTGTTTTGTATACATTATTTGTAATTTTAACCTACATATCAAAATTAGTCGTTTCGTTTTGTTTTTTATTTCAACTTTAGATAATGAAACACATCACTTACCATGCGTTAAAACAGGTTGTCTAAAAAAAATCAAACCATCTATAGTGATTGACTTTAGCTTTTATTAATCTTCAATGCAAAACAAACATAAAGTTAAAATTTATTTATTTGAAACCAATTATTTTATCTAAATCAACGTGAAAATTTGTTACTTATAAAAGCTTAATATTAATAAATAATACAACATATTTATATAAAACTGAATAATATATCTATGTTTGTATTAAATTTATAAATTAAAAAATAATTATTAAAAAGAGAGAATAGTTGATTAAGAAGGAAAAAAAGAGTTAAATATAAAACTCTTTAATAAAAAGGGAAATGTATTTAATAAAAGAGAGAGGCGGGAAAAATTTTGTAAGAAGCTAAATTATGTGATGTCATGTGGCATTAAGAACCTTTATTTATTATATAGTATAGATAATTATTAATTTTTTTACAATAGTCTAACTTATATCAAATTATGTATTCTAACAAAATCCTATCATTAAATTCTTCAAGAATTATGTGTAATACTATCAAATTCTAACTTTTTAACTAAACACCAAAACACTCAATTTCAATCATACTAATAAAGTCACCTAACATTATCCGGTCAACACTTAAGCATTTACAGGTGCTCTCTGTCATTTTTATCGCCCCTCCTCGCACACCTTTCCACCTTTTTCCTCTCCTCTCTCTATGTGACGATTTCTTACTAATATCAGACTCTTTATTTCAGGTGTTCTCTGTCATCTTTAGTTTTCATATTCAGTTTGTTTTTATTTCTAGATCTACAATTCTGATTATTTCAATTCTGTGAATTTATGTGATGTTATTGATATCAACTATGCTTTCTTTGATTTTAGGTTATCAATTTGTGTATTCAGTAATGGGTTGGTGAATTGGAGCAACTACAGTTAACCCTAATTTATCCCTAAATTTGCTTGCTTTTGTATGTAGTGAGGCTTTCATACGAGCATAATTCTAGTTTTTTTTTTAACTTATGATTTTATTTGGGGTGTTTTTAGAGTATTATTGATAATGGTAGTACAATCATCAGTGAGTGTATCAAGAAGAGGAGTCTTAATCATCAAGGAATTATTAGTCAAATTAGACTGATCAAGTCTCATACATGTTTAAGCTTCAAATTATTGAGTTTATATATTAGTATGATGCTATCACCTATAGATTTCTTTTTTTTTTCATTTTGAAAAAATATAGCTTGAAAACTCACCAACCGTGTATTCAAGAATCAAGAGCAAACAAGGACCTTCAAGTCCGAATAATAAAATGGAACGCATATGCAACTTAAAGACACCAAAAAAGGCGAGTCTGTTATGCTTTTGAATGATTATTACTTTCTGTTGATGTTACCAACTTATTAATTTAGTATCTACCTGGTATTTTAGATGTTCTTATTGTTATAAGAACTCAATTATTTACAAGTTGATGGTACATATTGCAGATCATCTTTATAAACAAGGAACTAGAGTTCCATCTACAAAGAAGGTAACTAAGAATATCATATAATGTTTTCCCGTATTCATGTATATACAAACAAATGTACCCTGTGAAGCCATAATTATCACAAGCTTTTCAGTTATTGAGAAAGACTGTTAGCAAATCAATCAATCAATCAAATCCAGTAAAAATCATGTCAATAGCAAAGACTATTAGCAAATAATTATCTGAAAATAATTCAATAAATGACAACTAAGGAGTTGGTTAATGATGACATTACCTAGGGCTGTTCACGAACCGAGCCGAACCGAGCGAGCGTCTGCTCGAACTCGGCTCGAATTGAAACCGAGCGGCTCGGTTCGGTTCGGATTTAAGAAACCGAGCAGAAAATTGATGCTCGAACTCGGCTCGAATTGAAACCGAACGGCTCGGTTCTGCTCGTTTTCTGCTCGATTTTCAACCTGTAATTTAAATAAAATTATTTCAAGCTTAAACACCACCGTTTTCAAATTTCAAAGACACACAACAAGTTTAACAAATACAAATATAAAATTGTTTCGTTCAAAAAACATACAAACATCTAAAACTCCAAGCATCATGGTGGCTCGCTCATTCGGAACCAACACCTTCTTTTCAATTGCTTGTACACTCTTTCGGAACCAACACCTCAATTTCCAAATTTTCCTCATCTTTTGCAGATTGCTACAAATTAAAAGTAAGTAAAAAAACTGAACACAAAGTATAAGAATATAAATTGACAAATAATGTAATAAAAGCTTACTTCTAATGTTTTTATGTTTGCTTTTGAACCGGGTTTTAACCAATCACTTCCACAAACGAGTAGTTCCACCATATCCTTTGAAAGAGAGCTCCTATAGTCATTCAAAATGCGACCCCCGGCGCTGAAGGCTGATTCAGAAGCAACGGTTGTGATTGGAATGCCAAAAATATCCTTAGCCATCTGGCTTAAAACAGGAAACTTGCTACTGTGTTGCATCCACCATTTCAACACATCATACTCTAAGTCAACACATTTATCATTTGGCTCTTCCAGATACACCTCAAGTTCAGATTTTTGTCCGGTTTCAACGGGTCTGCATTTGAGGAATGCATGGAAATCATCTACATCTGGAGTCGGTTGGTCAGAAGATGTTGACATTTTTGAGAGACCAGTGGCAGCCTTGGATGCCATAAATGCGTTATTATACTTTTCGAAAAGAGAACTTAACTTGTCATTCACATCTTTAACCCGAGTCTTACATTCTTCTTCTGAATACAACCTTTGAAAAGTCCAATCAACCGATAACATCTTATAACGAGGATCTAAAATGGAAGCAATGGACATAAGCACCCCGATTTCTCCCCAATACTTCTCGAATTTTTCATACATCGGTATACTCATTCCCGCCAAGAATGGATCGTTTGATATATAAGCATTGCTTATCTCCTTTTTCACTTTAAAAATTTCTGTAAGAAACACGTTTGCAGTTGGATATGTTGAACCTGAAAAGTAAAAACAAATTAGTAGCTCTTATAGATAAGTTTAAAGTTAGAAAATTATGTACCTGAAAACATTTTAGTAGCTTTTAGAAAAACTACTAATAGCTTGTTAACTTTTTCTACCCAACTCCATTCATCACTTGTGGGGCACCATATAAAGTTGGAATCCCTCAACACATAACCTTCAAAGGCTTGTTTGTAATAAATAGCCGAATCAAGCATCCGATGAGTTGAGTTCCACCTAGTTTTTACATCTATGCAAAGAGAACGACGAGTGTTGATGCCAAGAGATATCGCCATTTCACCAAACTTTAATAAACGACCAGGAGACTTTTTCAAGTATTTCACACCTTCTCTAACAACCTTACACTAATTCAAACCAATTCATACACTAATTACTTAAATAAATCAGGCGTATATACTTCCTAATTTCAACAAACCTAACGAGAACTCGATATTCTAAACAACTTACCGGACATTCAAAATCAAACATACATCTACACAAATCAAAACAATATAGATACAAGATTATACATATATCAGGCATAGATATTTCCTAATTTCACTAATCACTAAAAATCAGCAAAAAAAAAATCAAACACATAGCTACACAAATCACAACGATATAAAATTATACATATACGTATACGTATACCTGCCAGAGTACAACAGGATTCGTTTCCTGCTCAGCTCCTTCCGATTCAAGCTTCAACGGAGTAACGCTCTTCTTATTACCGTCCGGAAACGTAACCGTCGTGGTGCAGACGGCGATTGAGTGGATGGTGATGGTGGCGGAAGAGTAACAGCAGCCGGAGTCTGGAGTAACAGCAGCAGGGGCGGCGGACTGGATCGGGGTGGACTAGATGTCTGGATGTCTAGGTTTATAATATATATGTTTATATATATTATTTAAAAATGTTTATATATATTTATTAATAAAATCTTTATTAATAATAACGTTTTTTTAAAAATAACAAGAAAGTTATACTATATAAATATGTATTTATATATATATATATATATATATATATATATATATATATAAATTAAAAATATTCGAGCCGAACCGAACCGAGCAGGCCTTTGCTCGTGCTTGGTTCGTTTACAGATCGAACCGAGCCGAGCGGCTCGTTTACAATCGAGCGAAAAACCGAGCGAGCATTTTCCGAGCAAAATCCGAGCGAGCGGCGAGCGAGCGACGAGCGCGAGCGGATTGAACAGCCCTAACATTACCTCTACAAATAACTAAGCCTTTAATGTTTAATGTTTGTAAATTTGTATTTTATTAATTAGAAACAATATTATTATTATTATTATAAATAATTGTAACTCATTTCTTTTATTATGATTGGTGTGTATGCTAAGGACTCGGGGTTGTTGTCTGTGTATGTTTCCCATTTCAATAATCTTCTCACACGTGAGCTTTGGCTAAAGGCTTAATCTACCCATATCAATTACCAACAGGAACATTATTTCATTACTATAATTATATTCAAAATTTGGTGTTTTAATTTTTTGGATGGTTTCCGTCATGAAACGCGTTTGTCATCCAAATGTGGTTTTGTTCACGGGTGCAGCGATGTGATTTTGTTCTGTTTTGCCTTATACATTAGTAAGCAGCCGGTGAAATCATGTATAAAAGACATGGTTTGTGCATGCCTTTGAATATGGTTTTTATCAAATTTTGGATATTTACCTATTTTTCTAATTTGATTCTTGAGGTTTGCCCTTTAAAATGAAGAATGTGGTTCTTTAAAACAAGATTTGAACATGCAAAAACGCTTAGACCCGTTATTTGTTTTAGGCAAAGGAAATCAGTTGTCTTAATTATCTTTGGCTCTTAGCCCACTGGATCTCAACTCTCCAAATTTATTAGTTAACAAAGTAGACAGAGAGGGTATGCATACAAATATTTAAAAACTTGCTAATTATTACTCGAATTACCAACTAACATTTGATCAGCAGGTTTATTCTGAAGGAGGTTGTGGGGCTTGCACTGTTTGTATCTTATTATGACCAAAATTACAACAAATGCATGTCAGCCTTTCTTTATACTTCATATTATTAAATCTTGGTTTTATCAAATGTGTTTAGTGCATTTTCATTTTATCATTTTCTTTCAGGCTCAATGCAATCAATGCTTGCTCGGCTCCATTATATTTCGTCGAAAAAACTAGGAACGCACATGATCATTGTGGAAGAAAATGGGAATCGGAAATTCAAATTGCATTTGGTTTAGGAATCATTAACAAGTTGTCACGGGTCACAATGTGGATTTTGTAAACTGATAGTGTGAAAGGTTATGTACTTAGATAGTGTGATTTGGTCCATTTCTTACAAAGTGTTTGAAACTGATTGGTTGTAGCACATTATTTCAATTTATTGTGAATGCTGCTGCTTTCAAAATTGGCATCAACTAGTTCGTCTATGGTGAATTGACAAACTCAATTGGCATCAACTGGTTACTCTGAATTAGTTTATTCCTTCATAAATTTTCCCAATGTTAGCCAAAAGATGTTAAAAACAAAAGTCGACTCGTTGCGGGGGGTGCTAAATGCTAGTTTCACATTAAATTCCATTTTCTTAAGATTAGTTTGTTTGTGTGAAGACCTTTAAGCTTGTAAAACAATATTTAAACATATAAGTTGGAAAAACTCATAAAATGATTACCTTTGATTTCTAGTGTGAATGAAAAAGATGATGACTTTCTTGAGTGTGTCTTTGCTTATGGTGCTCTAACCCTCCTGTCTTGCTTCTAGATTCTTCTACTTGACCATATTTCTTGATTTTTCACTAAGTTTGAGTGTAATAATTGAAATATGGTGATAGAAAGAAGATGTAGTGGTTGCGACGGTTTTTATAGAGAGAGGAAAAAAGGGCTAGAGAGGTGATGGGGATTATAGTCTTCAAAGGTGGAAGTGTGATAGTGACATAGGATTATATGGCATCACATGGATTGTACAACAAACTTTCTAGATTAATGATGAGGATTGTGGTATCATGCAACCAATGGGCACAAGTGGAAAAAAGGTGGCCAGTGTTGGGGTTAGACAATGAAGGTTTGTAATTTTGGTGGATTTTAAACAAAGTTCTAACTTTTTCGGTTTACGTTACGTGAGTTTTGATTAACTAAACGAACTCCGTTTTTAATAATTTATTTTCAGGTTTAACCTGATATTGGATTCATGACAGTATGGACTAAAGAAACTAAAATTTGGTGATACTTGAGTTCGGGCTCGTCCGGCGCCCGACACTAGCTCTTGAACCGCAAACTTTCTAAATTTATTAAAACGAATCTTCTAAAAATAAGTTTTATCACTTATTACTAACTTTTTTATTATAATTATAATTTTTCAAGTCATTCTTAACACGTTTGGACATTTAATCGTATTTAAGTCATCAACGTTGTGCATTTCGCGTAGTGTTCGCTACACAAAAAACTTGAACTATTTCGAACTGAGTAAAATAAAGTATATATATTTTGGAGTTTGTGGAACTAAAATATCATTATTTTATTTCTTATAATATTTTATTACATAAAACATATTACATTAGCATCGAGTTAGGCTAATTTTTGACCGGGTGTCCCACAGAAACTCTTAAAATAGCTTAAAACGGCTAAAAATCTCAATTATAAAAGTACATGGACTATTTTTTCCCAAAAATCAAAGTTGGGAAACCCACTCACTACGTTGCGTCACGCATGGAGAGAGCCCCATGTAGGCCAAGTGGCTTGAGCTACTATGTGTATCAGTTTGTGTTTTCGTTTGACTCAATTATTCGTTTTTAATGCTAAATCGAGCCTATTTTTACCTAATTTACGAAACTGAAGCCCCAAGATAAGTCCTATAATGTTATAACGGGTCCAGACTTGTTTTCTTGTTGTTAAAAGTCCAAATCTCTAGGTTAATTGACCATATTTTGTCAGGCTTATTCAATTTCCTTAAACGAAGTATTCCCTGATAAACAATTTTGATGTATAATTATTAATCATAATGCTTCCCTAAACCCTAAAATCTGTTGTAACTCAGTCACAACCTTTGCATATCATGAAATCCTTTCCTCTATTGTCGGTTCCATCAAGTTTCTTCAAAAAGTTTAAACTTTAGTTTGACTTTGGTGTTCAAGACACATTTGACCTTGATTATCTCCTAGTTCTAATAAATTTTTGGATAAGTTTTCTTATGTGTTTTTGTATGTTTTCATTCAAAAAGCCCTCAATTAATTTCAATGATTGAGGAAGTTTTGATAGTCAATTTGATTCCGGTTCGTTTTAGGGCATAATAATCAAAACATTTGACTATTCGATTTCTCTATCTTCTGTTTAATTCAAAATTAGCTTTCGGGCCAGAATAATTTTATGTTTGTTTTAAAATTTTGACTGTATTGGTTAGAACGCGACTCCCGACTTGGAGTTCGGATTGTGAATAGTACCAGCTCGCTTAAATATTAAAAACCTCATAACTTGTGTTTTACACATCCGTTTGATCTGATTCCATTGGCTATGTTCTCGTGTTTAATTCTAGTATAATGTCTCAAAGTTCCAGGTCAGTTCGTGTCGGATTAGTTAGTGCATCAAAGGTTCGGGATTCGTTTAATTATTTTTATTTTATTGTTTAGCTTGCTAATCATTAAGGTGAGTAACAACTCCTCTATTTTTCTTTTGTTATTAAACACTTTTGGGGAGTTTATGTGTACCTACTTTGCATTCAATTATCCATAAACTAGCAAATCATTACTTGTTGTGTTGATCAATTAAATGCTTACTTTCTATTTGCATACTTGCTTATTTGTTTAATTCTAGTATTCGGAGAGGTTCATCATTGATTCTAGCATAACTCATTGGTACGTCTTAGTAGCCAAAGCTCGATTCGCAAGGCAATATCAACTGGCACCAATATTGTATTTCTTTCGTCTTAGTATCTTAAGCCCAATTCGCAAGGCAATGGTCTAACGAAACCAATTTATTGCATATTATTTAATTGTTAATGCTCACAATATTGATTTAAAGTGTTTATTATATATTATAGTTAGTGTTAAAACTTGTGATTACTTACTCAACCTCGTGTTGACAAACATATCTATTTTGTACGCATACGGCATGTTATCTTATGCCACATAGTTCGTGGTACGCTCCGGTACGGGAACGTGGAACGGGGTCGCAATTCGCTAGGTCATTAAAATTCGGTACGAGAGGGGGTAGGCTCATTTCGGTTCGCTCTGGTACGATGTACCATAAAATGTGGTACGATGAACCATTAAAACGGATATGTACCGCATCTCGATGCACTAATATGTAAAAGTTTATAGTAATTATAATAAATACTTTAACAACAAGGATGAACATTGTCATTTGGCTAAAGAATAAGTAAAAGAAGAAACATAAAAAGATAGATATGTCAGTTAACCTAAATCTAAGCCGCCACTATCTTCATCTCTCCCACTTCATTTAACCTAAAGTTCTGCCGGAAATATATTTCTACATACAAATCGGCAAGTAACGACTAATCTTTTGTGACAAATCATCTAGCGAAGCTTCAATTTCATGTCAAATCCTCTTGACTGTGACAAAAATTAAAAGACATTGACCATCCAAATCACGATCGATGTCAAAGAAACGTGTTTTGCAGGCTACGAATTCGTGTGCCCTATATCAATAGGTACGACTCAATTACTTTTTCGGAACGCTAATTTCATTGTCGAATTCGTGAATCGGAGCATTCCCGGAACACTTTCGTACCATGATCCGGTACGGACGTTCCAGATCGAAAATCATGGGCATCTCAGCGATTTTGTGACTATGATCTTATCGGTTGAAGTGAATGTTGAAGATCACATTGAATGGGCTCTAGGATATTTAATAAAAGAAAGGCAAGATGTTTTTGTGTTATTTGTTTGGTTTTAATTGTAATTGTTTGAGATGATGTGTACTTGTTTAAATTAAATAAAATAATTAGATATTGTCACTAATATTGTTATGTTAGTGCCTTGTGAGTTGTGAACCAACAGTTCGTGCTCTGGCATATTCTGTCGTCGTAGGTTGGGGTGTGACACGAAGAATCTTCATTTGAAGGCAAAAAGAGAAAAAAGGACTTCACACAACGTTTACTTGCACAAGATCAAGATGGATGTGGACTTGTTATCCATGGTCGATGGCACCTTTTGTGGCAAGCAACTAATGAATCACTAAATATTACACAAGTTACCCACACATGTTATGCTAGGAATAGAGGATTTGTTCAACCTTATTGCTCATTCTCTATAAATACATACATATATATTGAAGATCTCTCTCAATTATAAAGAATATAAAGATATCAAAGAGCTAAAGAAGGCACAAGCTATAATATTTCTTATTCATTCTTGTAATACTTATGGACATAACTTAAACGTGTTCTAGTGATTATTTTGATGATCTAAAAGGAAAATACTCTCTAAATACGTTTTTATTGTATTTGAGCTTGAAACTCTATCTTGACAGAGTTATATTAGTTAGAAGATTACATTTGACACAGCGAACAATTGAATAGATGTAAAGGCATACTATCTAAACACTTAATGTTCAATTAGGTGATCACTTTATTTGAAGAGTGAAACGTATAATGGGTGGTCCCTATCATTTAGAGAGACATCTTGTGAATAAAGCTCTCGACCTGAGGATTAAGGAGAGGACTGGAGTGGAATAATTAACATTCACTTGAACCTTCATAATTCGTTTGTGTTATATCTATCCCTTAAAACTTTTATTTATCATTTTATTGTTGTGAAAAAAAAATGAACAAAGTAATTAAAATTCCTATAACAAGTTGCATAAAACCAATGATCTCTAGTCCAAGTGGTTACGGTGGGACATCCAAAAACTTTAATTAAAAAGAGGGTTGGGGGGGGGGGGGGTCATGGAAGTCTCACTGGAGACAAAAAAAAATTAGGGGTGAAGTTTTTGATGTTGGTGACGGTAACAACGGGATGAAGCTTGTTTTCCATGGCGATGGAGATGAGGAAGAAAGAAGAACAGGATCGGTGAGGGATAGTAGCAAAAGTCGAGAGAGAGAGAGAGAGGGAGGGTTATGCTAGGTTTGATACTATAATAGAACACAATTTTTTTCTGCTTAATCTCCCTCTTCTCATCAGTCCTCGTTATATAATGCGATTACAATACTTTGGGAATCTTCTTAATGGAGATAAAGATCTCAACAATATAAGCTATAGATACGGAAATAAATATATATATTCTACATATACGTCTATTAGATAACCTATGAATCATTTAACATGTATTTGAAACTTAACATTAAGAGGTTTTGTAAACCATAAAACTGTGTCTTTTTAGTGAATTAAACACGCTCTACCTCTAGCTGATTCACATGTAGTCTTTTAATGACATCATTAAGAGACTACCAAACAGCCTCAAAGTGAACATGGACTATCCTTATTCAAAGTCTAAAAATGTTTGGTGTTATTTACTGGCGACTATGTTTATACATTAGGCAATTGCATCAAAAGATGGATGACCATAACGAACAACGTTAAACAATTGTGTGGTTTTTACACATGATCTCTTTTTATTAAAAAAGAAAATAAACAAACTCGAAGAACCCACCTATG
Source organism: Bidens hawaiensis (assembly GCF_021521415.1). NCBI lineage: Eukaryota > Viridiplantae > Streptophyta > Magnoliopsida > Asterales > Asteraceae > Bidens > Bidens hawaiensis. Next base: position 2,517,546 of record NW_027491179.1, read on the forward strand.
ATTAATGGGGTATTTTTGATACACTAGGCCGAAAGCTTCCTAGTTATACATTATTCACAAGCACATGATTTGATTATGTCTAATTAGGGTAATATTGATGGTTCCTATATAAGTCTCCAAAATCCTCCATTCTTGACTCCCATGGAAGCTCAAAATTATGTGGAACACTTGTCCAAGAATTACCCATTCTATAGCTGTTATGTGACTCGTGAATGCTTGAGGTCCCACCATTTATGTAGCCCATCGAAATGATTTCCTCATGCAGCATTTCGGTTTGCGTTTCTTGATCTTGTACTACAACAGGAGTGGTATAAATTACTTCAAAATGGCTATTTCCTCGCCCTGACACAGATAAGTAATATATCACTAGTGTTAATTTTTAACATGGTATTAATTTCATTTCATGTACTTATAAGTTTATATATACTAGACAGGTGTCCGTGCGATGCGACGAGAATTTAAAAACTTAGTAATCATGTAACAATTACGGATGTTAAAGGTTCGTTTGAAACCTTGAAAATGTTTAAACCAATCATCACTTTTGATTAGCTGGTTTCTGAATATTCAAACCATAGAAAACAGTTCGGTTTGCGGTTTTTACAAAAAATAGGCCATATAAACCGAGCTAGACTGTAACATTATTATTGAAGCACAATGCGTGAAACCAAACCATTAGTAACGATTCGGTTTAAATTTTCGACGGTTCAATTTTGGTTTTCAATGACAAAAATTAAAACCAAATGGTATGGCTCACGGTTTAACTTAGAAGCCGTTAAAACCGAATTGTGAACACCCATACGTAACATATTAATTTTTTTAATTGAAAAAACTATTGCAATACCATACCCAAATTAAAGACAATAAAATGCTCAATTTTTGTGGTGCATTTTTTATAAAAATATACTAGCATAAGAAAAAGTTACGGTCGTTGAAAAATCGTTGATGGGAAGTTGGTTACAATTAAAATAAAAAAGAATACATGGGTAAAGATGAATGGTTAAAGTTATAACAATTTTTTTAACTTTACAAAAGTTGAGTAAAGTTGAGAGGGCTATGTTGTAACTATTTATATGCATATTTTTTAATGGACAAAGTGTGTTCCTATCTTACATGTAACTTATACTTTACAAATTGTAAAGTACCTAAAAAGTAGGTGTTTTAATTTGCCCATGTCTCATGTACTATATATAGTATATATATGGGAGGGTTATTTTGAGAACCTTGATGAGTTGTAAGAACTTTAAGAACTCAATATGAAACACACATTTAATTAAATGAGTATGAAATATGTGGCTGAGAATAAATCTGATTAAAAAATGAATCAGAAGAGAGAATAAGTATTTTTGATAATTACACAAGTTTAAATGTTAGTTACACATGTGTAATAAATCGATTCGATGTGTAAAAAAATACCGTAATTTTTTTATGTTACTTATACTTACGTATTACATGTGTGTAAAAAAAATTCGAAAAAAAATTGTTACGTTGAGTTTTTTCGAGTTCTAAAAACTAAAGTGGTTCTTAAAGGAAATCAATCCAATATAGATATAGATAATATGTTACTCATACATTAAATTATAGTGTTAAAATTTGAGTTTCCTTATTCAAAGTATCAAAACTGTTATCGCAATTTGGACAGCGAGTGGTTTTCGACTCGACATCTAGTTTTCGATAAACCAAAAAAAAAAAGAAAACCTAAAAAGTATTAGCACTTTACCTGACATTAACAAATTAGAATCAAAAGCTCCATGAAATTGAGCGGGTTGTCCACTATGGGCATTCATGTAGGAGTAATCTACACAATGATTCGGGTGATGGTAGAAAAATGGGTAGTTGTTAATTGGGAAAGGTTGTTGGCTCAAATTAAATAGTCGGCTGTCACACTGAAGAAGCTTTTCAAATTGTTTATCAAGAACTCCTGAAGAAAATATGATTGAGTGTCGTCTGCAAGAACCATGTGATTTGATTAGTTACATGTTGTTTATTAGAAATCAAATTAACAAAAAATAGCAACGCGAAAAAATAAAGTTGTTTATTACAAATCAAATTAACAAAAAAAGAGCATTCTCAACCTGTTCTCTATCCCTATCTCTATAATTACACTAAAAAACACTACATTTCTCTCTTATGTTCAATTAAATAATATTTTTTTACCTTTATCATTACAGTTTTTTCTCTCCTCTACTTACAACAAATCCAACAAATATTAAAAAATAAATAAGGACAAACAATGTTTATCCAAATTTACAAAAAATCACTATATTTTTCTCTTCACCCTATAATTTGCATTCACAATCACTCACAACCTCACCCTATAATTTGCAAACTTCTCTCACGTAATTATTGGGAATGAGATGAGAATACTCTTAAACATATAAAAATTTGTCTAATGTGTATATTTATTCCGTACATATTTTATTAAAAGTAACATTATTGCTTAGAAATATAATTTTTTAAATCATATACAGTTAAGGCATATACATGGGGTAAGGGATTCGTTGACCCATCATAAGAACTTGTTGGATTTCCTTTACAAAATCCCTCCACACCCGCCATACCACTTCTACTCATGGAAATTGTTAGTATTCTAAAATCACAGGTACCTGCAGATAGAGGCTTGGCCTCCTGTAAAATCCGTAGTTTGCTTCCATTGCGTATGCTTCCGAGGTTGGGGATTAACCTCTCGACAAAATAGTGGTGGTTGATTTATCTGCTTAGCATGTTCATGTTATATAAACCAGATACCAAATTAAACAATCATTTACAAAAAGAAAGTGAGAGTAACCTCTATTTCTAGACGACCATGATCGCCTTCGTGTTGAAACGATCTAATGGCTGAAATTTCAGACCATTGCACTTCGATCTTGTTCTTGAGAGGTCCATCAAGAAATTCCCAAACAAGCTTCTTCTTGGCATAATAGATTTTGGCTACCAAGTCTCCTTCGTTTCTTGAAATCCTCTGCTCATATATTCAAACTTAAGTCTAAAAATATATTCATCTTTTAGATTGGGCTCATGGGCCATGTGTAGTGTAGGCACAAAATCTGAATCTACTTTTTTATAAGAGTTTTTTTTTGTATGACTTTTGTATATTAGATTGGTATTTTAAAAATCCGTAGGTTTTAATTGTAATTAACAAACTTTTGATACGTTAAGACCAAAAAGTGACTACTCTTTTAAACTTTCTATATATAACTACTAGTTTTTATCTCTCGTATTACGAAGATTGTTTTACGTGTTCGTTTATAATATATATATACTTTTTGAATTTTAATTTTATTTGTTGTACCGAAATTAATCATATACTTAGTATTTGATGATGAAATATTTTCACAAATAAATGATATATATACTATTTATAATTAAAAGACAATTTTATAGTAAAAAAAATAAGTGGGTTATGGGCCTAACAAACCCAAATAGCTTTTAAACTGAGTTATAACATCAACAACAAAAATATAAAAAAAATTGTAAAACAAAAATAAAAACTTAATAGTTTTTTTATTTGATACTTTGAGAGAACTATAAAATAAAATAAGAGTAACTAACATTTCAATTACAAATGTAAAGGGGAAATGAAAGTTCAGAAGGGATGTATGGTTAGCAAGGGAGGATTGTACGTTTAGCATGACCCTTAAAATTACCCCATTATTCAAATATTCACGTGAGACTCTCTGAAATGGAATGACAATCGTCTATATTAATTTTGATGATTCAAACCTGACTCACTCGAAACACATCAAGAAGGAAACCCCAAAAACACCCATTTGAATCGGGTTTGAATTGTTAAAAATGCAATTTTTAGTTATCTAATTTTGATTACCGCTTACTACCAAAAGTTGATATGTAATTAAATTAAAAAAAAAAAAAAACTTTTAGTGTAACGAGAAAATACCTTCCAAGTGCCAATTTGTAAAATAAGAGCAGGGAAATTAGAAGCCTTAAGTTTCTCAGGAGGTGGCTGAGATTCAACCTTCTTTTGTTCCCTTTCATGAGACAACGTCATCTCCACCAGGTTGATCAAAGAGTTTGACTTTCTCAATGTCAAACCGATCGGACTAACTCCCTGAATAAAAAAAATTAGACACCAAAGAGCCTTAGGCCTGACGGCATTAACAAGTTAATTTTTCCGGAGGTAGTGAAAACTACGTAATTTAGGAGTAGTGTTATAGAGTGTGTGAGTTGCGTTAAAAAAAAAGATATTAGACAACCTGCGGATATAGATGTGGAGCATGGTTGGAGGTTTGGTCGAAACCGGAAACAAATTCTCCATTGTTGCTGGTTCCTGCAAATGCCATCATAGATTCATGGTGATGATAATTATGGGCATTGTCCTCAAAGTTGTTGTAGGGATTTTGAAAGTAATGGTTCCTCATTGATGTTGAGTTGGATGGTGCTCTGTTTTCTACAATAGGATTGGGGTGGTACAAAGGGAGTGGAAAGGGAGGGGGATTTAAAACCAGTTTGTGGGTCCATTTCACACTATTTTTTAATTTTACTTTTGATTTTTGGTGGTTAATTAGGTTATAAAATGGTATGATTTACCTTTTTTTTTCTTATTATATGATTATATAACTAGTAAATAAATGTTAATTCATTTTAGTAAGTTTTTATTTAAAAGTAAATATATGTATTAAAATTTAAAGGTAAGTACATTTTCATATAATGTATTAACATGAAAGGAATAGTGTGAAATTTGCAATTATGTGTTGTTATTTCTTACTTAAAACTTGTATCACCGAAAGATTTATGAAAATCGACCATCTTTGAAAATGGATAATTTAGTATAACTAAGTGTTATGAATATTTCTTCTAACTCAGGATTCAGGAAGAAAACAAAAAATAAGTATTCCAAGAAAAATAATAAGTAACAATACTTTTGGATAAAACCCACCAAAAAGGTTTTTACCAGAGAAGACATTATTTTTATTTTGACAAATGCGTTAACACCCAAATTATCCATTATTTGTATGTTACCGGTCATCTTCTATCACGTGTTGTGCCAGTTTCCTTGAAATTAAAAAAAAAGAAAAAAATAAACCTAAAAAGATGATGAGAAGTGGGTCACAAAATCTAATTAATTAGAGAGGGTGGAGGGGGCGGCTGAAAATGGCTTCCAAACATCTACAAAAGCTTTTTAAAGTCAATTGACACTTTCTCATTTTGAATAAAAATAAGTATATTAGTTTTATTTCCTCGTATTGTGGGTTATTTTTGCTTATTTTTATCAAAATTATTATTGAGTAAATAAATTTTCATATATGTTGTGTTTAGTTAATAAAACTAAAGGTTCATATATATAGAATATATAGATTAAGTTTTGCTTTTTAGTATATATTATGAATTATTAAGAATATACAATTTTCCATGTATGGTGGTTTAAGATCCGTGTTAGCTGGGTTTAATTAAGTTTTTGTTTTTAATTGTTTTGCTAGTTGGTATTTTAGAATGATTTGCAATTTGTTTTTTTAACGTAGTTTTGTTTTTATTTAATTTATATATATTAGTTTGTTACGTTCATTATATTTTTAACATAGTTTTGTTTTGATTTAATCCATATATATTAGTTTGCTAAATTCATTGTATTTTATAATGTTTGAACTCTTTTTATTGAGATGTGTAGGTTTTTTATATTTTTAACTCACGAAAATAAATGAACACGAACATGTTGATTTTTTTAAACGAACAAACATGAACACAAATATTTCTCTTATGAAAAAGAGGCGGTTAATATAGGTAACGATGGTAGTTCATGCATGAGAATGGAAGTTGATGATGGTGGGTGGTAGTTGGAAGTTAACAGGCGAAGGAGAGGATAGATCGGCGACAGAGAATATGTATAGGAGAGAAATTACACCAGAGTTTGATGATGAAATGGTTTCACAAATATGTAAGTTTTTTCAACCTGTTTCAGGCCTATCCGAGTTTCGTGATACCCATTACCCTCTAAAAGTATTGTTTGATGATTAAGATATTATTTCACAAATAAATGAGATGTTATAACCCGTTTAAGAGATATCCGGGTTTGGTGAGAACCATGACCCGTAAATATGTAAGTTTTTTCAACCCGTTTCAGGCCTATCCGAGTTTCGTGATACCCATTACCCTCTAAAAGTATTGTTTGATGATTAAGATATTATTTCACAAATAAATGAGATGTTATAACCCGTTTAAGAGATATCCGGGTTTGGTGAGAACCATGACCCGTAAAGATTATTGTTTGATGATATTAAGTATTTCACGAATAAATGAGATATTATACCCCGTTTATAAAATATTTGGGGTTAGTAAGATCCATACCCGCGAATTTAAAATATTGGATAAATCATTATGGTGCCATGTAAGATTATGGTAGGCAATTATATAGATGTATAGATAATACTAACTTGGGATGTGTATTATACAGATAGTTATTTATTAAAATATTTAATAAATAATCAAAATACAATTTAACAAGATAATTATCAATCATCATACGCTATTAATATAAAACCGTCATACGCTACCATTTACAACAATTTAAAAATAAATATATAATTAATTGATTAATTAACATTATTTGTTATGTTTCTTTGAGATTAGAGGTGTTCAAAAAAACCGGTTATAGAACCGGTTTGGTCGGTTTAACAGAAAACCGGTTAATAGAAAAACCGGTTATTAAAAAACCGGTTAGACCGGTTATTGAACCGCCGGTTAGTACTTCGGTTACTCATTCGTGGACAAAAACCGGTTATTGAACCGGTTAGTAAAAAAACCGGTTAAATTTAAAAACCGGTTATTAAAAAACCGGTTAACCTAAAAACCGGTTAACCGGTTAACGGTCAAAAACCGGTTAACCTAAAAACCGGTTAACAGCCGGAGATTACGAATCAAGGAGGGGTGTTTACGTACGACGTTGAAGCGGTACGTCAACGGTTTTCAAACTTTGTGATTCAACAAACACTTCCTTTCAACCACTTCGACAACCCTCAATTCACGGAGATGATGCAAAACTATGTTCAACCACGCTACCAACACGTAAGTCGTTCGACCCTTAGAAGAGATTGTCTTAAAGCATGGAAAAACGCTAAATCCGAACTAATTTCATACTTTTCAAACTTACAAACTGGTGTAAACTTAACAACGGATGTTTGGTCGGTACCTCATAGTTCGCCCGACTCATACATTTGAGTGACGGCTCATTGGGTTGACCCCGAGTCGTGGCAAATGATGAAACGAACCGTTGCGTTTCAATTGTTTGATTACCCGCACACGGGTAGAAATATTTTTCAAATCTTGGATAAAGTCATTCGACAATAAAAAATTGAAGATAAAATCTTTTCAATTTCATTTGATAACGCGTCCAACAATACGGCCGCGGTTGGCCATTTAAAATTAAAGTATAAACCTATTTGTGATGGAGCATTTTTTCATAGCCGATGCATTGCACATATTATCAACTTGGCCGTGCAAGATGGGTTAAACGTGATCGAAACGCAAAGAAACAGTTTTAAAAGAATGTTACGAGATGTTTTTAGCAACAATAAAACATTTTGTGAAACACATGACTCCGGATGGGGATGTACTACATGATTTGGGAAGACGCCGGTAAACGTCAAAGGGTAAACACCCCAAGCAGTGAACTTGGAAGGTATGGTGGTACCAACTTTGTGAAACACATGACTCCGGATGAATTTAGAAGTCTTGATTTGCTGGCTTGGTGGAGAGGTAAGGAGGATGAGTTTCCGATCCTCGCCGCCATGGCCAAAGATTTACTAACGGTCCAAGCTTCCACGGTAGCTTCGGAGTCTGCTTTTTCTGTTTCTGGCAGGGTTATATCGATTAGGAGGACTCGACTCACTGCACCAGCTATAGAGATGTCGATTTGCTACAAGGATTACTTGGACTCTTTAGATAGGGCACAACATCAACGCTCACTCGAGGGGGAAATGGAGTATGAAGCGGGCTTGTATGAAGACGAGGTCAATGAAGGACACACTCAACCAATGACCGATGAAAAAGCCGCGTACGACGATTACCTAAGAAATAGCTCGGGATCGGGTAGCGAAGAAAATTAGTTAAAGAAACAGCAAACATGGAGGCAAATCATGAGTAAGAAACAGCAAGTTGTTCATGTAATCGTGTCTAAGCATTCTTTTTCCTAATATGTGCTCTTATTTACTTGTTGATTTGGATTTTTCTAATTTAGTTAAAGAAACAGCAAACATGGAGGCAAATCATGAACAAACTGCGATTGGGAACAACAGGAGCATCTGCTAGTTCACGATTTAATGTTTGTATTTTTGAGTTAAATCATGAACAACAGTTCTTGACAGAGATTTCTTCAGTGTTAATGATTTAATGTCTGTATTTTTGAGTTACGAATATGCGATAACGATTTAATGTTTGTATTTTTAATGTAAAAACTATAAATGAAAGTTATGTGTTTTTAATCTTTGGTTTGTTGAAAACACATTCACCAACACACACTCATACTCATCTTCCAAGCAAAGAACCCTAACAACGAAAGCAAAGAATGGCTTCGGTCAGTCCGTTTTGCCTTGTAGTTACCGGTTTGCCTTGTAGTTACCGGTTTGTTTATACTGTGAAAAAATAATGGTCTTCATTAAGTACAAAATATAAAAAACAAATATTCGTATTTGAAACCGCGAAATTTAAAAAAAAAAAAAAAAAAAAAAAACTGGTTAATAAAAAAAATCGGTTAATAAAAAAACCGGTTTATTAACCGGTTCTAACCGGTTTCTAAACCGGTCCAAACCGGTTAGACCGGTTAGGGTTTTGACAGAAAAAAATCGGTTATTAACCGGTCCGGTTATTAACTGAACCGGTTTTTTTCCAGGCCAAAAAAACCGGTCCGGTTAATAACCGAACCGGTTTTTTTAAAAAAACCGGTTTGTGCACCTCTATTTGAGATTATACGAGTATTCTAAAAAATGTAACATATAAAAAAACGATATATATAATGTCAATGAAACAAATTTTGTTAAATTTTAAAGATAAGGAAACCCAAATTGGTGGGATTTTTCCGGAGAGGACGTAATGAGCTTTGAAGAATTCCATGTTGAATGGGAAATCGTATTAGGCTTTTAGCTAATTAATTTAAAGGGCGATTGGAAACAGTAGGTTTGCCTTGACTCACAATCTGAAAGATTAATCTTGAATTAGTAATAAAGTTGAGGGTTTATTTAATTATGTTTTAATTTAGGTATTTAAATTATAATAGGTTTAGAAAAGGTTTGCCTTGGAGAGAAAGTTAGGTTTGTCTTGGATAAGAAATTTGGTAGGTCTATATATAGGGTCTAGATTATTAGTTTTATGAGAGAGAGTTGAGAGAGAGTTGACAGAGAGTCAAAGAGTCTCATCTCCATGTACATTTGATAAGTTCGTGAAGTTCGTTTGATTATATGAAAAGAGTCGTGGGTTGTCACCCCAATATCGCGTGTTTGTTTGTTTGATAAGTTCGTTTGATATGATTGTTTAATCCATATGAACTAACAATTAGTATCAGAGCTACGACTCGTATTCACGGAAGGTTTCATATTATTTCAGTTTGTTTGAAGATAGCGGTCGATCACAAAAAGAGTTTGATCGTATTGCAAACAAAAGATTTGTTTGAATTAATTGACGGTGGCAGGTAGTTAAATACATTAAGCAAACATCACCAATATATGTGGTTCTAGATCATCGAAGGGAAAAAGAAAAGGAAATTCTTTTCTGGAGTTTGCTACTCGTGAATGACAGGAATTAAATATATTTTTGTTGCTTTTGCATTATCAAGATTGCAAGACTGTTGTTATTAGTTTTGTGGTTGTTTATTGTTGTTTTAGCGAAATTGAAAAGATAGTGCCAAGTTGAACGATTAAGAAAAGTAGTGGTGTTTGGTTATTTATTGGAGATTGGTTTTGGGTCGAGAATCAATTCCAACTGAAAGAGTAAACAAGAAAGTAAAGAGAGGAAAGACACGATGGTGAATGAGCGACTTCTATTATTGACGAAATCGAACTACAAAGTATGGGTGATCAAGATGGAGGGATTTTTGAAAGAGTATGGCTTTTGGGACGTTATTGAACCTACAGTCGGCGTAGCTGTAGATGAAAGGAAGATGTATACAGCGTTAGGGTTTATATGTCAAAACCTATCGGAAGACATCTTGGTACAAGTTGGCATACTTATGAATGCTAAGGAAGTATGGCGTGCTTTGAAGATTCGATTTCTCGGAATTAATTATGTACAAAAAGTAGAAGATGAAAAAGCAGCTCAAGAAGCCACTGCGAAAGATAGTTTGATTGAGATCGTTGATAAAGAAAGATTGGATGCTATTGTTTAAGAATAACAAGCACGTAATAATGAAGCTCGGGAAGCTTTAGAGAAAGACGAAACTTTACAAGCTGTTTTGGACTGTGAAGAAAAAGAAAGAATCTCTTCGAAAAAAGAAGATACGATGGTGAATCTTCAGGTTTGTTTTTCTGACTCAAACAACCTTGAAGATAAGAAAATCGATAAGATAAATGAGCAGATGGGAAGCAAGAAATCTGCTATTGATCATGATGATGAGAGAAAGGATATGATACTGAATGAAATGAATGATGCATCTAAGAAGTCTGCAAATTTAGAAGCGTATGTCAAAGTCAACAATCGAGCATTTGTTGATGAAAAGTCAAAATCGAATGAAAGGTTGAGAAGAATTGTCAGAATGGAAGGCCTAGTAGGGTCTGATAAAGAAGGAATGAATAGCTCATCTTCAAGTTTTGATGAGCAAAGAATGAAAAGAAAAGTGAAAAGGAAGAATGTGGAGAATGAAATGGTATGTGGGATCAATGTGGATGGTTTGAATGATGAGCGTGAAGAACCTGTTAAATAGGTATGTTACAAACAATTGAAAAGAAAGGGTAAAGATGAACCAATAATTACAATTGAAGAGTTGAGGTTGCTATTGGGAATTCAAGACCTTGGTAGTATAAAAGAGATGAACAATTCAAGATTAAGGGGGTGAATGAAGGATTAATCTTGAATTAGTAATAAAGTTGAGGGTTTGTTTAATTATGTTTTAATTTAGGTATTTAAATTATAATAGGTTTAGGAAAGGTTTGCCTTGGAGAGGAAGTTAGGTTTGTCTTGGATAAGAAGTTTGGTAGGTCTAGATTATTAGTTTTATGAGAGAGAGTTGAGAGAGAGTCAAAGAGTCTTATCTCCATGTACGTTTGATAAGTTCGTGAAGTTCGTTTGTTATGTTCGTTTGATTATATGAAAAGAGTCGTGGGTTGTCACCCCAATATCGCGTGCTTGTTTGTTTGATAAGTTCGTTTGATATGATTGTTTGATCCGTCTGGGCCAACACAATCCTTTATGCGTTCGAGTTATTAAACACATATGGGGCAAACTTTATAACTCGGGTTGGTGAATATGTTCAGTTATAGAGATGATAGGAAAACAGTTTGGGCTAGCATTAGTCGAGTTGTTAGTAAATTACTGACATTATTTTATTGTCATCAATAAAAAAAAGAAGTGGTTAATGGGAAAATGACTTTGTTTTAGAAGGAGGTGTGTTAGGCGATACCTCACTTGGTGATAGATCTCTTAGCCATTCTTTTAACAACCAACAAAGCCCGATAACCTGGATACACCCATTGACAAAGGGCTACCCATTCCCACAATCGCAGACGACTCTAGTGACTTGGACCACTATCAATTCTACGGGAATCCCACCACCAGAAGGCCCACTATGGTAATCCCGTGTCTCGCGCATGGCATTTTTGTATGAACGAGACTCTTGCGTGGGTGACCCAACCCACTACCAATTCCTAGAGTTTTTAGTTTGAAAAATAGAAAGAGTTAGTGACCAAATATAACATTCTTATTTCAATTTGGATTGGAGACGGGTTCCTAGGGAGGGACGGAGGCTTCGTAGTTAGCCGAATTATGTGTAGTGCGGTATTTAGTGTATGTAGCTGTTTGAATAGGCTAAAGGGTAGTTTAGGTCTTTTATGTAATGGTATATAGCCATTCTCTTAGATAGTGTGACAAATGAAGAACATATGCTTGGCTTGTTATATCATATGTTTAGTAGTAGGTGTATAATTCCCTTACACCTATGTTGTAATCCCATACGCCTAATATGTGGCGTACATACGCTTGGTTAACCACATACGCCTGAGTATTTCAGCATGCGGGCTCTTTCTTATAAATAGGAGCCCATGCCATATTCTCTATCACTATTCATACTTTTCCCATGCCATATTTTCTGTAGGATGATAGGCTGTCACGAGGTGCACCTCGTGGTGATCAAGTTTAATCGTATGCATGTATGCATATATGAACCATATTGTAATCATTTGGTTCTCAGTAAACGAGTGATCATTTGGATCGATTAATCTTGTTTACGTCTCATAGATCATGATTTATCCAATTGTGACTAACTCTTGGCTCCAAATCGATTTTACAATTGGTATCAGAGTAGGCATTGCTCGTGATACATAAATTCCACTACAAAATTTGATTCAAGGCGAGATCGCCGTGTTCATTCTCTGTTCAGATTGAAAAAGGTTCATTTAGTATGTGTGTGACGAAATTGTTGAATGATTTGAAGTCGTGGATGGTATCCAAAGTTTTGCTTATCAATTTATGTAACAATTCGGGTTTTCCTGCTCTATCATTTGTAACCGTTACCTGACTCATTTACGGGTCCGGGTTTTATCATTAATAAATTCCGCATTTATCGAGTTATAAATTATTATTATATTTATATTTACACTTATTCAACCTTGACACTTTTAACCCAAAGTATAAGTTCCAACCATTTATGTGTCCATCTCGAAATTTGAGGGTCTAATTATAAATATTGCTATAACCCATGTTACTAGATGGATAATCCATCACCAAACCCGACCCATATTCAAGATTTCGTGGACCCGAATCAAACAATCAGCCAATTAACTCTCCAAATCCGTTTTGTAATCAAACTATGAATTAGGAAATCGTTTACTTATGTATAAACGCAGTTCACCGACAAGTTATTTATGTTAATTACATCAATGTTGACTCGTTTTTCCTTTATTAAACCTAACCGACACCCAAATCTTGTTACACACGATAACTGCGATATTAATCCAATTAATTGTGAGGATTCATTCCTTGATTACTCGCCGACAATACCCCTATAAATAATTGTATTCATTTGGCTCGTTAATTGCTCGTTCATCGCGTTTTTCTGGCCGTCCCTGTTTGTAACGATTCCGGAAAATTCAGGTATACCCTAGCCGGAATATACTATTTACGTGTTATTCAATACTGAATATATGAATTATAATGTGTTTATACGAGTATATAAGACTCACAGTACGAATTATACTCGAATGAACAGTTAGTCGTATTAGAATTACGATTAAACGATGAACGGTTATTGAAACCCGAACGAATCGGGAATTACATTATAGACAAAATATATAATGTTTAGTGATGTTTACGAAGTATTAAAGCTTCGGGATAAGTGAATTATAGCACAGAAAAAGGATTTCGATTTATTAGTATGTCGGTACGTTAAACGAGACCTTTAACATCAAACCAAGCAAGAGACGATCGATCAAACCGAAAAAGATGCACAATGACCGACAATATGATGTTTTAAGTCAATAAATGTCATGGTTTAAGTTTTTAAAAAGTTTTTAAGTCGGTTTTATGTAAATTTTATTTTAACCCGAAAAACGACCATTTTAGGCTCGTTTTAAGCCGAATTACGAGTTTAAACGAGAAACGAACTGAGCCAGATTATCCAAAACATTATCCGGATTACGAAAATCCGAATGTGTGGCCTAGAATGGATGTGTGGGCCCCACCCCACACATAACTTGGACCGATCGGTCCTTGTCCACACACTCACACATTACATTTTCTTTTTTTTCTAAACATCCAACTCCAAAACTCTCTCAAACCTTCAACATTCATCCAAGTTCTTGATTTCCAACCAAGATTTACAAGGTATAACACATGTTTTAATGCTTGAATCTTGTTTCCAACTTCATGATCTTGAGAAAAGGAGGTTTCAAATGTAAAAATGGGTGAAAACCCGAGTTGAAACCGATTCTCGCATGATCAAGTGATGTATACAAGTTATACAAAGGATCTTGATCCAAGTGATGAGTTAAAAGAGTTTAGAACGAAATTTTACGGTTGAAATCTTGTAAAATGAGTTTCCATGAGAAAGACGGGTGAAAACCCGAGATGAAACCGACTCTTGCATGATCAAGAGATGTATACAAGTTATACAAGGGATCTTGGTCCAAGAAATGAGTAAAAAGAGTCGAGAACGGATTTTTACGGTTAAAACCTTTGTTTTATATCAAAACCGACACTATGAAAGAAATGGTTTGATTGTTGGTGTAACTTGCTTGGTATGGTGTTATTGTGCTTGTAAGTGTTGTATCTAGTGGCTAGCAAATGCTAGAAACCAAGATCTTTGCGATCTAACGCTAGAAAACACAAGATAGTTCGGTTTTCGTGTGGTTCTATGATTTTGGACAGATTGTAGTGTGCTTAGATTCGGGCCATGAAATTTCACAGAGATGATCTACACATGAAAATATGAGATCTGTGAATTTTTGGTAATTTTTGGATAAAGGATGAATATTTGGTGAATTTAATGCTCGGTTTTGGCTAAAAATGGTGAAAAATAGCTAAACATGATGAAAAATTCTGGAAATTTAAGATAAGCTCTTTATAACATATAAAAGTCACACACAAAATTTGAGCTCAGTTGGAGAAGTCTAAGTGGGCTTTTCGGTAAAACGAGTTCTAGGGCTTTCTAGCTCGGTTCTTGTGAAAATGGCGTGAAAAATGAGTTTTGGGTTCTGGAAAAATTCCAGGGAGTTATGAGGATGGCAGGGATCATCCCGGAAAAATTTGGGATTTTTCTAAAGTCTTTTGGTATTTTTGACATATTTAGTGTTTTAATGATGATTAAAAATAGATAAATAAATGTAAATATAAAAATTAAATCTGGAAAAATTTTTGTAAAATTTCTTACTGTCAAAATAAGTGTTGTGTAAAATTTCAAGACCCGAGACTAAACGGGTAATTATTTGTGCTAAAAAGAACATAAAAACAAATTTCTAAAGCTTAAAACATGTAAACCGGCAAAGTTCGCATAAGCGAGCTGACTGGTATATAAAAAAACCTAAAAATGGACCATTTTCATAAAACTAAGTAAATTAAGTAAAAGTAAATCATCCGAAAATAATTCGGATGATTTGGGTAATTTTACCCGATTTTACTGTTTCCGGCACCTAAATGACGGAAACGGGCCCCGCGGCCAAACGGGATGTACAAACCGAGCTCTAATTTCATCACTTTAACTAAAATAACAGTCAAACACCATTTTTGGGTCGGGTGTGAACAAACTCATTTTTGAAACTAAAAACGGATAACCGTGCTAGGCACGCAAATGAAGGAAAACATAAAAATGATAATTTTGACCGTCAGACTCTAAGTAATGTCACCATCTGAGTCCTTAGAAGTGTCACGGGGTTAACATTGCCCCCGGATCGAGTACAGTACTGGGTTAACAATGTCCCCAGATGTACCGATTGACACGTATTTAATTTATGAGAATTATATAGTAACGACTAGATATCATATTACAGATCCAGGCTTATAGCAGTTCATTGTATCACGTCCCGACTCACAGAAAGGTGAGTTTTCACGAGCCCCTTTTACTGAACTGTTTTAAATACTTTCCCGGGGCGGAAAGCATGTCTTTATTAAAGTATTTAAGTACATACCGATCGTATGGAAACACTTGTATATTTATATATATATGGTTTGATGCACAGAATATATAAATTGTTTATCGTGTGGAATTGTTCTGGGGTAACATAGTTCCCAGAAGTTATTATTGTTCTGGGGTAACATAGTTCCCGGAGGTTATTATTGTTCTGGGGTAACATAGTTCCCAGATGTTATTATTGTTCTGGGGTAACATAGTTCCCAGAAGGTTAATGAAAACGTTCTGGGGAAACATAGTTCCCAGCATAATTACATTGCTAATAAATGATTATTAAAATGATCTGTCAGTGTTTGTTTAAATTAGTGAAACTCACCAACTATTCGTAGTTGACCCGTTTTCTTCACATGTTTTCTAGGTATGCCCAAGTTTGAATGATTGATATGTGCTTAATGATCTGTGCTACTTGTTGGAAGCTTGCTGATCTATATTTTGTAATGAATATATTAATGTCTTATCGGTAAAACATGTGTGTAACACCTAGACAGTAACGAAACTCGCAACAATGTAATATGATATAAATTAATGTAGTGGTATTTTCTTTATAAGCAATGCTGTTGATATCAGATGTGTCTGTTGCATCCCGTGTACGTTTCCGCTGCGGTTACGGGGTGTTACAGAACTTGGTATCAGAGCCATTGGTTATAAAGAATTAGGATGTCTTTAAAAGATACCTAAAATATAACCAGTAGCTCAAGTATTATAGGATCTGAATATCAACTAAATATATATTGTGACGAGATCGGGATGAACTTGGATGGACAGTGGGTTATTATGGTCCGGAACATAATAACAGACTTGTCTGCACGAGGGAATTCAGGGAAAGTCACGAGGGATTCTAATAGGTAAAATTGGCAACATACGTGCAAATATGTGATAATATTGTTATGTGGTCAAGTTGTATAAGTAAGTGCATATTAATTTGATTATGATTTACACTATGGAAAGAACTATATGTTTGTTAACTTGTGTGCAGGTAAAATGTCAAGAACCCCCAGTGTGTCGATCGAGGAGGACCCGGAGGAGGTCAGCTCCGGGGACTCCGGGAGCCCACTTGTAGCATCTAGCACCGAGCCTTCCGAGGCTAGCTTTAGGAGTTCCGGCCAGTCCTCCTCAGCTAGGATGGCCAGATCCCCGACCCCACCCGCACCACAGGTCGCTCCTGCACCCCCTGGATTCGGA
This sequence comes from Bidens hawaiensis, assembly GCF_021521415.1. Classification (NCBI taxonomy): domain Eukaryota; kingdom Viridiplantae; phylum Streptophyta; class Magnoliopsida; order Asterales; family Asteraceae; genus Bidens; species Bidens hawaiensis. The sequence goes on from NW_027491179.1 coordinate 2,534,503, forward strand.
CCCCGCCTCACGGCGCGGATCAGTATACCACCGGTCCGACCTATCTCGCCCCCACCCAGACCTGCGACTCGCAGGGGCGAGTCCTCCAGCTCTCGTCCCGAGCCTGCGACTCTACCGGTGTGGGGTCTCCCGAGACAGGAACGGGACGCTGCGGCCTGGCTCCGAACGCTCACCGAACAGGTGAACGAGCACTCCGCCGCCTTGACGGTGGGAGTCCAGAGGAGAATGTACTTGGGTGATTGCATACTGGATCATCAGTATGCAATTGCCCAGCTGAAGAGGGAGTGCTCATACTCCCAATGGATGCTTGACCGGATGGAGAGTCGGGTTCGGGTTATGATGGCGGTGTTAGTGGTGTTGGTGGCGATGTTGGTGGGGTTGGTTTACCACCATGTTTAGTTGTTTTGGGTTGGGGATAGACAGGGACCATTTTTTTTTTTGATACTCTGTGTAAGCAGTTAGTGGTGATGCTAACATGGAGTGAATCTTGTTTAGTTATAATACAACCACTGGCCCTTAGGGTGGGTCTCTTTTGGGGGCATATCAGTATAGATACTTTTGGGTATCATTCAAGCACTGACCCGTTGCGGGTTATGTCGAGATGATGCCGACATAGGCCCTATGTAGGAAAACTTATCTAATGTAATAGTGACAGGAAAGTAATGTGAACGGATGTTTGTGTAATATGTACTAACGTTTATTAATGAATGGAATGTTTGTTGTGTTTTATGATTGGAATTTGTATTGATTATATATATTTTCTTGATATTGTGTAGAATGGCACCAAAACGTTCAGCCCAATTGTCGGAAGTGGACGTGAGCCGTCTGATTGCTCGCCAGTTGGAGGCGGCGATACCAGATATAGTATCGCGCATCGCCGCCAGTATTAACAACTCGACCAATCCAACCCCAACGAGCAATCAAATGACCACCAATAATGACGGGGAACGAAATACTAATCCTCCGCAGAATGAAAACACGATTCCGAGTAATGACGCACCGCCTAGGGTGGTCGTTACTGATAGTAATGGCCCTATACCTACGGTAGAGACGAACCGTACTGAACCGATTCGTGCATCCAGGGGATGTTCGATCAAGGACTTTATGTTGTGCAAACCTCTAGAGTTTAGCGGGTCTGAAGGACCCAATGGGTTGGTTAAGTGGATCGAGAAAATAGAATCCGTAGTAAATATCAGCAACTGCCCCGAGGATTGTGTTGTTAAGTATGCTGCCTGCACATTCACGGACCATGCCTTGACATGGTGGAACACGATAGTGCAGACTCGCGGTCAGGCGACGACAAACCGCATGACCTGGACGGAGCTCAAGGCTCTTGTATTGGAACATTTCTGCCCGAGAAACGAATTGCAGAAATTAGAAAATGAATTGTGGAATCTGGAGATGCGGGGGGCGGACCACTTGGGTTATACGAACCGGTTTAATGAGTTGGCGCTATTGGTACCATGGTTGGTCACCCCAGAATCGAAGAGGGTGGAGCGTTATATTTGGGGACTAACTACAGTTGTAAGGAGTATAGTCAATTCTGGGGGACACCAGACATATGAGGGTGCGGTGACGCAAGCGGGTATCGTAACGTACGATTTTGTAAGGAGCGGGTCACTGAAGATGGCGGGAGAGTCCGCTGGAGGAAACCGGGTACACATGACCATAGGACCCAGGAAAAGCAGCAAGGTAAACGTGCTAGACCCACTGCCCAGAGCTACGCCATGACTAGTTCGGGCGGAAGGCAAGAACCGCAGAGGGGAACGTTTCCTAAGTGTGGGAAATGTGGTTACCACCATGGTGGCGTGTGCAAAGAGGTGGTGTGCCACCGGTGTGGCAGGATTGGACACTACGCACCAAATTGTAAGACAAATCTGAACAACCTGAACCGACAACCGCAACCTATCCGTGCGCAGCCATTTAAGACCCAACCAGCCCGACAGCAGAACCCGCAAGGAAACCAAATGGTGACCACCAACCGTGCTTGCTATGAATGCGGCAGCACGGATCACTTCAAAAGACATTGTCCGAAACTGAACCAGGGAGGAAACGGGAGGCAACCCGCGGGTCAGGCATCGTCGTCCAATCCGGCGCGAGGCCGAGCATTCGTGATGGGGGCGAACGAGGCACGCCAGGACCCCAGCGTAGTGACAGGTACATTCCTCGTCTCTGATCATTACGCTTCTGTATTATTTGATACAGGCCCCGATAGAAGTTTTGTCTCCGTTCGATTTCTGTCGATAGCAAACCTTCCTATTGGTGAAACCATAGAACCTTACACCGTAGAAGTCGCTAACGGTAAAACCATGATAGTTAATCAGATAGTTCGGAATTGCCCTTTTATTCTGAACGAACAATCCTTTCTGATTGACTTGTTACCGGTAGAATTGGGTAGTTTTGACGTGATAGTGGGAATGGATTGGTTAGCACGTAACAGGGTAGAAATAAACTGTGAAAAGAAAATCGTCAAGATCCGGGTGTCGGATGACGAGGAGGTATTAGTGCATGGAGAAAAATCCGGCACCATGATACCATTTATATCCCACCTCAAGGTGTTAAAATATATACGTCAGGGATGTGTGGCGTATCTAGCGAGCCTGACGGCCACTAATTCTGAGGAAAAACGAGTGGACGATATTCCAGTGGTACGCGAATTTCCACAAGTTTTTCCAGAGAAACTTCCTGGATTACCGCCAACCCGACAGGTCGAATTCAGAATCGATCTGTTACCTCAAGCTGGCCCTGTTGCTAAGGCACCTTATCGACTTGCACCATCTGAGATGCAAGAATTATCCAACCAATTGCAAGAATTGTTGGATAAAGGATTTATTCGTCCTAGTTATTCCCCGTGGGGTGCACCGGTACTATTCGTGAAAAAGAAGGACGGGAGCCTTAGAATGTGCATTGATTACAGAGAGTTGAACAAGTTGACAATCAAAAATAGGTATCCTCTTCCCCGAATCGATGATCTGTTTGACCAACTACAAGGTGCGAGCTACTTCTCAAAAATAGATCTTAGATCGGGATACCATCAGGTTAGAATCCAGGAGGAGGATATCCCAAAAACCGCATTCCGGACTCGCTACGGCCATTACGAGTTCTTAGTTATGCCCTTCGGGCTAACAAATGCGCCAGCAGTATTCATGGATCTCATGAATCGAGTCTGTAAACCCTACCTCGATAAATTCGTCATCGTGTTTATTGACGATATTTTGATTTATTCGAAGAGTAAAGAAGAGCACGAGCAACACTTGAGATTAATTTTAGAGCTTCTAAATCAGGAGAAGTTGTATGCAAAATTCTCCAAGTGTAACTTCTGGTTACAAGAAGTGCAATTCCTTGGTCACGTTATAAATCACCAAGGAATACACGTTGATCCAAGTAAAGTTGAAGCAGTTAAGAGTTGGCAAGCGCCTAAATCGCCAAAGGAAATCCGCCAATTCTTGGGCTTAGCTGGATACTATCGTCGATTTATAGAAAACTTTTCCAGCATCGCCCAACCTTTAACCCTCCTGACTCAAAAGGATCGAAAGTATGATTGGGGAGAAGAACAGGAAGCGGCGTTTCAAACGCTAAAACAAAGATTGTGCCAAGCGCCGATCTTAAGTCTCCCCGACGGAGACGATGGTTTTGTCGTGTATTGTGACGCGTCCCGTAGAGGATTGGGATGTGTGTTGATGCAGAATAATAAAGTCATAGCCTATGCTTCCCGACAGTTAAAAGTACACGAGAAAAATTACACTACTCATGACTTAGAACTGGGAGCAGTTATCTTCGCACTTAAAATCTGGAGACATTATCTCTACGGTACAAAGTGCACCATCTTCACCGATCATAAAAGTTTGCAACACATATTCGATCAGAAAGAACTGAATATGAGACAACGAAGATGGGTCGAATTATTAAGCGACTATGACTGTGACATCCGTTATCACCCCGGCAAGGCTAACGTCGTAGCCGATGCCTTGAGTAGGAAGGATCGGGTTAAGCCATTGCGAGTGCGAGCGCTGGGGATGATAGTCCAGTCGAACCTTTCGGATTTGATTCGAGTCGCTCAACGTGAGGCGTTGAAAGAGGAACAATTGGAAAAAGAGGGACTTTACGGTAACGAGAAGAATTTCGAACAGCGCGTGGACGAAATTCTCTATTTCAAAAATCGGATTTGGATCCCGACCCTCCATGACCTTCGTGAATTTATCATGGACGAAGCGCATAAATCGAAATATTCCATACATCCGGGATCGGATAAGATGTACCAGGATGTGAAGGAGTTCTACTGGTGGCCGGGTATGAAAAAGGAAATAGCCACATACGTCGGCAAATGTACGACGTGTGCGAGGGTTAAGGCGGAGCACCAGAAACCTTCGGGAATGTTACAACAACCGGAAATTCCCGAATGGAAGTGGGAGCAGATCACGATGGATTTTGTGACACACCTCCCCAAGACGTCCCGAGGACATGATGCAATTTGGGTAGTCGTGGATCGATTAACCAAATCGGCACATTTTATCCCGATTAGAAATAATTATAACACTGAGAGACTTGCGCAGATTTATATAAATGAAATTGTGTCCCGTCATGGGATACCCATCTCAATAATCTCTGATCGGGATCGCCATTTCACCTCCAAGCTTTGGCAAGCTGTGCAAGAAGCGCTGGGAATGCGTATTAATTTAAGCACAGCCTACCACCCTCAGACCGACGGTCAGTCTGAGAGGACCATTCAATCCCTGGAGGATTTGCTTCGTGCATGCGTACTGGATTTTAAAGGAAATTGGGATCAACATCTCCCACTCGTTGAATTTTCCTATAATAACATTTATCATAACAGTATAAAGGCAGCGCCTTACGAAGCATTGTATGGTCGGAAATGTCGATCACCACTCTGCTGGACTGAAGTGGGCGACACGCAGGTTATTAGATCAGATCTGGTCCAGGAAACGACCAGCAAAATTCTTGAAATCAAAAACAATCTGAAGACCGCACGGGATCGGCAGAAGAGTTATGCCGATACCCGTAGAAAACCGTTGTCATTCGAGAAAGGTGATAAAGTGTATTTGAAAGTATCACCGTGGAAGGGTGTGGTTAGATTTGGCAAGGCGGGGAAGTTAGCCCCTAGATATATTGGGCCATTCGATATTACTGCGAAAATCGGTCCTGTAGCATACCGATTAGAACTGCCTGATGAACTGAGTGCAGTTCACAACGTGTTTCACGTGTCGAACCTGAAACGGTGTCTGACGGATGAGACATCGGTGTTACCCTTAGAGGGTGTTCAAATAAATGATAAGCTCAACATTGTAGAGGAGCCCATAGAAATAGTAGACGGGAAAATCAAGCAACTTAGACACAATAAGATCTCGTTGGTCAAAGTTAGATGGAACTCACAACGAGGCCCAGAATATACATGGGAACGAAAGGACGAATTTCGGAAGAAATACCCCCACCTATTTCCTCAAAAGGAAGTAGTTGACGCGTAAAATTTCGAGGACGAAATTTTTATAACGGGGGGAGAATGTAACGATTCCGGCAAATTCAGGTATACCCTAGCCGGAATATACTATTTACGTGTTATTCAATACTGAATATATGAATTATAATGTGTTTATACGAGTATATAAGACTCACAGTACGAATTATACTCGAATGAACAGTTAGTCGTATTAGAATTACGATTAAACGATGAACGGTTATTGAAACCCGAACGAATCGGGAATTACATTATAGACAAAATATATAATGTTTAGTGATGTTTACGAAGTATTAAAGCTTCGGGATAAGTGAATTATAGCACAGAAAAAGGATTTCGATTTATTAGTATGTCGGTACGTTAAACGAGACCTTTAACATCAAACCAAGCAAGAGACGATCGATCAAACCGAAAAAGATGCACAATGACCGACAATATGATGTTTTAAGTCAATAAATGTCATGGTTTAAGTTTTTAAAAAGTTTTTAAGTCGGTTTTATGTAAATTTTATTTTAACCCGAAAAACGACCATTTTAGGCTCGTTTTAAGCCGAATTACGAGTTTAAACGAGAAACGAACTGAGCCAGATTATCCAAAACATTATCCGGATTACGAAAATCCGAATGTGTGGCCTAGAATGGATGTGTGGGCCCCACCCCACACATAACTTGGACCGATCGGTCCTTGTCCACACACTCACACATTACATTTTCTTTTTTTTCTAAACATCCAACTCCAAAACTCTCTCAAACCTTCAACATTCATCCAAGTTCTTGATTTCCAACCAAGATTTACAAGGTATAACACATGTTTTAATGCTTGAATCTTGTTTCCAACTTCATGATCTTGAGAAAAGGAGGTTTCAAATGTAAAAATGGGTGAAAACCCGAGTTGAAACCGATTCTCGCATGATCAAGTGATGTATACAAGTTATACAAAGGATCTTGATCCAAGTGATGAGTTAAAAGAGTTTAGAACGAAATTTTACGGTTGAAATCTTGTAAAATGAGTTTCCATGAGAAAGACGGGTGAAAACCCGAGATGAAACCGACTCTTGCATGATCAAGAGATGTATACAAGTTATACAAGGGATCTTGGTCCAAGAAATGAGTAAAAAGAGTCGAGAACGGATTTTTACGGTTAAAACCTTTGTTTTATATCAAAACCGACACTATGAAAGAAATGGTTTGATTGTTGGTGTAACTTGCTTGGTATGGTGTTATTGTGCTTGTAAGTGTTGTATCTAGTGGCTAGCAAAGGCTAGAAACCAAGATCTTTGCGATCTAACGCTAGAAAACACAAGATAGTTCGGTTTTCGTGTGGTTCTATGATTTTGGACAGATTGTAGTGTGCTTAGAGTCGGGCCATAAAATTTCACAGAGATGATCTACACATGAAAATATGAGATCTGTGAATTTTTGGTAATTTTTGGATAAAGGATGAATATTTGGTGAATTTAATGCTCGGTTTTGGCTAAAAATGGTGAAAAATAGCTAAACATGATGAAAAATTCTGGAAATTTAAGATAAGCTCTTTATAACATATAAAAGTCACACACAAAATTTGAGCTCAGTTGGAGAAGTCTAAGTGGGCTTTTCGGTAAAACGAGTTCTAGGGCTTTCTAGCTCGGTTCTTGTGAAAATGGCGTGAAAAATGAGTTTTGGGTTCTGGAAAAATTCCAGGGAGTTATGAGGATGGCAGGGATCATCCCGGAAAAATTTGGGATTTTTCTAAAGTCTTTTGGTATTTTTGACATATTTAGTGTTTTAATGATGATTAAAAATAGATAAATAAATGTAAATATAAAAATTAAATCTGGAAAAATTTTTGTAAAATTTCTTACTGTCAAAATAAGTGTTGTGTAAAATTTCAAGACCCGAGACTAAACGGGTAATTATTTGTGCTAAAAAGAACATAAAAACAAATTTCTAAAGCTTAAAACGTGTAAACCGGCAAAGTTCGCATAAGCGAGCTGACTGGTATATAAAAAAACCTAAAAATGGACCATTTTCATAAAACTAAGTAAATTAAGTAAAAGTAAATCATCCGAAAATAATTCGGATGATTTGGGTAATTTTACCCGATTTTACTGTTTCCGGCACCTAAATGACGGAAACGGGCCCCGCGGCCAAACGGGGTGTCCAAACCGAGCTCTAATTTCATCACTTTAACTAAAATAACAGTCAAACACCATTTTTGGGTCGGGTGTGAACAAACTCATTTTTGAAACTAAAAACGGATAACCGTGCTAGGCACGCAAATGAAGGAAAACATAAAAATGATAATTTTGACCGTCAGACTCTAAGTAATGTCACCATCTGAGTCCTTAGAAGTGTCACGGGGTTAACATTGCCCCCGGATCGAGTACAGTACTGGGTTAACAATGTCCCCAGATGTACCGATTGACACGTATTTAATTTATGAGAATTATATAGTAACGACTAGATATCATATTACAGATCCAGGCTTATAGCAGTTCATTGTATCACGTCCCGACTCACAGAAAGGTGAGTTTTCACGAGCCCCTTTTACTGAACTGTTTTAAATACTTTCCCGGGGCGGAAAGCATGTCTTTATTAAAGTATTTAAGTACATACCGATCGTATGGAAACACTTGTATATTTATATATATATGGTTTGATGCACAGAATATATAAATTGTTTATCGTGTGGAATTGTTCTGGGGTAACATAGTTCCCAGAAGTTATTATTGTTCTGGGGTAACATAGTTCCCGGAGGTTATTATTGTTCTGGGGTAACATAGTTCCCAGATGTTATTATTGTTCTGGGGTAACATAGTTCCCAGAAGGTTAATGAAAACGTTCTGGGGAAACATAGTTCCCAGCATAATTACATTGCTAATAAATGATTATTAAAATGATCTGTCAGTGTTTGTTTAAATTAGTGAAACTCACCAACTATTCGTAGTTGACCCGTTTTCTTCACATGTTTTCTAGGTATGCCCAAGTTGGAATGATTGATATGTGCTTAATGATCTGTGCTAATTGTTGGAAGCTTGCTGATCTATATTTTGTAATGAATATATTAATGTCTTATCGGTAAAACATGTGTGTAACACCTAGACAGTAACGAAACTCGCAACAATGTAATATGATATAAATTAATGTAATGGTATTTTCTTTATAAGCAATGCTGTTGATATCAGATGTGTCTGTTGCATCCCGTGTACGTTTCCGCTGCGGTTACGGGGTGTTACACTGTTTCTCCTTCGTTCACCCTCTTATCCTCTTCGTTTATAGCAATTAAAGGTATGTTTGGGATCGCGTTTTCATGGGGAACAAAACCCCTAAACTTGTTTTGATCAGTTGTAACGTTTTGGGTCAAATCGAGATTAGGGTTTGTATATTCAATTTGGGGATAAACAACTTGCATTTATTAATATTTGAACCAGAGTTTAACTGCACGTTGGTCAGGCTAGTCTGCTAGTTAACTCATGTGTGTTTGGGGGTGGGGGTCACGGGTTCGACCCTCCCACACTCCGTTTTATTTGGAAAATAAACATTTTATTATTTTTTAATAATTAATCCATTTTAATAATAATGATATTGATTAAGCAAAGTTGTTTCTCTAAAACCGACGCTTTGTACTCGTTAAACTTTCGTTTCACTCATGTATTTACACAAAAGTATAATTATACATATTTATATAAACATACAAATATATAAAGTATGTTATATATTAAATAATAATATTTGACGCATATAAAGAAAATAAGTAAAACTAATATATTCATAAAAAGTGAAAACTACAAATAACATTTTAATAAGTATATTTTCATAAATTTAAATTAATAGATTAAATGATAAATCCCCAAATGAATATAATAATATGTAATCCGGTTATTGTTTAACTAGCGTCGTAATTAAGACCTTTATATTTAAAACACATCCTTTACTCTCCTAGGCGTTAACGCTCGTGTGTGATTCGTTTTCCCCATTCTCAGTATCTTAACCGTCCTCGTTCATCTTTGAGATGAGTACCACATTCCCCATTTTTTTACTCGTTTTCATACTGTTTTGGGGACATATGCGTAACTTATTATATTTTCACACCTTATCTATACACAAAACTGTAATTGTTGTCTTATGTGTTAACTAATATCATGCCATACTTGCTATATGTTTATGTGCTCAATGTGAACCGCATTCGGAGAGGTCCAGCATAATCTCAGAAAATAGTATGATCATACGCTAGTCGATTTAGCTTTGTGCTTTTCGACATCTCATTTAATTTGCTCATTGGTTGATTTGTTAATCTCATTTGACTCGTTGCAGCTACGTATTTTATTATATATGTAAACTGAACCGGTGTGTTGCTCACTCAACCTCATGTTGACAAAATATATTATTTTCACGCATATGCAGGTTACCGTTTGATGTGAAGTGTGGATTTAGAAGATTTGCTTAAGGACTTATGTTATATGAGTTTATTTTGAGACTTTAAATGTTCATTTGAATTATTGGATGTTTTGTTTGTTTTGGACTCCTTTTTGTATTGACTAATGGTGTTATTTGAATGAAATAAATAGATATTTGAATTTTATATAATTGCATGATAGTAACCTTGCGAGCTGTGACAAACAGTCCGCCTCGGCATTTCCGCCGTAGGTTGGGGTGTGACAGATTGGTATCATAGCCGAAGGTTTAAGATAGGTCGTTAGAGATTGCCTTAGACACATGTTTAGGAGCCATATACGTGCTTATCTGTTTACCTTACGTGTTTTATTTGATTGTTACTGCTTTCCCTTTGCTGATAAGTTTTCTTATTATATTATTGTCATGCACACACGCACTACTCCGAAGCTACGCCTCAAAACTTAAAATTTTATTTAAATTTAAAAATCAATATTAGATTGCTTTTTAATTGCGGGAAATTCCTTAAGAATTCCCACCTGTTTATTTCACTCGTTCTCCTTAGGGCTAGGTTATGTGGCATGTCCCTATCATATGAAAAGGGGTGAGAAAATATGAGTTGGGCACTGGCAAAACAGTTCCAAGAACCAAAGGTAAGACGCTAATCCTTACCTGGGTGATAACCTGACCACAGTACTCAACCCTATGGACCCGAGCGAGACCCATAAATGCCATGTGACCGACACCCTATATTGTCAACCGTAACCACACTAGTGGTTGCACTCCTATATACATTTTTTAAACCGAATTCACGGTGATTTCGTGGCTTAAATTCGGTAATCTTCCGATTATGGTTTTTACGTTATTTCAAGTGGTTAGTCGGGAATCCCGACTATCCATCTATTAACTTGTTTCGTATTTTTTTCGGATACTCCGACTACCCATATTTTATTTCGTTAGTTCGTTATTTAGTTTGGTCGATCAAAGACGCTCCTCGGGCTGAAAAACTATATTGCATTGATAATTCGTTAATTAATTGGGACAATCAAATTGCCATGTAACGCTCATGGGCTGTCCAACTCAAATGTTTATTCATTAATTATTGTTGGGCCATTCAAATTGCCATGGAAAGCTCATGGGAGGCCAACGTCCCTAGATGCATTTCGTTATATTTTCGTGAAACTAACCTAACAGAAACTTAATGTTTTCAACTAACTTTGTTTCCCCATAACTATTTACACATATGATCCCCCAACTCATAAACCTTTACTCTTATTTTTCCCGTAGAATGTCGTCACTCAGAGATCACCGTCGTCGTCAACGTTCATCTGGCTCACGTGACCGCCGCCTGGCTGCTAGAATCACGAGAGAGTTAGCTGCTGCAATGCCTGAAATTGTCACTCAAATCCATAACCTCAACTCTAATGGTTCGGCCACCTCGGCCGCCCCCAACAACTATGATTTCCGTAATTTCTTGAGCACCAAACCTCCATCTTATCATGGTGAGGAAAATGCCACCATCTTGCTCCAATGGTTTGAAGAGATGGAGAACATATTTATCCACTGTGAATGTCCGGATGTCAAACAGACCAAATTTGCTTCAAGCTGCTTTAAGGATCAAGCTGTTGTATGGTGGAATGCCCTGAGGAACGACCAAGGGTCGGATTTGGTCGTAGCTATGACTTGGGAGGAACTAAAGTAGGCGATGAAAAAGGAATTTGCCCATAACATGAACTGCAGAGGTTGGAAGCGGAGTTTTGGGATCTTAAGCAAATCGGGGGTGATAACTCCACATATTCTAGCTGATTTCGCGAACTAAGCCGTATTGTGCCGCATCTAGTAACTCCCGAGATCCGCGGAATTCAGAAATACATTCGCGGTCTCCCGCTCTCTTTCCGTGATGCCGTAATGAGTCATAACCCATTAACCATCGGTGAGGCAATGGACCTAGCTGCCTCCCTCACTGATAGTCACGTTCGGGATGGAGCCTTGTCCCGCAAGGATTCCAAGCCCACACCCGACAAGACAAAGACCGACTCCTCTACCAATGCCAAAGCTGAGGCCAAACCATCCAACAACAACAACCGCTTCAACAAGAACCACCAAAAACGTAAGCCCAACTACCAAAACTACACCGTCAACCAATCCAACAACCAAGCCCCAAACGACCCTAATGCCCCAAACAAGAAAGCTTACTTTGGACCACATCCCGTTTGTGCCAGGTGTAACCGCCATCACCCGGGTCAATCTCGTTGCCGGTTATGCACTCAATGCAACCGTTACGGCCACCTTGCCAATACTTTCCGTGCACCACCTGGTTCTCAAGTTGTCCAAACCCGGTCTGCACCCCCTACTGCTAGACCTGCTGCTAACCCTGCTCAGCCCGATGTTCCTATTACCCGAGCTTGCTACCACTGCGGAGACCTTAATCATTTCCGTAATGCCTGCCCATTACTCACCCATGCCAACCAAGCCCATGTCATACCTGCACCTCCTTATGTTACCCATCCACCGCAAGCCCAAGTATACCATGCACCGTACTACACTGCCCAAGCCTACCAAGTGCAAACCTACCAACCTCAAGCCTATGCACCCCAAACCCATGCACCTCCTTTGCCCCAGCTCATGGCTCCTCAATCGGCATCAACTCAAGCTCCTGCAATTCAAGCTCCTCCTTTGAACCAAGTTGCTCAAACCCCTCAAGGGTCCAATGGTCGTGCGTTTATGATGAATGTGAATCAAGCTCAGAGTTCTAGCGATGTGGTGAATGGTACGTTTCTCATTGATAATCATCATGCTTCGGTTTTGTTTGATACGGGTGCCGATAAGAGTTTTATATCTTTGGATTTTGCATATATTATCGATAAGCCTCGGGATAAGTTGTCTAGACCTTTTACCGTAGAAGTCGTCGACGGGAACTCTATTATGATTGACTCGGTAGTCAGAGATTGCGTCATAGTCCTTAACAAAGTCGAGTTTTTAATTGACCTCATTCCGATGCAAATGGGTAGTTTCGATGTAATTGTAGGGATGGATTGGTTAACTCTTAATCGTGCGGAAGTTGTTTGTTTCGAAAAGTTCATTCGTATACCTCCCAAAAACGGTCGTATTCTTAAGGTTTTCGGTGATACTCCAACGTCTAAGATTAACCTCATGTCGTGCTTTCAAGCTCAACGTTATTTGCGCAAGAAATGTGTTGCCTTCCTAGCACTCGTGGTAGAGAAAGAGCGGAAAGAGAAGAAGTTATCCGATATCCCGGTCGTTCGCGATTTTCCCGATGTTTTTCCCGATGATGTCACTGGTCTTCCTCCGGTTCGTCAAGTCGAATTCCGAATTGATCTCATACCCGGAGCTAACCCTGTAGCTAAAGCCCCTTACCGTCTTGCACCCTCCGAGATGCAAGAACTCTCGAGCCAACTCCAAGAACTTTCGGACAAGGGTTTTCTTCACCCGAGTTCTTCTCCTTGGGGCGCACCTGTGCTTTTTGTCAAGAAGAAAGATGGTTCTTTCCGCATGTGCATTGACTACCGTGAACTCAACAAGCTTACCGTTAAGAATCGTTATCCGCTCCCTCGAATCGACAATCTCTTCGATCAACTTCAAGGAGCCGCATGCTTCTCGAAGATCGATCTTCGTTCTGGTTATCATCAACTCCGAGTTAGTGATGATGACATTCCCAAGACCGCCTTTCGTACTCGTTATGGTCATTACGAGTTCTGTGTTATGCCTTTTGGGTTGACAAACGCACCCGCGGTGTTTATGGACCTCATGAACCGTGTTTGTAAACCTTATTTGGACAAGTTCGTTATTGTTTTCATCGATGACATTTTGATCTATTCGAAATCCGAAAACAACCATAAGAATCATCTCCATACCATTCTTGATCTGCTTCGAAAGGAGCAATTGTATGCCAAGTTTTCTAAGTGCGAGTTTTGGTTGAAGGAAGTTCAGTTTTTGGGCCACATTGTTAACGAAAAGGGTATTCATGTTGATCCTGCAAAGATCGAAGCTGTTAAGAATTGGAAGCCGCCTACGACTCCCACCGAAGTTCGTTCTTTTCTCGGATTGGCGGGTTATTACCGTCGTCTCATTCATAACTTTTCCAAGATCGCATTGCCCCTCACCGCTTTAACACACACAGGTAAAACCTCTGTGTGGGGGTCAAGGCAAGAAGAAGCCTTTGAAACTCTTAAGGACATGCTTTGCAATGCTCCTATCCTTGCTCTTCCGGAAGGAAATGAAGATTTTATCGTTTTCTGCGATGCTTCTAACCAAGGTCTTGGTTGCGTTCTCATGCAACGAGGCAAGGTTATCGCTTACGCTTCGAGACAACTCAAGGTTCACGAGAAAAATTATACGACGCATGATCTCGAACTTGGTGCTGTCGTATTTGCCTTGAAAATTTGGAGACATTATCTCTATGGTACGAAGTCTGTGGGGTTTACCGATCACAAAAGTCTCCAACACATTTTTGATCAAAAAGAACTCAATATGAGACAACGTCGATGGGCCAAGTTGCTTAGCGACTACGAATGCGAAATTCGCTATCATCCTGGAAAGGCGAATGTCGTGGCCGACGCTCTCAGTCGTAAGAAGCCATTCAAATCGATACTTCTTACTTGCGTTCTTGTTCAAAATGATCTCGAAAAGCGTGTTCTCGATGCTCAACACGAATCCGTCACCGAAGGCAATATGTATGACGAGATGTCGTGTGGTGCCTCAACCCAACTTGAAACTAAACCCAATAGTCTGCTTTACTTTCTGAACCGCTTATGGATCCTTGATCATGATGATCTTCGCACATTTATTATGGACGAAGCTCACAAGTCACGATATTCCATACATCCCGGTGCGGATAAGATGTACGCTGACCTTCGTTATGTCTATTGGTGGCCTGGTATGAAGAAAGATATCGCTTTGTATGTTTCTAAATGCCTCACTTGTTCCAAAGTGAAAGCCGAGCATCATCGACCTTTTGGTTTACTCGAGCAACCTCCCGTCCCCGAGTGGAAATGGGAAGGTATTGCTATGGATTTTATCACTAAGCTTCATTCTACCCGCAAGCAACATGATAGTATTTGGGTAATTGTTGATCGTCTGACCAAGTCTGCTCATTTCATTCCCATCAAGGAGACGTATACTGTTGATCAATTGGCGCGTATTTACGTTGAGAAAATTGTTTGTCATCATAGAACTCCGTTATCCATTATATCTGATCGTGATGGTCATTTTACTTCTCGATTTTGGAAGTCGCTTCAATCCGCTTTGGGTACTCGATTGGATCTTAGTACTGCTTATCACCCGCAATCTGACGGTCAATCCGAGCGAACAATTCAAACCTTAGAGGATATGCTCCATTCTTGTGTCCTCGATTTTGGAGGAAATTGGGATATTCATATGCCGCTTATAGAGTTCTCTTATAATAATAGTTTTCACTCTAGTATTGGTATGGCACCTTTTAAAGCGCTCTAAGGTCGTAAATGTCGATCTCCGATCTGTTGGAACGAAGTTGGTGAATCTCAAATCACTGGTCCTGAACTAGTCCAAGAAACGACTGACCGTATTGCTCAAATCCGTCAAAATCTCCTTGCTGCTCGTAGTCGTCAGAAGAGTTACGCTGATAAGAGACGTAAACCCCTTGAGTTCAGTGTTGGTGATTTTTTTTTTTACTCAAAGATTCTCCTTGGAAAGGAGTTGTTTGTTTTGGAAAGAAGGGAAAACTAGCTCCTCGTTTCGTTGGTCCTTTTGAAATTATTGATAGAGTTGGTCCTGTTGCGTATCGTCTCAAACTTCCTGTTGAACTCTCTAATATTCACCCGGTGTTTCATGTTTCTAACCTCAAGAAGTGTCTTGCCGAGGGTAATATCCACATCCCTCTCGATGAAGTTAGTATCGATGAGACTATGCATTTCGTTGAGCAACCTGTTGAGATTATGGATCATATGGATAAAGTTACTAACTGAAGCTGCATTCCATTAGTTAAAGTTCGTTGGAATTCTAAGCAAGGCGCCGAGTTTACGTGGGAGCGTGAGGACCAGATGAAACTCAAGTATCCTCATCTTTTTGGTTGCTGATTCTCTAATTTCGGGACGAAATTCCCAAAAGTAGGGGATACTGTAACAATTCGGGTTTTCCCGCTCTATCATTTGTATCCGTTACCTGACCCATTTACGGTTCCGGGTTTTATCATTAATAAATTCCGCATTTATCGAGTTATAAATTATTATTATATTTATATTTACACTTATTCAACCTTGACACTTTTAACCCAAAGTATAAGTTCCAACCATTTATGTGTCCATCTACAAATTTGAGGGTCTATTTATAAATATTGCGATAACCCATGTTACTAGATGGATAATCCATCACCAAACCCGAACCATATTCAAGATTTCGTGGACCCGAATCAAACAATCAGCCAATTAACTCTCCAAATCCGTTTTGTAATCAAACTATGAATTAGGAAATCGTTTACTTATGTATAAACGCGGTTCACCGACAAGTTATTTATGTTAATTACGACAATGTTGACTCGTTTTTCCTTTATTAAACCTAACCGACACCCAAATCTTGTTACACACGATAACTGCGATATTAATCCAATTAATTGTGAGGATTCATTCCTTGATTACTCGCCGACAATACCACTATAAATAATTGTATTCATTTGGCTCGTTAATTGCTCGTTCATCGCGTTTTTCTGGCCGTCCCTGTTTCTCCTTCGTTCACCCTCTTATGCTCTTCGTTTATAGCAATTAAAGGTATGTTTGGGATCGCGTTTTCATGGGGAACAAAACCCCTAAGCTTGTTTTGATCAGTTGTAACGTTTTGGGTCAAATCGAGATTAGGGTTTGTATATTCAATTTGGGGATAAACAACTTGTATTTATTAATATTTGAACCAGAGTTTAAATGCACGTTGGTCAGGCTAGTCTGCTGGTTAACTCATGTGTGTTTGGGGGTGGGGGTCACGGGTTCGACACTCCCACACTCCGTTTTATTTGTAAAATAAACATTTTATTATTTTTTAATAATTAATCCATTTTAATAATAATGATATTGATTAAGCAAAGTTGTTTCTCTAAAAACCGACGCTTTGTAGTCGTTCAACTTTCGTTTCACTCATGTATTTACACAAAAGTATAATTATACATATTTATATAAACATACAAATATATAAAGTATGTTATATATTAAATAATAATGTTTGACGCATATAAAGAAAATAAGTAAAACTAATATATTCATAAAAAGTGAAAACTACAAATAACATTTTAATAAGTATATTTTCATAAATTTAAAATAATAGATTAAATGATAAATCCCCAAATGAATATAATAATATGTAATCCGGTTATTGTTTAACTAGCGTCGTAATTAAGACCTTTATTTTTAAAACACATCCTTTACTCTCTTAGGCGTTAACGCTCGCGTGTGATTCGTTTTCCCCATTCTCACTATCTTAACCGTCCTCGTTCATCTTTGAGGTGAGTACCACATTCCCCATTTTTTTACTCGTTTTCATACTGTTTTGGGGATATATGCGTAACTTATTATATTTCACACCTTATCTATACACAAAACTGTAATTGTTGTCTTATATGTTAACTAATCTCATGCCATACTTGCTATATGTTTATGTGCTCAATGTGAACCGCATTCGGAGAGGTCCAACATAATCTCAGAAAATAGTTTGATCATACGCTAGTCGATTTAGCTTTGTGCTTTTCGACATCTCATTTTATTTGCTCATTGGTTGATTTGTTAATCTCATTTGACTCGTTGCAGCTACGTATTTTGTTATATATGTAAACTGAACCGGTGTGTTGCTCACTCAACCTCATGTTGATAAAATATATTATTTTCACGCATATGCAGGTTACCGTTTGATGTGAAGTGTGGATTTAGAAGATTTGTTTAAGGACTTATGTTATAAGAGTTTATTTTGAGACTTTAAATGTTCATTTGAATTATTGGATGTTTTGTTTGTTTTGGACTCCTTTTTATAATGACTAATGGTGTTATTTGAATGAAATAAATAGATATTTGAATTTTATATAATTGCATGATAGTAACCTTGCGAGCTGTGACAAACAGTCCGCCCCGGCATTTCCGCCGTAGGTTGGGGTGTGACAGATTGGTATCATAGCTGAAGGTTTAAGATAGGTCGTTAGAGATTGCCTTAGACACATGTTTAGGAGCCATATACGTGCTTATCTGTTTACCTTACGTGTTTTATTTGATTGTTAATGCTTTCCCTTTCCTGATAAGTTTTCTTATTATATTATTGTCATGCACACACGCACTACTCCGAGGCTACGCCTCAAAACTTAAAATTTTATTTAAATTTAAAATCAATATTAGATTGCTTTTTAATTGCGGGAAATTCCTTAATAATTCCCACCTGTTTTTTTCACTCGTTCTCCTTAGGGCTAGGTTATGTGGCATGTCCCTATTATATGAAAAGGGGTGAGAAAATGTGAGTTGGGCACTGGCAAAACGGTTCCAAGAACCAAAGAGTCTTATCTCCATGTACGTTTGATAAGTTCGTGAAGTTCGTTTGTTATGTTCGTTTGATTATATGAAAAGAGTCGTGGGTTGTCACCCCAATATCGCGTGCTTGTTTGTTTGATAAGTTCGTTTGATATGATTGTTTGATCCGTCTAGGCCAACACAATCCTTTATGCGTTCGAGTTATTAAACACATATATATGGGGCAAACTTTATAACTCGGGTTGGTGAATATGTTCAGTTATAGAGATGATTGGAAAACAGTTTGGGCTAGCATTAGTCGAGTTGTTAGTAAATTACTGACATTATTTTATTGTCATCAATAAAAAAAAGAAGTGGTTAATGGGAAAATGACTTTGTTTTAGAAGGAGGTGTGTTAGGCGATACCTCACTTGGTGATAGATCTCTTAGCCATTCTTTTAACAACCAACAAAGCCCGATAACCTGGTTACACCCATTGACAAAGGGCTACCCATTCCCACAATCGCAGACGACTCTAGTGACTTGGACCACTATCAATTCTACGGGAATCCCACCACCAGAAGGCCCACTATGGTAATCCCGTGTCTCGCGCATGGCATTTTTGTATGAACGAGACTCTTGCGTGGGTGACCCAACCCACTACCAATTCCTAGAGTTTTTAGTTTGAAAAATAGAAAGAGTTAGTGACCAAATATAACATTCTTATTTCAATTTGGATTGGAGACGGGTTCCTAGGGAGGGACGGAGGCTTCGTAGTTAGCCGAATTATGTGTAGTGCGGTATTTAGTGTATGTAGCTGTTTGAATAGGCTAAAGGGTAGTTTAGGTCTTTTATGTAATGGTATATAGCCATTCTCTTAGATAGTGTGACAAATGAGGAACATATGCTTGGCTTGTTATATCATATGTTTAGTAGTAGGTGTATAATTCCCTTACACCTATGTTGTAATCCCATACGCTTAATATGTGGCGTACATACGCTTGGTTAACCACATACGCCTGAGTATTTCAGCATGCGGGCTCTTGCTTATAAATAGGAGCCCATGCCATATTCTCTATCACTATTCATACTTTTCCCATGCCATATTTTCTGTAGGATGATAGGCTGTCACGAGGTGCACCTCGTGGTGATCAAGTTTAATCGTATGCATGTATGCATATATGAACCATATTGTAATCATTTGGTTCTCAGTAAACGAGTGATCATTTGGATCGATTAATCTTGTTTACGTCTCATAGATCATGATTTATCCAATTGTGACTAACTCTTGGCTCCAAATCGATTTTACAATTGGTATCAGAGTAGGCATTTCTCGTGATACATAAATTCCACTACAAAATTTGATTCAAGGCGAGATCGCCGTGTTCATTCTCTGTTCAGATTGAAAAAGGTTCATTTAGTATGCGTGTGACGAAATTGTTGGATGATTTGAAGTCGTGGATGGAATCCAAAGTTTTGCTTATCAATTTGTGTAACAATTCGGGTTTTCCTGCTCTATCATTTGTAACCGTTACCTGACTCATTTACGGGTCCGGGTTTTATCATTAATAAATTCCGCATTTATCGAGTTATAAATTATTATTATATTTATATTTACACTTATTCAACCTTGACACTTTTAACCCAAAGTATAAGTTCCAACCATTTATGTGTCCATCTCGAAATTTGAGGGTCTATTTATAAATATTGCTATAACCCATGTTACTAGATGGATAATCCATCACCAAACCCGACCCATATTCAAGATTTCGTGGACCCGAATCAAACAATCAGCCAATTAACTCTCCAAATCCGTTTTGTAATCAAACAATGAATTAGGAAATCGTTTACTTATGTATAAACGCGGTTCACCGACAAGTTATTTATGTTAATTACATCAATGTTGACTTGTTTTTCCTTTATTAAACCTAACCGACACCCAAATCTTGTTACACACGATAACTGCGATATTAATCCAATTAATTGTGAGGATTCATTCCTTGATTACTCGCCGACAATACCCCTATAAATAATTGTATTCATTTGGCTCGTTAATTGCTCGTTCATCGCGTTTTTCTGGCCGTCCCTGTTTCTCCTTCGTTCACCCTCTTATGCTCTTCGTTTATAGCAATTAAAGGTATGTTTGGGATCGCGTTTTCATGGGGAACAAAACCCCTAAACTTGTTTTGATCAGTTGTAACGTTTTGGGTCAAATCGAGATTAGGGTTTGTATATTCAATTTGGGGATAAACAACTTGCATTTATTAATATTTGAACCAGAGTTTAAATGCACGTTGGTCAGGCTAGTCTGCTGGTTAACTCATGTGTGTTTGGGGGTGGGGGTCACGGGTTCGACCCTCCCACACTCCGTTTTATTTGGAAAATAAACATTTTATTATTTTTTAATAATTAATCCATTTTAATAATAATGATATTGATTAAGCAAAGTTGTTTCTCTAAAACCGACGCTTTGTACTCGTTCAACTTTCGTTTCACTCATGTATTTACACAAAAGTATAATTATACATATTTATATAAACATACAAATATATAAAGTATGTTATATATTAAATAATAATATTTGACGCATATAAAGAAAATAAGTAAAACTAATATATTCATAAAAAGTGAAAACTACAAATAACATTTTAATAAGTATATTTTCATAAATTTAAATTAATAGATTAAATGATAAATCCCTAAATGAATATAATAATATGTAATCCGGTTATTGTTTAATTAGCGTCGTAATTAAGACCTTTATTTTTAAAACACATCCTTTACTCTCTTAGGCGTTAACGCTCGCGTGTGATTCGTTTTCCCCATTCTCACTATCTTAACCGTCCTCGTTCATCTTTGAGGTGAGTACCACATTCCCCATTTTTTTACTCGTTTTCATACTGTTTTGGGGACATATGCGTAACTTATTATATTTTCACACCTTATCTATACACAAAACTGTAATTGTTGTCTTATGTGTTAACTAATCTCATGCCATTCTTGCTATATGTTTATGTGCTCAATGTGAACCGCATTCGAAGAGGTCCAGCATAATCTCAGAAAATAGTATGATCATACGCTAGTCGATTTAGCTTTGTGCTTTTCGACATCTCATTTTATTTGCTCATTGGTTGATTTGTTAATCTCATTTGACTCGTTGCAGCTATGTATTTTATTATATATGTAAACTGAACTGGTGTGTTGCTCACTCAACCTCGTGTTGACAAAATATATTATTTTCACGCATATGCAGGTTACCGTTTGATGTGAAGTGTGGATTTAGAAGATTTGTTTAAGGACTTATGTTATAAGAGTTTATTTTGAGACTTTAAATGTTCATTTGAATTATTGGATGTTTTGTTTGTTTTGAATTCTTTTTTGTAATGAGTAATGGTGTTATTTGAATGAAATAAATAGATATTTGAGTTTTATATAATTGCATGATAGTAACCTTGCGAGCTGTGACAATCAGTCCGCCCCGGCATTTCCGCCGTAGGTTGGGATGTGACAATTTGGATGTTCAATATCTTAATTTGGAGGTTAAATGATGATTTTTGGTATGAACAGAAGCTGCCATGGTTGCCATTCACTTTAAAAACATTTGTCACATGCTTCATTTTCCCATAATCGCTTCCAATTCGCCTCAAGTTCACCGTACGTTGGTAACCATCTCTAACTTGAAACTCGATTGGATTTGATTCATTCGTTTGGTTTTATAAGCCATACACCTAATGTGGTACCATACTTTGCATAGTCAGCGTATGACGACCATTGTTTTGCGTATGGGCCTATAACAATTCAGGCGTATAGACTCCTATTTGCTTAATTCCAATTGTATGGGTCTTCTTTAGTTTATACTCGGCATATGAGGCATCTATCAAGCACATGAGATAACTTTTGGGCGTATGAGGACATGTACTAGGCGTTTGAGATGGTTCCCACTTACCACATAGAAGACGAGTGCCATTGATAAAAAATAAAAATAAAAGAGTATTTTGGAAACATTTTCTTAAACAATTTTTTTTCTGGGATATTCCGAATAAAAGGGGCATTCTTCTTAAAAATTTTTGGAAAACATTTTTCGTTCGACTTTTAACGATTGTATAGTGGCCGGGGGGAGAACACGATCGAATGAAAGTAAGAGATTATTAGTTTTTGTGGAGATTATCTCGCATGAGATTTCTTCTTCTCCTCCTCCTCCCCCCCGTTTAGACGAAACACCATATTTCTTACAAGTTAAAGTATGTTTACATGTGAAATACATGAAAATGATAAAGATTGTGTCTGATTGGTAGGATCCATATAAGATTTGTGCATAAATCTTATCTGATTGCATCGCATAAGACAACTAAACGATGATGTCTGAGTTTAAAGTGGAAAGTTATATCTACAATCATCTTTGGACTATGTGTATAATAATGTTGAAATGGAAGTGTGGTTTAGGGCGTTACCAGTGAATATGATCCTATGGTGGGATCTTTCTCGCAAATATGTATGTATATATATATATATATATATATTATTTTTAATGCTTTTGTTTACTGCTTTATTTTCTGTTTGGTATTTGATAAATCTCAAAAAAATAGGTGTGTGTTTTGATATAATTTTAGAAAAGTCAAAATATTTTCGGCGTGGTTTAATATAAAGTTTATAAAATTCAAAAAGATTTTCTTTCTGTTTTATTTTTGATCATAGATATGCGACAAACTAATGACTGAATCTTGTTCATGTCATTATTGATCAAAGCATCACATGCTCATTCGAAAAGTCAAAGCTTTAACAAAAGTGGTCAAAGTGTTTTGTTTTGGTAATTTTAGGCTCATTTGCTTAATATTAGGCCATACGCCTAAACTTGAAGGCCATACGTCTAACATGTCAGCGCATGGACAGCCATTCAACTAAGAGTTTTTATCAATTGTGCTATTCGCTTAAACTGAACCCATCCACTTGATCAATAAGGGCCATTCGTTGATTACTCAGCGAATGATGGTCCATTCGCTCATCTACTAGCGAATGGAAAGTCATTCACTTGTGGTCATTCAACGTATACGGCATGTGAGTATAAAAAGATCAAAAGTGAATGAACTCCTCATTTGTTCATTCACTATTACTCTAAAACCCTCTTTGATCCCAAACCCTTTTCGAAAGATTTTCTAGAAAAGTCATGTTTATCTTGTGAATTCATCATCTATATACCTACATCAAGGTACAACAATGATGCAACATCATCAATTCATCATCTTAATCTGGGAAGTTTGTTACGAACCCTAACCGAACTTAGCTTGTTAAAATTGAACATTTTACCATGATTAAAACTAAATGAGTGATTAGAGGTATTATCGGGATATTATATGTAATATTGTATGGTCATTCGCTTAGATAGTGTGTACAAATGAGGGTCACACGTTTAGCTTGTTATATCATACGCCTGGTAGTAGGCGTATGGTGCCCATATGCATATGTTTTAATCCTATAGTACTCCTAAAATGTGGTGTATGGGAAGACCATACGCTTGATTGACCCCATACGCCTAAGTATGAACAACATATGGGGGCTTGCCTATAAATAGGAGATTAACGTATGAGTCTGTGTGAATCCGGCTATTCTCTATCACTATTCATACTGTTACCTTGCTTGATAATCTATAGGATGATAGGCTGCCATGAGGTGTACTTCATGGTGGATCGAGCTTAAACGTATGTATGCATGCATGTATGGATCCTATTGTAATCATTCGGTTATCAATAAACGATTAATTATTCGGCTCGAATCATCTAGTTTACATCTCATAGATCATGATGTATCCAATTGCGACTAATTCCTGAATCTAAATCGTGTTTACATTATGTAGCGTTTTAAGAGTAAAAGGGATCACATTCATGTGAAACCTTCAACAATGCATGCACACATGACCTTACAGCGAGCCACACCAAGGGCCGCTTTAGTATTGTTAACACGGTGCACCGGGTTTGGTCCAGAACTGACTACATGCACGACATGGTTGGTGTGTTCACCGCATGTCTAAGTATTGGTCAAGCGCCTAGCGTGTCCCGACTGGTCAGGACTCGCAGAGTGGTGTGCTAGCATGTACGACTTGTCGGTAGCGGTTTAATGGGGTTATTCACTTAATGACGCATTTGAAGAGGTGGGAGTTTAGGTTAGAATTAATTAACTAATAAAATCTTACATTTTCACCCGAACAACTCAAGAGACATCACACTAACTATATAAGCAAGACTTCTCTTGCTTGAAAAAATGCCTGCAACATCCAGCAACTAAGAAGCAAACTACATCAAAGGACTAACACATACTCCTTTTTCTACCCTTCTTTGAGTATCGAGTTCCAATTCAGGTGCTCAATCCTCCTCGAGGGTACTAACTACTTCGATTGTTGTATCCTGGTAAACAAACAAATTTTCTTTGGAGGCACACATTCTATTTTAAAGAACCTTTATTGAACACGAATCCGCAACACCTTTTACTGCTCGAATTCATTTCCTTATACTCGTTTAATTAGTTGTAACTTTAATTTCCATGTAATGTAATTTACCACTATATTTCATTTTGTAACGTAATCTATATTAATAAAATATAAAATATTTATTATTATTCTATGATTGATTCTCCTACAAACTTAAAATAGATTTTAAAACACTATTCATGGGAATACAAAACAACTCTTTTGTGTTTCAAACTAGTAATGTTTTATGAAGTTTTTGTTTTAAAATACAAAGTTTATACTTCTGTTTGTTTCAAAGGAGTACTATGATAAAATAGATGTATTAAATAAAAATGGATAATTTACATATCTTTTTGGATCTTTTGGACTTTAGAAAGAGTTTATTTTCTGTATTTTGGCTTGGATAGTTTCATCTCTTATAAAAAATAACAAATGCAAATTACTTTGACACACCACCACCGGGTGCGATTGTGGCCGAAAGATTTGTCAATCATGCTGAGAAACCCGAGAAATTCTTGGGGATGCATTTTATGAAGGATAATAACCATAGGCTGAGATACGGGGTTGTGAAAAATAACTTTTCCCATTCCACGGTAAGTGTTACAACTATAACAAGATGGGTCACCGTGCAAACCAATGTAAGGAACCAAAGCGCGAGCATAGACTATGTGCCATGATAATGGAGTTATTGGCATTGTTCACGGAGGTCAACATTATTGGTAACAAATCCGTGGGGTGGTATATTGACATGGGCGCAACCCGCCATGTTTGGGGTGATACGGATCTTTTTTCCGCATTGAAAGAGGTTGTATATGGGGAATGCAACTACCACCAACGTCAAGGGTGAAATCGTTGTGATTTTGAAGTTCACATCTAGAAAGGAACTCAAGTTGAGAAACAAACTTTATGTGCCTGAGATCTACAAAAATATTGTGTTCGGATGGATGCTTTACAAGTTTGGATTTTGTGTAGTGATAGAATCTAATAAGGTTGTGTTGACGAAATATGGAATGTTTGTTGGCAAAGGGTATGCCCTAAATTCCAAGTTTAAATTCAATGTCATGGAGGTTAAAAATGAAATGAATAAGAACAAGTCTTCCGTTTGCATGCTTTATTTTTCTAATTGCGATATGTGGAATGCTCGTCTTGAACATGTTAACTTTGATTCAATACTAGATTTGATGAGCTAAAAAGTATACCAATATTCCATATTGATTCAGATTCTTATAGCAACTCATGTGTTGAATCCAAACTTACTAAAAAGACTTTTAATTCTGTTAAACGAATAACCGAACTGCTTGATTTAGTTCACGTCAATGTATGTGATTTAAATGCGATGTTCACAAGAGGTGGATATATATATATATATTTGATAACATTTATTGATGATTGTATAAAAAATTTCTATTATACTTTCTTAAGAGTAAGGATGAGACAATTGATAAGTTTACTTTGTACATAAGTGAAGTTTAGAATTAACTAAATAGAAGTATTAAAATTGTGAGAAGTGACAAAGGAGGTGAATGTCACAACCCTTGACGAATGCATAGTGAGTATGTTGCAACCTTTGTGGATTTATGCGCACGAAGTGTCATAAAACATGAGTGTATCGTACCCGGTGCTCTACGTTGTACGTTGGATTTACTCACAAAAATAATCCTAAATATCATAGTGAATTAAAACTTTAGATGGAAGATTTAAAATTTCAACCATATATTACAAAACATTAAAATTCTTGTTTAAAACATTCAAATCTGCCTTAACAAAACTTCATAACATAATTCATTATAACGTTTTTCTCTAGATGCCAGCCAACTCGGTCTTTGTCATGTGTCTCCCTCAAGCCAGCTGCTTTATCCTATTTGCATGCGTGCATGATAAAAGTCAGCTACGCTGAGTGATATCTAGTTAATCAGGCAACATATCATAAATTTTCATACTTACACATACGTATCCGGAGATACATTATATTCTTACTTGTTTACCTTCCTTTCATGTATACATACATACATTCATATTTTTATTCTTTCATACATTCATACTTTCTTACTTTCATATTTTAACTTATTACATATATATTTCTACGTTTTAAAGAGCATTTCTCCCTATATCCTTCGCAGATATTATTAGGGTCTGCAACCATTTAACTTTTGCATATATTATTAGGGTATGCTACCCTTTAACCATACGACCATACAACTATACATACATACCTATATATATATACAATCACACATTCTTAACCTTTCTATATACATACAATATTCACATACCATACACTTACTAGTTAAATAAGTGTATTAACATATACCATACGAGTATGCACACAACCCCGAAAATATAAACTTGAAATGGGGCTAGAACTCGCCTGGTCCTGTTTCATTCGGAATTTACTATAACACCTCTTCTTAGCTAAGCACGACTAACTGTTTAACATATATAGGTGTTAATTATCTATCTAAGTTTTATTACTCAGGTCATCAAGCTAATCTGACCTAAGGCCAAACGAATCAAATCGAATATCCTAAACAAATCGAATCGAGTCGAGTCGAACATTTCTAGTGAATCGAGTCATTTATCTCAAACGAATCAAGTTGAATATTAAAAACGAACCAAGTCAAGTATTACAAACGAATCAAGTCGAATATTTTAAAAGAATCGAATCAAGTTTTCTTCCAATCAAATCGAATTTCCAAAGGATCGAATCGCATTCCCAATGCGACTCGACTGGGTTTGTTTCCCAGATTCAATCATTTCTTTCAACCAAGCTTGCTACTTTTAGTTCCTTATAACCCGTTCTACCATCCTTTGAAGTTTCGTGTCATACCGACTCCATTTTACTCATATTTTCACGATTCTAATCTTAATCATTTTAACCCGAACCGAGCCAACTAGCCCATTTACTAACAAGTTCATTACTTTATCTATAATCGTGAACCCATCTATCATCCAACCAAGTTTCATGCAATTCCGTACACGAAAAGTAAGCCTTTTTAATAAAAACGTGCATTTGAGGTTTATGTTCGAAATCACTCAAGAAGACCAAACCTATATCAAACGAACTCGGAATTGAGTGCTTAAAGCGGCCACGCCACTGGGTTACCAAGCACTACCAGCACCGCCCACTGCTGCCACAGAAATCCGCCGCTACAATCGCCGGAAAACCCAAACAGTTGCCGGAAAACTCACTTTTCCACTGTTACGTTTTCCTTGATAAAAACTGGACTTCCCGGCGTCTGATAGAAGATACGACTAGTGGAAATATTTATTTACATTCTATGAACACTATATTAAAATTTGAGACCGATTCGCCTGTTAGATCTCCGGGAGTCGTTGGGCCTTTGTGGGTTGGTCATTCAAAAACGGGAATTTTGGGTTTCAATGAGGTTGGGGGCCAAGATTGTTATAAATGAGATGGTGACTACATTTTTAGGAAGGGGGGGGGGGGATAGGATTTCATGTTTAATTTTTCATATAATGACACTTAACCCACCCATACTTTAGATAATTATATTTATCCTCTATAATTCAATTAAAACCAAATAATTTAAATACCAAACAAAACTTGGGATGTTACAAGTGTAACAACTCGGACTTTTCGGAACTTATAAACTAAACCCGTTTTGGTGTTCGGGTCATTTTATAAAAATATCGCGTTTATTGAAAACATTAATTATGTATATATTGTTGTTTAATTATATAACTATAACTTTCTTACTTTGGCAAGAATAACCAAAAATAAAACCCTTTATCCATTTTTGTACCATCCTCAAACACCAGGGACTTACACTGTAAATACCTTTAAAACCCACCCATATTGGATAGTTTGGATATCCATACCCAAAGCCGAATCCACATTCCTTTTCTTGTACCGGAATTCAATATTTGATTTCTTGGACAGTAATGTTCGTTTAATTGTTGTAATTGATCTTGTGTATCTTGTAGTTATGGTAATATTGGCCTAATCGAAGTTTTTATTATGTTATTTAATTTAAACGGATCTGCAATTCCTAATAAACTTAGCCGACACAAGTTTGATCTTGTAATACAAGCAAACGACATTATAAATCCAATTAAAATTCCAGTTAGTATCCTTACATAATCGCCGTCCTTAACCCCATACTTAATTGTGTTACAATTCACTAGTTAATCGTGTTCTTAAACCTTTCGTGGTCGGCTTTTGTTACGTCGAATATTCATCGTGCAAACATCGTATAAGGTAATTGAATCATGATTCTTGGTCGTCTGGTATCATGTGGCAAGAGCCCTAACGTATAATTTGTTAACATTAACGGATCTAGCCAATCTCGATTTCTAGGGTTTATTTGAATTAGGGTCAAGCTTCTGTTAATATTTATTTAATCAGACCTGTGCTATGACCAGGTTAGCCACCAACCCAGTTGGCTGGTGGGCCATGGTCTAGTTTTCTGATGGCAGGTCGTGGGTTCGAGACCCTTCCACCCCATATTTTGTTATTATTTTGATAATTCATGTATTTTAAGTTATTTTCATTTATAATAAACAGTAAATAAATTGTATTTTAATAAAAACCGATAATGATACTTATGTTTTCCCACATCTTTATTAAAGGTTGTCCAAGTGTATATGTATATGTGCATATAAATATGCATTTATGTATATACGTGTATAAATAATATCACTTGCTTAATATCTAAGATTTATCAAATTAATATATTAAAAAGGCAAACTTTATGTATATTTATATACTTTAAAAAACTTATAGTTTTAAAGACGTATTTTATTCATATAATATTTTTATATATTATATTAAATATTATAATCTACTTTTAAACGGATTAATAAACTAATAATATTTTTAAAGATGTGTTTTACTTATATAATATTATAATATACTTTATTTATAATTTAATAAATTTATAATTTTTTATATAATATCTTTATATAAAATAAAATATTATATTAATTATGAGTAAAAAGAATATAATATGACTTAATAATAGTTATAATTATCGAGCTTTCTTAATCGATCAAGTTTATTAACTTAGCGTATTCATATTCTATTTTCCTTATTAGGCCTTATTGTAAACGCGTGATTTCCGCGAATCTTCATTCTTATTGTTACCTATTTCCCTTCTTCGTCTATTGAGGTGAGTACCAAATTCCCCCTTTTAAAACTCATTTATACTGTTTTGGGGACATATGAGTTTTATATTTATTTCCCTACTATTTAATACACAAACTACAACTATTGTCACTTGTGTTTAACGATTTGTATTTAATACACAAACTACAACTATTGTCCCTACTATTTTATTCATGTTATGCGCTTATGTGAACCGTATTCATAGAGGTCCAGCATAATCTCAGAATAGTATGATTATACGACAGTCGTAATAGCTTTGTGCTTTTCGACAACTCATTTATTTACTCATTGGTTGAATTGCTTAACTCATTTGACTTTGTTGCGCATTTATTATCTATTATATATATATATATATATATATATATATTTATTTATATATATCAAAACTGGTGTGCTACTCACTCAACCTTGTTTTGCCAAATCTACTTTATTTTCAATGCATATGCAGGTTATCGTGTGATTTGATATAGTTAAAGTTTGGAAGATCACATAAGAAATAAAGATAGATAATTTAAATAAGACAATTGTTTTATGGTTTTTACTTGTTTGATGCATTATTGTAACACCCCGGCTAAAGCGGAATACGTCCGGGTGCAACATACAGATTGCTCAAAAAACATATGACACTATTAAGTGGCAATAATATCATTAATTCATTCAAATCCCAAGTACACAAGTTGTTCAATAAGAAAAATACAAAGGAAAACAATAAAACACATGTATCATTTATTTATTATGGAAATAACCTAACTTCTAGTGTCTTCGTCATTTCATCCTCTAATGAAAGTACTTGTAGCATATATATAAAATATTGTCAACTTACTTAATAGTTAGTGAGTCACACAGTTTAAATAATACATAAAAACCATACAATTCCATAAAAACTTGTGAAAAGCACATATGGGTTCTTTACACTAGAATAAAAGGTCCTTATTGTAAATAATAAATGAAGGTCTTTTCCAGTTGGGATTGTGCACCAACGTACTCAGATCGGAGTCCCTTTTTCACTAGAAACAATTGTCCTGAGTGCAAGGGGGGGGGGGTGTATGATCATACTTATCGAAGAAATCCATGCACGTAATATTTGAGCAAGTAACAAGTAAACACACAAGTCCATATGACGAATTTTAGTTTGTAAATAATAAATAAAAGAAATTGAATTGTTGATAGGATATATATGTACCCCCAAAATTGTTATAAATGGTAAAAAGGGGGTGTGAGAAACTCACCTTTGGAAGTGGGTAACAACTTGGAAAAGAAACTGGAAGCGCGTTATATGATACCAAAAGTTCGAATCTCGCGAGCTAAAATAATAAACACGGTAATTACTAAGTAATGGAAAATAAAAGGTTGGTTGTAAGGTTCATGCATTATTGTTTATATATATATACTTTAACCCATTTTAAATTATTTTAATAATTAAGTCTAACGGATTTTAACAAGTTATTATTATAATATTACTTCTAAGACTAATATTAGATTTGAATAATGTTTACGGAATTTATCTTACCGGTATTGTTTTATTTTAGGATTTATAAAATTACAAGGTTATTATATATTTTATTTATATAATTATTCTACGAGTTTTAACGAGTATTGCCGGGTTTGTAAAAGTTGATTTCCTGAACAAAAAATGCTAACGAAATCTAAAACAACTTTTATTTAACCATAAAAATAATTTTATTGATTTTGAAATGATTTATATATATATATATATGATTTATTATAATTAATAAAAATGGCTTTAAAAATATATAAAATGGGTTTTCTGTGACCCCTGTTCGAACCTGGGTCTCCATGACCACGCAACGCATACACAACCACTAGACCAATTCTGTATTGTTGATAAAAGATGGAAACTGTAATTTAAAAACATATTAACATATTCATCTTCTTCCTCGCAAAACCCTAGATGTTCAATCTTTCTAAACTGTTCCATGTTTGTTTAATTGATGTTAGGGGTTTATTAGTCGGCTCGAAACAAATCAAAACCATGTAAAAATTACCTTGGATGGTGCCGTAAAGTGGATGAATGGTGCTTGGCCGGAATCGGAATAATAAGAACGAATTCGAGGTTAAAAACAGTTTCTTTGTGTAGTTTTATGGTTGTAGTAGTGTTAGGAGATGATTAGGGGGCTATTTATAGCTTTAATCGTGTCGTTTGATGTTAATACGAGTTATTGTAATCTTGATTATAATCGTCGGTTTGGGTGATTAAAGGATGTTAACTAGGTTATAAATGATGAAATTTCAATCACGTAATAACGTTTAGAATTATTGGAGATGACGTTTAGTGTGATTAATGGATCAAAACGAACTACGTAACATTGTTTTATACATTGCCGCCGCCGGAAATCCGTTCACCGGACTTGTGACCGGAAAACCTCGAAGAGAAGGGGGGAAACCGCGGGGGGGGGGGGGGGGGGGGGGCTAGGACTACTTATATTATTTTATTCTTTTTTAAGATAATTTACATTTTCAGCCCCTGAACTTTGAATATCTTTATAATATGTTTTTAAACTTAATTTACACTTTAAACCTTGCACTTTATAACTATACATAACTAGATTAAAACATGTTATATCTTAATATATTTAGATTTTTTATATTTTATACCCGAATAATTTGAAACTTGATTACTTTATAGACTTTTAGGGCTCGGAGATTCGTTAACTAAACAATATGAATATAAAGTGAACTTAAACGAACTTTAAATCATTGAAATTTATATAAAGTCATTACTTTTAAAAACGAATATATTGAAACGACAAAACGGGTCGGTTTAATGAATACAAATACGAATACAAAAAATTGACAAATGTCACAATTATTTGTTTTGTTTGGATATTGTAATGAATATTTGTTTTATTTGAAAATTATTAATTAGATATTGAAATTTATAATGTTGCATGATAGTATCTTGAGAGTTGCGGACAATCAATTCACGCCCCGGCATTTCCGTCGTAGGTTGGGGTGTGACAACAACTCTACCCACCTTATAAGAGGTTTCGTCCTCGAAACCTGCTTAGTCCTTGTAAAAGGAATACTTCATGTAATCACATTCTTTCTTGAACTGTCTTATCTTCCTAGCTTGCCGGCTTATCCACTGTCTCACAATCATCGAGTGATGTTCATTAGTTTTAGCTGTCTACGGTAGCTTGTCCATGAAGGCCTCGATGATACGCTTCCTTATCTAGACTTAGCAATTCCCCATAATTTCCTTAAACATGCTTTTCTTTCTTGTCTTTCAAATAGAAACATTGCCCTTACTATCACAACACTTGGCACTGAATGAACCTTCTGTCCAATTGCAACCTTTAGCAAATATACTGTTTTGCAATACGTTCAAAACATATTAATTTTATAATAGGAAATTTTTCCGGTTTCACCTTAAGGGTTAATTCTTGAAATCACTTTTGCCTATTCCTTTAGATAGATAACCTTTTGTAGTTCTTGAGAACAATTGTGACATAACTTGACGGTGAACTCCTTAAATCACCATTTAATCACTCTTCCATTTTTAGAAATTTTCTAACACATATGTGTTTTGGTCAAAAATCGACTAAGGATAATGAAACTAAATTTGTAATGTGAGGTTTAGTGCTAGATTGATAATAACGATTATGACACAGTTGCAAACACAAACACACGGTTTTGTTATGAGGAAAAGCCCTTGATCTTGGTTGGATAGCCAACACAAAACCCCGGGTGATGACAATTGTCTATCACCACTTTATTAATATAAAAAATGAGGATACAAGGTTTGGAGAACATGATTAGTATTACAATGAAAGCTATGTGCGTGTGTATGCTGTTGAATTCGTAGTGAATTGTGTGTCTTTTTCCTAGCTGATCATAGCCTCAATATAAACATAAAATATCATAAATACATCTCCTATTTTTTAGCCTTTATTCAAGCCATTCCTTTATTGTAGCCATTTAATGTATTAAATACGCTGTTTAATGACTTTGATTGCGAGATCATAGGATGGACTTGGTCACTAGCCGTTGTCCCACAAAAAATATCAACATAACAAAGAGAAAAACTGTTAATAAATAATAAGTACGGAGGATCTTTGATCCTGACAGGATTTGCAAAACATTCTAAGGATAATTGATCTAGATCATATACCAGGATAACATATCCATTGTGTCAAATTTCCGTGCACTAACAATTGTCCCCCAAAATGGCGGTTATGATAAGATCACAAATGTCATTTTGCCTTTGAATTCAAACTTCATGCAAAATCATATGAGATTGACAAGCTGGATATAATTGTCATATATCTATGGAATTTCCTTGGAAACTTCCCTTCCCGCTTTATATCCTTCTCCCTGCAAATCATGAACAACTAGTAACACCTGTTTAAACCGGGTGGATGGTCCATCTTTTAAATGGTGAAATCCGGGTTAAGGATTTTGGTAAGTCCAGGTGACTTAATAATAATAAGTTACAACTTTTGGCTATTTGCATGTTATTTGTTATTCTGAAAGCATAGCTGTTATAGTTAAGATCCATAGAGAGTTTTAAGAAATGTTTTAAGAAAAGCTTTAAGGATAGAATGTCCTTAGAAAAACAAATTGAGAATACTGGACCTTTATATCCATAAAGATATAAATTAAAATCAAACAAGTATAAATTGATAAACTGGAATCATACCATAAGATCTAATTAGATCTAAGTTACCATAGGTGTTGATCATTCCGCGATAAATAACTTAAGGATCTTGGATCCGTAAATGTTAATCCTTAGGTGATCTTTATAGTTGAATTTATGATACCTAATGCAAATAACTTATGATATTATTTGGGATTAAACCCAACAAACTGGAGACAAGCCCATAAAATAAACTGGGGACAAGCCCGTGAACTGGGGACAAGCCCAAAAACTGGGACAAGACCAAACTGGGGACTGGACCAAAGATATAGATGTTAACTGGGGACTTGCCTAAACCGGGATTTAGCCCAAACGTGAGTGACGTGAAAACGCCAAAACCTTAGCTAACATGAAAATGTTTGAAACATTTGTCTTGAGATAACATGAAAATGTTATAAACTAGTGGTATGGTACGTCTACCATAGATCGTAGGATCCTCCATATAGCCGAAGACAAGGAAATTGTCAGCCACTAAGCGTGTATTGGTCCCGCTACCCCGGACTATACGTTGGATAACGTGCGCTCCAAGCGAGAGTGTAGAAACTCTAATTTATAAGAAAGGTGAAAACCTTTAAACCTTGGAAGATATGACCATCGGGGGTCATACCTTAATCGTGAGCAAGGTCAAGGGAAATAGTGAAGTACCTCAAACGTGAAGGAGATGTGGCCAACCTCTTGGTCAATGAACCTCTTACTAGAATCCTGCATTGTTATTTAAAACTTGGAAAGGGAAATGTAAAAAATACATTATCCTTAAACTAATAATAATAATTCGAAATAAATAAGTAATCAGATAGATATTACCAATTTTAGGAACCTTGATCCCTGATAGATGCTTGATATTCTAAGTATACTGGATCCTAACTAGAAAAAGTACTTCCTGAGATGGATAGCATTCCATGCTCTTGGTAACCCGCTGCCTTCCATAATGAGCAAATGATATGCCGCTTTTCCTGCCTCCTAATTGATCAGATAAGGACCTTCTGTCACACCCCCAACCTACAGCGGAAATGCCGGGGCGCGAACTGATTGTCACAGCTCTTAAGGTTACTATTGTTTTGGTAAAAAATTAACAAAGTAACTTTTGATCAAATTAGTACGTGAGGTAGAGTGCTTGAACACAATGATTTGGTTTCGAGGGAAAAAGCCCTTGATCGTAAGGATCTCCGGCACGAAAAACCCACAGACGGTGAAAACTATCACCGTCTATTTTATTAATAACAAAAAGGTGGATACAAGTGGTGGAGCTGATAGTGAATCGAATACTAAGTGTTACAATGAGTGACGATAGCTAGGCTAGTGAAGTATGTGTTCTAATCGATCTTATCAGCTTGTTTAAATAAGCAAAGAGTACAACTGATATTCCGAGAAATCCGGAACAAACCCTAGACTAAGTTTTCCATGATCCGTTGCTGCCCACGTTTGAGTTGACGAAGCCTCAATAGTAGCCGTTTCAAACCCACGTTCTAATAATCACATTAAACATGTGATCTTATCTGCAAAGGAAATAAAAATAATAAAGGACAATTGAATTAGTCAAACATCATCCTCAGCTTATTTGCATCGGCAGGATAGGTCGAAATCCTTGAATCATATTCAATCCCGAGGATAAAAAATCTGCTCCCAACAATTGCCCCCAATTTTTATAGTTAGCGCGTGACAGGCTGTAAAAATTTTAAATTTCAAAAAAGAAAATATCTACTGCGACTTGAAAGGGCGGCACGCAAATTGAGGAAAACTTATAACCGTCCTTCTAGGTTATAGTTAACTAACTTATTCCCAAATTTCTAAATCATAACACTCTCTCCTTCGCTCAATATCCAGGTCAGTTTCTCTCTCCCTCATCTTCTTAACTTTCTGAAGCTTTTCTTCTAATTCGAACAATAATGAGAAAAAGAACCCCTCGTTCGCTCAACCCTTAATCATTCATAACCTATGAGGATTTCATCGATCAGGGTCACATCCCTACTACTGATGAGGATCAGTGTCTTTTCAAAGATTTTGACATTAGGTTTCTAAAAGATTCTAGCTTGTTACCCGCTGAGGCCGTCATCAGACCTTACGACCTCAAAGCCAAAGCTGACTTTTCGTCCAGAACCTGGGTTTGCTTTTTTTATTACCCTTTTTCGATCGGCCTTTCGTACCCATTTTCTCCACTCATTAAGGAGTTCTTCGATATTACCGGGTTCTCTTACTCCCAAGTCATGCCAATGGTGTGGAGAGTCTTGGCTACAATAGATCGCTTGAATAGAACCCACGAACTGTCCATAGGTGTCCCTAAGATAGCCGCGACTTATAACCTTCGTACACACGGATCTCACCGATACTGCCTTCAATCCAAATCCAGCTGCCTTTACATGGTCCCCAAGGTGTCCGGTAATGACCATGATTGGAAGAAAAAATTCTTTTTCGTACGCCGTGACTCTATTCCCGATGGAGTAAACTTGCCTGTTAAATGGGTTCACAAGGGTAGGAAATCTTTAGGACAAAATTTCTTTTTGGAAACAATTTGTATTAATACGTCTTCATTTTTGCAGTCGTGTTTGAGGATTTGGTGAGGTATAGGAAAGATACGAATCGAAGGCTTAAGGATTTGTTCAAAATTTCGGCATAAGAAAGGGAATTTCGGTTTGAAGAGGAAGTAGGGGAAACCAGCATGACTGCCGCAAAATTTTCTGAAAGTATGTCTTCTGGTAAGTATCTTGGGTTTTTCGTAGAATTCTTAGGATTTCACTTTCTTGAGAATAACTTGATAAATTATTGCGCAGAGATGCTAAACCAAAATCTTCCTTCAGCTTGATCGACTTGGACGACTTCATTGAAGACAAAACCATGGTGAAACAAGAGCATTCTAAGACTCTTTCCCCAAAGCCGAGGATTCCAACTACTCGCCAAAAGAGCGATGCCCAGAAGAAAAGGAAGGCCACTACTTCAGCCGAGACTGAGCCCTTCGTTGGAACGGTAAGTTTCTTTATTTATCCTGAAAATAATATCATGAAAAATTTATGTTTACCTGAGGATAACGGGGAATTGAGAATTACCAACAAAGGCTCCAAGATGATGCTGAATTGGCTCTGAAAGTAGCTGAAGGTAAGATTGCAGAACTCCAACATGCAGTAGATACAATGATCAAGCTTCACAAAAAGAAGGAAAAAGAGATTGTGGATCTCAAAGCTTCCTTCGAGCTGGAGAAAACCGAACTCATTGAAAATGCCAAGAAGTCTACAGCTACAAGTATCCTGGAGTCAATTCTCAAGATGTCAGAGGAGGTGAAGGCAAAGGGCTATGTGATGGAGTCTTGGAATTCTGCAGCTTGGGCAAAGAAGTTGAAGATGCTGAGGGGTGAGAAGGCGGAAGAAGCTGAGGTTCCAAGTACTTCAGAGGCGACGAAGGAGACAAGTGCAAACGAGGCGGCGGAAGCGGAGAAGAAGGAGGGCGATCAGGTTGAAGGTGATAAGGTTTAAGCCTGGTTTTCAGGTTGATTTGATGTGTTTCTGGTGGTTGTTTGAACAATTTTCATTTTGGTTGTGTCTGGATAATATAACATGCTTAGGATAATAGTTCGGGTGGAGGGATCCTGGTTCAGGACGAAGCCCAAACTAACTTTAATTTCAAGTTTTTGAACAATCTGACGGTTCAGGTAGATGGGCTCTGTTTTGAGTGAAACTTGAATCATCATTTCCTGCATTATGATATTAGTATAATAACTTATTATGACTTATATTGGTATTCTATCCCTGTTTCTGTTATTAGAGAAAAATTTAAGTTTATTAGGAATGAAATTCTTCAAAAATAGCTTAAGTTTTACCCAATAAACCAATACCAAGTCATAAAATTCATCTTATAAATAAGACAAGTAATATATAACATAAACAGGAAATCATAGCAGAATCATATAGCAACTAACTCTGATAATGTATAGACCATTTCATACTTGTAACAAGACTACTTTTCATAATGTTCCTCCAATTCTAGGGATATATTGATAGATCTGCAATATTCAAATTATCCTGAAAATAACTTCAGGAATTCTGGCGACAAGGCCTAAATAAATTGGCGACAAAGCCTAAACAAACTGGCGACACGGCCATTAGAAGAGGTGAAAACACCTTAATCCTTAGGAATAAACTGGCGACAATGCCCTAAGAAGAGGCAGAAACCCCTTAAACCTTAGAAGAGGCGAAAACCCCTTAAACCTTAGAAGAGGAGAAAACCCCTTAAACCTTAGGAATAAACTGGCGTCGAGGTCCTTTAGGATGAAACGTCTACCATTAACTCTAGATTCAAACCAAGGTAACAAGTCACTATATTTCATGTGTTGGCCCCGCCTCTCGAACTATGGCTGAATAAACATGCGCTACGGGCGACCTTAAGAAGAAGTGGAAACCCCTTAAACCTTTGAAGATATCAAATAATACCTTATCTTGGCGACGGGGCCCAAAGAAACTGGCGATAAGGCCCAGATTAACTTCATTCCATGTGGTAATGCCATATATCTTCAGGCTACAAAACACTCAAATCTTGGTGAGGGGTGGGTGTTAGCCTTGCTAACACCCATCCGATGCCTAAGTCAGTACCATGATAGAAGAATAATAATATTGAAAATGAATAAAAATATAAATTCGAATACATACCTTAGCTGATTAATATAACAATTATCCCCGGGATAGAAGTCTTACATAAAATATGTTTTGAGGTGTATAGAGTTCCAAGCCCTTGGTAGCCAGTCAACATCCAAAGTAGACAATCTGTATGCCCCCTTTCCTGCTTCTGAATCAATCAAGTAAGGACCTTCCCACTTTGGTGCAAGCTTTCCATCCATAGGATTTGTAGTATTCTGAAAAGCCTTTCGGAGAACCAAATACCCTTCTTAAAATCTTCAAACCCTGATATTTTTGTTGCAGGGCTTTGCTATCTTCTGCTGATAAGATGCCATCCTGATCGTTGCTAAATCCCTGAGCTCTTCTACTGCATCCAGATCTTCAAGTAGACTTTGAGTATTATGTTCAGGATTTTGATGACTGAATCTGGCTATCGGGATAACCATCTCTGTAGGGATAACTTCTTCAGCTCCAAACACTAACGAGAAAGGAGTCTGACCAGTAGCATTCTTTAAAGTGGTCCTATCTGCCCAAGGAACAAAAGGCAGTTCCTCGGCCCACTTTCCTTTCTTAGACCCCAACTTTTTCTTCAGGTTATTTGTTGGTACATGTTTGTCAGTAGTTCATAGTCTAACGATTGTAATCGAGTCTGTAATGTAATTATGTTTTTGATTATGTTTATGTTTATGTAACGAGCGAAGTTGTCAACAAGTTCGCTCAGGCGAACTTGTTGACCAAGCGAAGTTATGGACAACTTCGCCTGAGGCGAAGTTGTCGTGTTTATATAAACTGTTCACCGTAACAGTTGAAAGAGTTCGAGAGTTCGTGAGTTCGCGAGATTGGTTAGGGTTACGTGTTTACAAGTCAGAGTCTGTAATAGTGACCGCGTGTCACGTGTTCGTGTTATCAATATAACGTGTTTCGGTTATTGCTCGTGTGTTTGATTTATACGTATTCTACGCTCGTATCTACCTACGCAGGGATTCCGCACCTGCGCAGATAGCGACATCCCGTGTACGATCCGTCCAGGAACCTACAAGTGGTATCAGAGCCTTAGGCTCTTATGCTATGGTTCGAGATCTGCGTTTTGGTGTTTCTGGCACGTTTCTGTGCGTTTCTGGCCGAACAGCGCCGTAGGCGAAGTTATTGTTCATCAGGCGAAGTTGCCGTCACTGTTCGTAGGGTTTCAGCGAAGATATAAGGTCTGGCGAAGTTATGAACAGGCGAAGTTGACTTTAGGCGAAGTTGACTTTAGGCGAAGTTGACTTCTCGGCGAAGTTATAGCCAGGCGAAGTTATGGACAGACGAAGTTAACTTTAGGCGAAGTTAACGAGAAAAAAAAAAAAAAAAAAAAAAAAAAGAGAGTATTTTGGTGTTTTCGTCTGTATGGCCAGGTGTACACGATTATTGTGAGACCGGAGATGTTGTTCCGTCAACGAGTGAAACTTGTTATCTCTGGGTCTTACGTGTGAACAAATACGTGTCAACTCTGGATATGGAGTTGAGTTTGTGAATGGGATATTGATTGAAACTGGATATTGACACATATTTGGGTGTTTGTGGGCAATGAAATTGTTGTTGTTCGAGGTGACCAATTGAAGAAAGTCAAATTGAACTGAAGGTTTTTGTCATTACTGGATTGCGGTCAGAGCATATTATTTATGTTACTTTCAAGGCGTTCGAGAATTGGATCCTGAAACGTGATGCTTATTTATTAGAGTGAAAATTCTGGAACAAGTTGGATTTAATCGGGAACTAAAGTGTTTATGTTCTTGATCGTTATCCCTGGTGATTGAAGATGCTTCGGATTAATTAATGGTCATGTGTTAGATTCTGTCAAGGTGGTTTTGTGATGAAATTGATCACTTGATGTTGAGTAGTTGAAGATTAAACCTTATCGTATGCCGACGAGTTGGTGAAGTTGTGGAGGAAGCCCAACTTCACGTGTTGGTGAAGTCAGATGGACTCACGTGATTGGTTGAGATGATCTATTGGCACGAGGATGCATGCATTTCAAAGACCTCAATCGTTATAGTCGGAGAAGCTTACACTGAAGGGGAGATCTGATATGGAAGACGCTGGCTGACTGGTAGATTTGTGAAGCTATAGGACAGTTTCAGACACGGCTGGTTGATGAGCAAACAGAAGATCATCAGTTAAGAGGGAGTCTGTTGGTGCATGCTTTGTAACAGATGATCTTTTGTGTTTGTTAGAATTGAGAGCAACGGTCAAAGGGGAGACTGTTGGTGCATTTTGTGACCGTCGCTATGCAATTCAGACCAGCGGAATGCCACAGGCGAAGTTAGCACAACTTCGCCTTAGGCGAAGTTAGAACAACTTCGCCAATGGCGAAGTTGTAACAACTTCTGCCTTAGGCGAAGTTATCACAACTTCGCCATAGGCGAAGTTATGAACAACTTCGCCTACTGGCCCAAGCCCAAGCCCGAGAAGATGTTTTGTCTATATATATGTGTGTCTTGTTTAGGTTTTGGATCCAGAAATTAGAGTAGTGTGTGTTTGAGCAGCTTGTTTATTGAGAGAGAGTAAGAGACTAGAGTCGTGTGAGACGACCCGAGGTAGAGCTCACCTCGGGTCAGTCGTGTTTTCTGTTTTTGTTACGGTATGTAACGTGATTATTTTATATATGAATCTGCAGATTTGTTTATCCCGTTCTAGTATTTGTTTGTGTATTTGA
Source organism: Bidens hawaiensis (assembly GCF_021521415.1). Taxonomy (NCBI): domain Eukaryota; kingdom Viridiplantae; phylum Streptophyta; class Magnoliopsida; order Asterales; family Asteraceae; genus Bidens; species Bidens hawaiensis. Next base: position 2,576,358 of record NW_027491179.1, read on the forward strand.
TCGTGTACGTGTTTGTGTTATTCGTCTGTACACCATAAACGAGTCTAGGAGGATTCCGCACACCTAGACCTCGTGCGGATCTCGAATCGATCAAATACACGGGGGGACCTACAATTGGTATCAGAGCCATCGGCTCGATTGTGAGGTTCGGGATTTCACGCGGGTGTAGAAAACGTCTCGTTTGACCTATTCACGGGACTAGTTTTTGTTCGTATTGAGTTCTAATCACTATATACAGTCATTTTCAAGTCTTTACAACGACCGGAAACTGCAAATTCGTCGTCATCAGATCTGAATATTTTCAGTGTTCATCGGGCGAAGTTACTGTTCTTCAGGCGAAGTTGCCGTCACTGAAAGTAGGGTTTCGGCGAAGATATAAGGTTCAGCGAAGTTATTCACAACTTCGCCTGCCTCATAAGTTCGCCTTAGCGAAGTTATCCTCAACTTCGCTTACCTGATAAGTTCGCTTACCTTAAGCGAAGTTATTCTCAACTTCGCCGAGTCACACGAATTTAAGAATTTTTTCTAGCGAAGTTAACACTTAAGCGAAGTTATTCTTAACTTCGCCTTTAGTACTGTTTGGACAAATTTTTGAATTTTTCGGGTTTTGAGAAGATGTCGCAAATTAACATCTCTGAATTGGTAAAAATGGAAGTCGAAGCTGGGTCAGCCACTAAGGCCCCAAGGCTGTTAAAAGGAACTGACTTTGTGGCATGGAAGGATAGATTCATTCAATATATTAAATACCAGGATGCAAAGATGTGGGTGTGCATCCAGGATGGATATATCCCACCGACAATGGTGTACGAAGGTCGTGATGTGGTTAAGAAGTACAGCAAGATGAAGGAAGAGGAGAAGAAGATGTACGAAGCCGAAAGCAAGGCTCACGCAGCAATCACTATGGCTCTTCCACAGGAGATCCTTCATACTTTCAGAAAGTATACATCGGCTCGAGAGCTTTGGGATGCTCTTGAAAATAGATTCGAAGGGAACGTGGGTATTCGTGCCTCGAAGATTAAACTGTTGAAGACTCAGTTCTCTGTCTTCAAATATTTGAAGAACGAATCTCTGGATGATATTATCACTCGATACTATCATCTAATGACAGAGCTAAACAACTATTCGATTGCTTACAGAGAAGAGGAGATAGTTGAAAATCTTCTCGATGCTCTCCCACCGAAGTGGGAAATGTACACAGTTCTGATGAGGGAAGACAGAGACTTTCCTAATTGTGATTTGGAGACAGCAGTAAACAAGCTCAGAACCTTTGAGCTTAATATGGTTCGTAAAGAGACACCAACAGATCAGATTCAAGACCCTGGTATGTATGGTGCCAAACTTAACTCAGGCTCAAGTTCGAAGCCTGAATCTGCTGCTTACTACTCCAAAGGAGAGTCAGGTTCTGACTCTTCTCATGAAGGAAACGTTTCAGTAAACATGAACGGTGATGTTTGCTTTGCTGCTGGAGGTTCAAGTGCTTCGAAACCTCAAACATCCAACCGTAGTTTCTCTCCCAGTGCCTCAAGCAATAACTATTCCAAGATGCCAATGAGTGTCAAATCTGCTGAAGAGCAGTTTGCAGTCTATGCATCTTTTATTGCTTCATATGAGAACTACATACAAGGGAAGATTGTGGACCCTGCTGTTTTGGATGAGGATTATGACCAGATCGATGCTGATGATCTGGAGGAGATGGATTTGCAATGGCAAATGGCCATGATAGTGAGGCGAGTCAAGCGTTTCATGAATAAGACGGGGAGAAAGTTTGTTGGTGGTAGGCCCGGATTCGACAAGTCTAAAGTGAGGTGCTATAACTGTCAACAGTATGGGCACTTTGCTAAAGAATGCAGAAACGAGAGAGTTGAACGGGGTCAAGGCCGGTCTGCACAGCCTACTGGGATTAGTAAAGATGTCAATGCCATGTTGTCTAGAGAAGCCGGTGAATACAACTGGAACCTACATGCGAATGAAACTGGTGAACAGGCGAATATGGCTAAGGTAGAAAATGAAGATAGTGAGAAGATGACTGGAGAGGAGAAAGCTACTGGTAAGGAGAAAGCTTTCATGGCAGATAACGATGGTCAACCCTCCGAGGTAAGTTCTAAACTTGTTTGTACAAAATGTGAGAATTTGTCTGAGCAACTTGCTACCATAACTGATCAGTATGTTCGTTTAGATGCTGAATTTAAAACACTTAAAGAAGATCATCATTTTACTAAGGCAAGAGAAAACAGTTACAAAGTTAAAATAAAAGCATGTGAAAAAGATGTCAAAAGCTTAAAAACTAAACTTGCTGAAAAAATTGATGTGATTGACCTAAGTTATGAGGTTTTAGAAGAAAAGACTAAACTTATTGCTGAACGAGAAAAGCAGATTGCTGACCACCAGGTGAAAGTGGTGGAACTGAACCGAAAACTCGAGCAGTTCCGAAATTCCTCAGCTATTCTAGATCACCTCGTTAGTGATCAAGGTACCTCTGCAAAGAGGGGAGGAATTGGTTATCACGAGGTGCCACCACCTTATAACCACAACTACACTTTCAACCCTAGTATTCAGAAATCTGTGGATTTTGAAGTTCCTCAGACAGTTCCAATCAAGGTTACATGTAAAGAACCAACTGTTAGTAATGGCGAAACGAGTTCGCCTGTTTCTAGTGTAGATATTTCTGTTACGAGTCCAGTCTCATCTGATTCGGATAAGTTGTCCGAATCAGGTAAGACGAAAGAGAAGGTAGGGTTACCCACTGGTGGAGATAAAAATAAATCTTCTAAAAAGAGTACTCCACTCAACCCGTATGTCCCACCTTATGTGAGACGAACGGCTGGTAACACTGCCTCTACATCCAAACCAACATTTGAAAAGAAAATGGAGAGTAGGTGTTGCTTTAGATGTAATAAATTAGGACATCTTGTTGCAGATTGCCCTCTGACGCCGAGATACAGAGGTGTGAGGCCAAATAAAACTGAGAATAAGCATCAGTTTGATACTGCTAAAAATGAAAACTTTTCAAAATGCCAAAATGTAACTAATTCAAGTTTTCATAAAAACAAACCTCAGTTTTTCAACCAAACCACTAGATATAATACTTTCAATTCACATAGGTTTGGAAGGCATCACACTCAATCTTCAAGGAGATTTCCTAACAGGACTTACAGGAATTATCCTGATGCTAACTTTGGAAAGCCAGGGTACGGGACGTATCGATCCAAGACCAATTGGTCTTGGGTCCCAAGATTCTAATTCTCTGTTTTATTGTGCAGGAACAGTTGAATAGGGCTGCCCACAGTCTTTGGATTGTAGATAGCGGCTGTTCCCGGCACATGACGGGCAACAAACACTTGTTGCAAGACTTAAAACCTGTTCAGGGAGCGAGAGTTAGTTTTGCTGGTGAAAGCGGAGGAAGAATTACTGGTAGAGGTACAGTGTCAAATGGAAGGATGACACTTGAGAATGTGAATTTTGTGGAGGAATTGAAACACAATCTGCTGAGTGTGTCGCAGATTTGTGATAAAGATTACACTGTCCATTTCACAAAGAATGAAGCGATCGTGTTGAAGCCTGGTTTCCAGATACCAGACGAGTGGATAGTAATGAAAGCTCCACGTGAAACAAATACATATGTGATGGATATGAGGTCTACTGAAATGGCCACGGGAGAATCTTGTTTAATGACAAAAGCAAGCGAATCAGAATCTGAATTGTGGCACAGGAGAATGGGGCACATTCATCTTCGGAAGATGAACTTCATTGTCAAGAATGGGCTTGTGATGGGCGTTCCCTTAAAAAGTTTTAACTTTGAAGACAAATGTATAGCATGCAAGAAGGGAAAGTAACACAAGAAATCCCATCTCACCAAGAAGGTCAACTCTATTGCCGGTACTCTAGAACTACTTCATATGGATCTCTTCGGTCCCGTGAATGTAAAAAGTCTAGGAGGTACTTCTTACTGCTTGGTGATCACTGATGACTACTCGCGATATTCGTGGGTATATTTTCTGAAATCGAAAGATGAGACGGCTCAAATGGTGAAGAATCTAATTACAAAAGTTGAGAACGTCATGAGTAAATCAGTTAAATACATCAGAAGTGACAATGGAACAGAGTTCAAGAACTTTGAAATGGAAATCTTCTGTCTTCAGAAAGGAATTGAACATCAATACAGCGCTCCGTATACTCCGCAACAGAATGGAGTGGCTGAAAGGAAGAACCGAACTTTAATTGAAGGAGCCAGAACTATGCTGGCAGATTCAAAACTTCCTGTGATATTCTGGGCTGAAGCAGTTGCTACAGCCTGCTATGTTCTGAATAGGGTGTTAACCGTTAAGAGACTTGGAAAAACATGTTACGAGCTTATGCATGGAAGGAAGCCCAACTTGAGCGGGCTTGAACCATTCGGGTCTCCTTGTTCGATTTTGAAGACTAATTCGAAATTTGGTGAAGTAGCCGATGAAGGAATCTTAGTCGGTTATGTTGTTGGGACTCCCAACAGACGGGTCTTCAATACGTCGACTTGCAAGGTGGAGGTGGTGTGTAACACCGACATTACTAGTTACCAATCGCCAAAACCAAGCAATGGACCTGCTGAGCTTTTCGACTATGTTAAGCTGTTTAAGTCATTTAACATCCCTAATTTGGAAATTTCTGAAGAAGAAGAAAAAATTGCGTCGAAGATGATACTTGATGAGGAAGAGAATCTATTGCAACGACAGCTTATTGAGAAAAGTCAACCTTCCACATCAAACACTATTGATACCCCTGCTGCCTTACCTGAAGATGAGTTTATCAATCCATTTCACTCTCAGCCAGAAACAACCATTGATGAGATCTCTTCAAATTTGGAAGATAATTTGCATGTCGGTGCTGTTCCGACCACGAGAATTCACAAAGATCACCCATTGGAGAATATTATAGGTGATGTGTCCTCCAGTGTACAAACCAGAAGTAGCTTGAATGAGCACACCTGTGTTTATACAAGCATTAAAGAAACGGGTATAATGAACGAATGTTTGTACTCCTGCTTTATTAGCCAGATTGAACCGAAAAATTATCAAATGGCTCTAAAGGACAGCTCGTGGGTCGACGCCATGCAAGAAGAGTTGGCTCAATTCGAGAAGATGGAAGTCTGGACTTTGGTTGAAAAACCAAGGAATGTGCATGCTATAGGCACAAAATGGGTGTTTAAGTGCAAGAGGGATGAAAAGGGGATTATCATTAGAAACAAGGCAAGGCTGGTTGTTAAAGGTTTTAATCAGCAAGAGGGTATTGATTACAATGAGGTGTTTGCTCCTGTCGCCCGGTTGGAAGCGATAAGATTGTTTTTGGCGTTTGCTGCATGTAAGAGAATGAAGGTGTTTCAGCTAGATGTGAAGAGTGCGTTTTTAAATGGGAAAGTTGATGAGGTTGTGTATGTTGAGCAACCTCCGGGTTTTCCTGACCCAGACTTCCCAGATCACGTATACAAGTTGAGCAAGGCGCTGTATGGATTACATCAGGCACCTCGTGCCTGGTATTCAACGTTATCGGACTACTTGCTCGAGAATGGTTTTGAAAGGGGTTTAATTGACAGCACACTGTTCGTGAAGAGAGAAGGAAGCGACTTCCTACTAGTTCAAGTCTACGTGAATGACATCATATTTGCTGCATCAAGAGTCTCCATGTGTCAAGATTTTGAGGATGTCATGAAGAAAAGGTTCGAAATGAGTGCTATGGGTGAACTAACTTTCTTTCTAGGATTGCAGGTTGATCAGAAGAAGGACGAGATGTTCATTCATCAGACGAAGTACGTTCATGATGTGCTCAAGCGATTCAAGATGGAGGACAGTTCTCCATATGACACTCCAATCTGCGTCAATCACAAATTGGGCGCTGAATCAGATGGTGACGCAGATGTGGACCCAACTCTGTATCGGGCGATAATAGGTTCATTAATGTATTTAACTGCTTCTAGGCCTGACATAATGTTTGCTGTTTGTCTTTGTGCACGTTTTCAGGCAAATCCGAAAGAATCTCATTTGAAAGGTGCAAAGAGGATACTATGGTATCTCAAGGGCAAGCCGAAGCTAGGGTTGTGGTACCCGAAGGGAGGAGACGTGGAACTGGTTGCTTATACTGATTCTGATTATGGAGGGTGCAATCAGAGTCGGAAGTCGACAACAGGAGGATGTCAGTTTCTCGGTGGAAGACTAGTTTCCTGGCAGTGCAAGAAACAGACGTCAGTTGCAATCTCAACATGTGAAGCTGAATATATGGCAGCATCCAACTGCTGTTCACAGGTTTTGTGGATTCAGCAACAATTGCGCGACTATGGTCTGAATTTCTTACTCACTCCTATTTTAATTGATAACACTGCAGCCATCTCAGTAATTAACAATCCCGTGAAACATAGTAAAACCAAACATATTGACATTCGTCATCATTTCATACGGGATTGTGCTGAGAAGAAACTGATTAAGATCGAAAAAGTCGATACGCTCGAGAATTTCGCTGATTTATTTACAAAAGCGTTTGATAAATCCAGATTTCAAAATCTAATTGAGCTAAACGGGATGATCAATCCCGAGTAACCATGCTTTTCTGTTTATGTTAAAAAAAAAAAAAAAAAAAAACCGTCACTAATCGCTTAAAATTATGTCGGTTATCTCAGTTGGAAGGACATGTCTTAGGATATGCTTTGGTCCTCATCTTCTACTTGTAGATTTTGAGGATAGCCATTAACCAGATGACTGAAAGTGACCGGGGCGATTTATGATGTGTTTTCTTTCTATCGCTGAAAATTAGTCGTTCATACTTAGTTAGAAGAACACATACCTGTATGTGGTCGGTCCAGTTGATCCATTGGATCTTCAGGATTGCCGTTTACCTGAAAACTTTGACGTGAACGGGGCGATTGAAGTCAAAATTTTTTATGGGAAATGAAATTACTTTTCAAGTCTATTACTTCGTATGAAGTAAATGTGCTATGTTTAACAGAAAATTGATCTAACCTTGGAAAATGATATATATACTGATTGTGTGTGCTTAACTGGTGAAGTTATTAGGCTTAAAAGGCTTTAGGACAATCATTGTATGTCATGGTAACTTTTTATGGTGCGTAAAAGTAGATGTGATACAAACTAATTTTACTTGATTTTACGTGGAAACTCCTTACGAGTTTTGTGTGTCTTCATATATATCTTTTCGAATGATAGGCAGAAAAGCGATTACCCAGTCATACACGAGCCCATGTGTGTTCTGATTCCAGTGAAGAAAGCGTTTCAAGACACTGCAGTGATCCAGATTCGGGACTTGCAGTAAAATTCTACTTTGAAGTCTATGTTGAAAAAAAAAAAAAAAAAAAAAAAAATTTGAGTTATTGTAACATATTAGTGATCATAAATTCAAGATGGTATCATATTAGTGATCATATTAGTGATCATAAATTCAAGACTTCTCTATCTTAGAGCAAGATGAAGAACGGGAAACAGAAGAAGAATACATACAAGTTAATCAGACACTATGGGTCGAAGTCAATTCGGGGTGACTTGGGGAAAGCCAAATACGCTTTGAGGATAGATAGGAGGCATCAATATTTCTGAGTTGTTGCCCACTTAAATTTTAAGGATTAATTGAACCTAACTCGTATCACAAAAACGATGAAAACCATCTTAAGTATATTACATGCTTACAACCTGTCTCTATATGTCATAATACGGCTAAACACGGATCTATATGACAGTCACGTAGTGAGTGTGATTCCTGTTAGGATCTTTTCTAAAAAAAAACATAGTGGTCCCTGACTAGACTGAAATTTGATCCCTTATTTCGTTAAATTTTTATAAGTTTTTCTATTTTTGTAGTTGTATTATTTTATAACTGGTTACTTAGACTTGATCATTTTTGTTTAACTCTTTATGAAACTTTCAAATGTTAATTGCAAAATGTTCAAACTTAAAGGTTTGATTTTGAAATTATAGGCGAAGTAGTTGAATCAGGCGAACTTGTGCATAACTTCGCCTAGGCGAAGTTATTCGTAACTTCGCCTGAACAGCGCTGACCCTATATAAGGTTTTTCAAACAGTAAAAATCATTATTTTCAAAATTCTCAGCGAACTTGAGCTCCAATTTTCCGGCGAACTTGATTTCTTTTCGATTTCGATCTTTGCTTCTAGTTTCTATTATCATTGAGGGTATGTGTTGTCGATATCTCTCACAAACTTGTTCGTTCTTGATCGTTTTTACCCGGTTCGAGACCTCGGGTCGTCGGACCTTCAAAACCGAAATCTTCATAACTTGTGTTAACGTGTGCATGGACATGCTTCTCATCTAAACATCCTTAAAATCATGTGTTTTGATGTCCTTGATTGTCGTTCTTAGCCGAAAACACCGGATTTCCGGTGTTGGAATCCTAATAGTCGCCGATTAAGTTTAGGCGAAGTTATCCACAACTTCGCCTGGGCTTAATTTCGCTTAAGGCGAAGTTATCCACAACTTCGCCTGGGGCTTAATTTCGCCTAACACTTATCTTCGCCTGAGGCGATGTTGTGATAAGGCGAAGTTATCTTCAACTTCGCCTAAATCAATTTGTTTAACAGTTACATTAGACGAACTTACAGATGAAGCGAAGTTGTTCCCAACTTCGCCTCACCTTTAAGTTCGCCTATACAGTTTTAATCACAACTTCGCTCATGGTATAACGCGAACTTGTGAGTTGCTTAACAGTTATCTAACTTGGTTCGTTTAGTGCAGATATGGCTGCTGTTGGCGGTGCTGGTGGTGATGACGGTAATGATCAAAGACAGTTCTTTCCAGCGCATAACCAGTACATCATGTTAGACCCAGACGCAAGTGGCGTGGAGGACTACAGGGAAATAATCACATTTCTCCTGCGCTCAAGGATCTTCCATGCGATCACGAATACCCTGCCTATTTCACTACCTAACATTGAAGACTTTTGGCAGTCGGTAGAGTATGATTGCCGAGTTGAGCCCCCGGTGATGCGAGCAACCGTAAATGGTCATGTAGTGCAGTTCTCTTCAGAAGATATACGGTTGGCTTTGCAGTTTGGAGAAGAAACGAGGGATGACCCGACGGAGTTCGTAGCTCCTTTTCGTGATGGGGCATATCTCAGGATGGGTTATTCAGGTCCGTTGGGGGACACGCAGAGGAGAAAAGGATTTTTGCTAGATCAGTGGCGCTTCCTAATGCACGTCTTGATCGTGTGCATGTCTGGGAGGAAGGCAGGAACTGATGGAATGGGCGCGACGATGCAGTCTGCCATAACTGCCCTGACTTACAACAGAAGATACTCATTTAGTCAGCTGATATTTTACGAGATTGATCGTCAGAGGAGGGCTGTGGCGCGTGAGCGATTTATTATGTATCCTCGATTCTTATAAATGATTCTCAATCATGTGGCTCCGTTGCTACCTCAGAGACGCCCTATTAGATACGTTGAATGTGTGACGAAGCGTATCTTTGCTCAGTGTCGCACTTCTAGCGCACGAAGCAAGCCTGAGCTGCGTCCCAGGCATACTCCACTGTTCGGGTATCTTGTCAACCCGGAGTATGTTCCTGCTGGTGGGGACGAGTTCAGAGACCCAAGACCACAACAGGCGGCAGCACCTCATGCTGTATCAGCTGCGCCTGCTGTGCTGCTGCTGAAGACGTCGACCTTGATGCTGCTTTTAGCGGCCAAGGAATGTTTGATATGGATGTCGCGGGTTCTCAGGCCATGGATGTTACTAGAGCAGTTACTTCGGTAGCTGACTCCGATCTTGATGAGACATTTGCTGAAGCTAGACGTTTGCTGGTGTCTAGGGAGAGAACGCTTGGGAAGAGGATGAGAACGGTTGACGACGATGACGAGGAAGGTGATGAAGAAGAAGCAGTTCAGCTAGTGCTCAGACGCTCAAGAAGAGAACGGACAGGTATGGGTTCGGGAGCTGGAGAAACTTCAAGGCTGGTACGTTTTGCTCCACCTGCCTTGTCTGGTATGTCTCTTATTCCTTCTACAGCACAGGTTACTGCCGTCCAGACGTCGACTCCAACAATTGTGTCTCTACCACCTCAATCGCTTACTCCATCGGTGGCAGTAGCACGATTTGTTGAGTCTACGGTCACTACTACTGCAGGGTTACCAAGTGTACCACCTGCGGTCACTTCTGCTGCTGATGTCCCGCCAACTCCAACGCCTACTTCAGACTCCGAAAGGATAGCTTCACTAGAGCGGATCGTAGCTGAGCAGTCCAAGACTATTCAAAGCCTAGTGGAAGCAAACCAACTACAGGCCTCCCTCCTGGTAGAGCATGGGAAGATCATAGACGCTATGAAAGCGTTCTTGGCATCTCAGGGGGAGATGAGCTGTAGGGGAGATGAGTTGAGGACAAAACGGAGAGAAGATCATGACGATGATCCCAATGCACCGGAAGGTGCAGGTGGTGAGCTGCCAAGAACTTCTATAGCTCTTGGTACTTCCACAGCTGAGGGGGAGTCTACAAGCGCAGCTGGTGATGATGATGATGTTGATGATGTAATCGACGCGTTGAAAGAGCTAGATGATGATGATGATTTTATGCTTGAAGAAGATGTGCTGCCGAGTGATGAGATTGAGAAGATCGGTGAGCAAATTATTGTTGAAAGTGTGATAGAAGAAGGGGAGATAGTAGATGAAGATATTGAACATGAGATTCCAGAGGTTGAGATACCCGATTTGGGTGATGAGACAGTTGTGGAAGATACTGAATGGGAAGAGCAGCCGAATTGGAAGAAAGGTTGTGCTCAATGGTTCGTAAAGACGAAGAAACCGGCGGTCCCTAAAATGTTCAAAAAGAGTTACAATATTAAGGGATACGCTGAAGCAAAGAAAGGTATTATCTGCTGGATATATGATGAGCAGCTGCGGCTCTTCGTGATCAAAAGATATGACGGGATTCAGTACTTCAGGAGAACTCTGAGAGCATTAAACACACTGCCTGAATGTGAGGTTAAAGACTTAGCCAGATTGGGGTTGATAAATCGAAGTGACAATAACATGGCTAGAGTCATCGGAAAGATCGTATGGAAAGAGAGCATTAAGGAGAAGAAGTTTGAGCTGCTGAAACCACAAAAGGGGAAACTTGTCGAAGACAAGGATAGAGGTTTGAGAGCTGATGGAAAGCCTTGGATGGTTATGAAATATAAACCGGTCCGGTGCCTTAAAGAAGTACCGATGAAGCTTATGCCCAAGGACGTGCTCAAAGACCTAAAATGGTGGTTCGTGGATTGTGAAACAGCGGAGGCGGTAATGGAAGATGAGGATGAACAAGAAGTGCTTAGGGTTTACGACCCGATGCATCTTGTTAATCTATCGCAAGCAGATCTGAAGATGCTCAACGAAAAGAAGATCTTCTACATTCCTGCTTGGAAGGATCAAGCAAGGAAATATCAAAGGGTAGTGTCGGTATGTGTTAGAGAAGGAGCGCACGCGTAAAGATACAAGATTACAAGACTCAAGCTTTGAAGATCAAGATATGAAGCTACTGCCAAGGGGGAGTCTGTTGGTACATGTTTGTCAGTAGTTCATAGTCTAACGATTGTAATCGAGTCTGTAATGTAATTATGTTTTTGATTATGTTTATGTTTATGTAACGAGCGAAGTTGTCAACAAGTTCGCTCAGGCAAACTTGTTGACCAAGCGAAGTTATGGACAACTTCGCCTGAGGCGAAGTTGTCGTGTTTATATAAACTGTTCACCGTAACAGTTGAAAGAGTTCGAGAGTTCGTGAGTTCGCGAGATTGGTTAGGGTTACGTGTTTACAAGTCAGAGTCTGTAATAGTGACCGCGTGTCACGTGTTCGTGTTATCAATATAACGTGTTTCGGTTATTGCTCGTGTGTTTGATTTATTCGTATTCTACGCTCGTATCTACCTACGCAGGGATTCCGCACCTGCGCAGATAGCGACATCCCGTGTACGATCCGTCCAGGAACCTACATTATTGATAATGGTTTTGTTGCTTGATTCGGCATGTCCATTAGTCTGAGGATGGACAGGTGTTGACGTAATCATCTTGATTCTCCAACTGGCACAGAAATTAGTTGTTCTTTTGCCGATGAATTGTGAGCCATTGTCACACACTATCTCTGCCGGGATTCCAAATTGTGTCAAGATATTGCGCTTGATGAACGAGATAACTTCTTTCTCTCTAACTTGAAAAAAGGCTTCCGCTTCAATCCACTTCGAGAAATAATCTGTCATAGCAAGCACGAATACTTTTCCTCCTGGAGCTCTTGGTCATTTTCCCATAATATCCATTCCCCACTTCATGAAAGGCCAGGGGAATATAACAGGATACAAGGGCTCTGCTGGCTGGTGCAAGATGTTGCTATGTCTCTGGCATGCATCACATTTTTGAGAATAATTCATAGCATTCTTCTTCATCATTGGCCAAAAGTATCCTGTCCTTAGGATTTAGGAGAATAGTGCTCTGCCCCCAGTGTGATTCCCACAGTCTCCTTCATGGATATCCAAAATAACTTCTTGAGCTTCTGCCTTCTCCAAGCACCTAAGATATGGTCCTGCAAGATATTTTCTGTATAATATATTATTCATTATAGTATATGGGATTACCTTTGTGCGAAAAGCTTTTGGGTTTTCATCCTTGGGGATAACTCCATCCTGAATATATCTCCTAATCAAGATAGTCCAAGAATCTTTATTATCTTCAGGATTTTTGACTCCCATATCTTCATCATCTTCTGATATTTCATTAACACCTTGCTCTCCTATTGCTGGGCTCAGGATATGTATGATAGGAATCTTGATACCTTCCGGTATCCTGATGGATGAAGCTAAATATGCTAGGGCATCTACTTCAACATTCTCTTCTCTAGGTACCTGTGAAATATCAAACATTTCGAAACACTTTGCTAGTTTTTTGACTAGCTCTAAATATTTCGTTAGTTTTTCTCCTCTAACAATATACGAACCAATAAAATGATTAATTAATAATAATGAATCAACATGTACTTGAATAAATCTGATTTTCATGTCGATGCTAATTGTAATCCTGCTATTAAAGCCTCATATTCTGCCTCATTATTTTTGGCTTGAAATCCGCCGGATATGGATTGAGGTATAATGTCCCCCTGTGGCGATTTCAGCAGGATCCAGAGACCCGTTCCTCTAACATTTGAAGCACCATCGGTGTATAGAGTCCACTTATCTTTGGTTTCTTCAAGTTGTTGGACTTCCAAGTCTGCCTTTTCTTTAAGTTCACTGGTGAAATCAGCCACAAAGTCTGCTAATGCCTGGGATTTGATGGCAGTCCTAGGTTCACATATTATATCATATGCACTTAGCTTCATATCCCATTTTGCCATCCTACCTGAAATTTATGGTTTTCTCAAAACATACTTAATAGGGTAATTAGTTTTAACACATATATGGTGAGTTTTAAAATAGTGTCTAAGTTTAGTAGATGCCATACTAAGTGCTAAAATTAATTTCTCAAGATAAGAATACCTGGTTTCAACATCCAAAAGACTTTTACTTACATAATAGATGGGATGTTGTTGACTTTCGAGATCCTTAGCCAAAACTGCACTTACAGCATTATTCGATACATCTAGATATAGAGATAGAGGTTCACCTTCCTCGGGTTTTACCAGTAGAGGAGAAGAAGAAAGATAAGCTTTTAAGGATGCTAAAGCTTCCTCATGCTTACTGGTCCACTCGAACTTCTTGTTTTTCCTCAGGATATCATAAAATTCTTTACATTTTTCTGAGGATTTGGATATGAATCTGTTGAGCGCCGTTATCCTGCCAGTTAGCCTTTGAACATCCTTGACTGATGCTGGGGATTTCAGATTCAGGATAGCTTGTATATGCTCCGGACTCGCCTCTATCCCCCTTTTGGTGACCATGTATCCCAAGAATTTGCCAGCCTTTACTCCGAAATGGCATTTTGAAGGATTCAACTTCATGTTGTATTTGTCGAGGATATCAAATGTTGTCTTGAGATCTTGGAGGTGATCCTCAGCTTTCTTGGACTTCACCACCATATCATCAATATAGACCTCCATCGTGTCCACCAGTTGCTCTTTGAACATCATGTTATCTAACCTCTGATAGGTCGCACCTGCATTTCTAAGTCCAAAGGGCATAGCAATATAACAATAAATACCTGTGGGAGTCATGAAGGCTGTGTCTTCTTGATCTGAGGGCTCTATTTGGATTTGCTGAAATCCTGAGGATGCGTCCATAAATGTCAACATCTCGTGGCCGGCTGTAGCGTCTACCATCGAATCGATGTGAGGTAGAGGGAATGGATCTTTTGGACAAGCCTTATTCAAGTCTGTGAAATCTACACAAACTCTCCATTTGCGATTCTTTTTCTGTAAAACCACCACATTTGCTAACCATCAGGGATATTGAACTTCCCTAATCATATTCTCCTTCAAGAGTCTTTCTACTTCTTCTTGAATGATTATGTTTCTTTCAGGTGCAAACTTTCTTCTCTTTTGATGGATTGGCCTGAAAGAATTATCAATTCCAAGTTTATGTGTTATAATATCTTTGGAAATTCCTGTCATATCTTCATGTTTCCATGAAAATGTTGACAGCCTTGACTTGAGGAAATCGAGCAAATTTGACTCAATATCCTCAGGAATGTTCGTTCCTATTAGCATTTTGACTTCAAGATCCTTGGGATAAGGAAGTATTTCTTTAATTTCTTGTTCCCTGGCCTCCATTACGTCTCGTGCTGGCTTCTTTAATTTCTACGCCTGCTGGGATTTGGCAGTTAACTTCATAGAATAGGTGTAGGAATTCTTTGTATCTTGTTGATCACTGATGATTTTGATAACTCCCCACGAACTTGGGAGTTTCACACATTGGTGATAAGTGGAGGGGACTGCTTCCATGTCATGTATCCAGGGCCTGCCTAATATAATATTGCAACAAGACAAACAGTCAATAACACAAAATTTTTGCATTTTATTTACCCCTTCGACATATACTGGGAGCTTGATATCCCCAATAGTGTTCTTAGTCTCTCCACTGAATCCAACCAATACTGAGGAACTGGGGACGATCTCATCTTCGTGAATATTCATCTTTTTCAGTACGTCTAGTTGAATAATGTTGATAGAGCTTCCGCCATCTATGAGGATCCTGCGCACATAATGGTTAGCCACATATAAAGTTATTACCAAAATACCATGATGAGGATCCTGAACATCGACTCTAGCGCTTTCACCGAAGGATATGGTCTTCTCTTGAGTGAGAATGGACGTCTTTGTTGGTCTGTCAACCACCTCTAACTTTCTTTGACCGACATTTCTTTTTGCAGCAGAATAAGAGGTTCCACAGATGTCAGATCCTCCGGATATGAACAGGATTGTTCTTGCATCTGTTGTTGGAGGAGTTGGCTTTTCAGGAACTTTTTCAGGATTTTGTTCTATTCCCTTCTTCCGGTCAAGTAGCTCTTTCAAGTGGCCCTTGCTGAGAAGATAGCTAATTTCCCTTCTGAGTGCAATGCAATCCTCAATCAAGTGCCAAAAATCTTCGTGAAAGGCACACCATTTTGATCTGTCTTTCCAGGTTCCTTGTTTCTCCGTCTTCTTTAGCCACCTGGATTTCTCACTAAATCCTGCATGGCACATATTAATCCACCAATATCAATAGAAAAACAATATTCAGAAATCTTAGGATATTCTTCATCATCTCCATCATCTACTGCATTAATCCTGGGGTTATCAGGCTTATAGTAAGGTTTTAATCGATATGACTTTCCCGGGGATTCGGCTTTCCTGTTTGTCTGATCATATTTTGGGATATCGATCTTTTTAAGGTTTTTCTTATCGTCTTCTAGCCTGATAAATCTCAGAGCTCTGCTTCTTGCTTCATCTAACGACCTGCATGGAGTCATAACAAGATCTTCATAGAAAGATGAGTCTTTCTCTAACCCCAACTTAAGAGCTTCCACTGCCGAAGCTGGGTTTAGATTTGGAATCTTCAGCGACTCCTTACTAAACCTGGTAATAAAATCTCTCAAGGATTCCCCAGGATTCTGGGTAACCCTATAAAGATCACCTGTCATCTTTTCAAATGTTCTACTGCAAGAAAACTGGTTATTGAACACGATAACTAAATGAGAAAAGGAAGTGATAGTGTTAGGAGGAATACTCAGTAGCTATTTCATGGCCGCCCCGGTCAAGGTAGACCCAAACTCCTTGCAAAGACATGCTTTCTTGATTTCCATAGGGATTGGATTGATGTCCATTTGCTCTCTATACTGTGTAACGTGTTCCTCAGGTTCCGTTGAACCATCGTATTGTTTCATATTTGGGGTTTGAAACCGTGTTGGGATCTGTACGTCACCAATTGATGGCACGAATCGGGATATTCTGTGACTATCAGTGGGAACTTCAGCTATGGGACAGATTATACCAGGAACATTCGATATCATGTCCATATGCTTCTGTAATTCCCGTGCTAAACTTGAACTTATGCCTACATCCTGCAAAAATCCTTGATTAGCATTAAATAGAATTGTATTGAAAGTGTTAGCCTGATTAGTATTCTGAGGAACAGTCGGGGTGTTGTAGCTCGCATTTCCAAAAATAGTATTTCCAGGAGTAGTAAATGGAGCGGTTGAAGCGTTAGCATGCATCGGGATAAAGTCTCCCTGGTGCACCTCAGAGGGTCTAGTGAACTGCTGAGCTTGAGCAAGTGGTTGCTTGAGCAAGTGGTTGCTGAGGATCCGGATTGTTGAAACAATCCTGAAGATCCTGCATGTTGAAACGGCCCAACAGAGGATGCATGCAGGTATCCTTGGGATCCAGATGAGTGCAATCCCGCAGACCCTGAGTGCTGAAAAGATGAGGATCCGGGGTTATACGCCGTGGTTGACTCCGGACGAATCAATCCTGAAGATCCTGGAGAAGTAAAATCCATAGATCTCGGGACTAGTGGTGTGAATTATTCTGCCGGCTTCTTGGCTTTCCTGATATCTTCCAGTTTCTTCACGAGCATCTGGTTGGTCTTGTTATGGCGTTTCATCTGTTCCTGTAGCCGTCTGTACAGAGGCAGAAGATCGTTGTTGGACACCATGATGGGATCCTGGGGAGACGGCCTCAATCCCGAGAACACGGGAGTAGCAGGTTTCTTCTGAACGTTGTCAGGTTTCTACGGGATACCACCAGCGGGAGGAGGAGGCATAGGCGGCCTCATAGAGGAATCCGAAGCTGCGACAGAAGAGGAAACATTCTTTGGTTGGGAAGACATGTTGTGGATATTGAAAGTAGGGTTTTTAGTTTGAGAGTTAATAATGATCAAAACCGTTTTAGTCAAAAATTAACAAAGTAAGTTTTGATCAAATTAGTACGTGAGGTAGAGTGCTTGAACGAAAAAAAGTGACCACAATGATTTGGTTTCGAGGGAAAAAGCCCTTGATCGTAAGGATCTCCGGCACAAAAAACCCACGGACGGTGAAAACTATCACCATCTATTTTATTAATAACAAAAAGGTGGTTACAAGTGGTGGAGCTGATAGTGAATCGAATACTAAGTGTTACAATGAGTGATGATAGCTAGGCTAGCGAAGTGTGTGTTCTAATCGATCTTATCAGCTTGTTTAAATAAGAAAAGAGTACAACTGATATTCCGAGAAATCCGGAACAAACTCTAGACTAAGTCTTCCATGATCCGTTGTTGCCCACGTTTGAGTTGACGAAGCCTCAATAGTAGTCGTTGCAGACCCACGTTCTAATAATCACATTAAACACGTGATCTTATCTTCAAAGCAAAGAAAAATAATAAAGGACAATTGAATTAGTCAAACATCATCTTCAGCTTATTTGCATCGGTAGGATAGGTCGAAATCCTTGAATCATATTCAATCCCGAGGATAAAAAATCTGCTCCCAACAACTATCATGCAACATTATTTAAATCACAATATCTATTAATTAAATTAAGTTTTCAATTAAATCAAAAACGAACAAATACATAATCCAAATCATACAACAATACATCTTATATCACAAATGATCTTGATTAATTATTTTCTAACTTTAATTCTTCACTAAGTCTTCACCAACCTACATTAAATTCCTACGAAAACATGCATATGTGTATAAAATAAAATTTTGTCAACAACACATGTTGAGTGAGCAACACACCAGTTTAAATGTACATATAGTATACATATAAAAGTAAGTATTACAACAAGTCATATGAGAATAACAAATTAACCAAATGAGCAAGTATAATTGAGATGCCGAGAAGCACAAAGGCTATAACGACCGACGTATGATCATACTAGACTGCGATTATGTTGGACCTCTCTGAATACGGAAACATACAAAGAAAATAAGCACATAAACAAGTAAGATATAAATTGTTAACACATAAGACAAAGTTGCAATTTTGAGTATAAGTATATATAAGAAATATAATTTACGCATATGTCCCCAAAATGTGGAAACAAGTAAAATAATGGAATGTGGTACTCACCTCGATAGACGAACAAAAGTGAAAAGAGAATATTAAGAATGATGATTGTCGGAATCACGCTCTTCGGAAAATACCGACGAGAAATCCTAAGTAACAAATAATTACGGAAAATACCGACGAGAAATCCTAAGTAACAAATAATTTGATGGTCGGGTAAGTTCTTACGAAAGGTATATATTACGTTAATTCACTAATAGCTTTATTAAATAATATATCTTTAACTCTGAAAATTTTACATTTATAAATAAAATACTTATCCAAATAAATATTTATAAATTTTGAATCGATTATATAAAGAGATTGTTTTAACATATTTATTTTAAACTAAAATACTCTTAATAAATATTTTTATTATTATTAAAGATTTCTATTGTATTAATATTGCAAATATTAAATAGTAGTTAATAAATAATAATATATATAATATTTATATACAAAATGTGATCTTTTTATAAAATACTTAAACTTAAAAAATTATAATATGGTATAATATATATTTAATTTTATTTATAAATAAACAATCTTTTTAAACGTTTAATAAAACATTTATCAATCATTAAATAATATACATACACACACATATATATATATATATATATATATAAGTTTAACCAAGATTTGGAAACGAAATTAGTTAATAAGTCGGTTTTGAAAAACATATTGATTTTTTTATGATTTTTCTACTATATTTATAATACTAGTTCCTGATTTTATATGATTAAAAATCAATAACAAAAAGTTTCCAAAAAGAAGGGGCTTGGGGTGGGGGGTGGGGGGTTCGAACCCGCGCCTCTCAGCGGTTCAAGCCACTGGATGCACCACCCTAGCCAACTGGGCTAGGGTGTTATTTGATTACAAGTTCAAACATTTTATACTTATCCTACAACCACAGATCCAAATCGAAGAGTAAACCCTAACAACCCAGATGATTAAACCCGATTATATATGATTAATTAACCATGGAGTTATTGATTAGTGAATCAAAACGAGCATTATTGTATAACTTAATTACCTTAACGTTGATAAATCAAGGTTAATTAAGACGAATTGCAGCCGGCCAAAGACGAGTAAGAACATGTATAAGCAGATGATGATAACCCAATTAGACCTAGGGGTTTAGCTGGCGCTGATGAGGGGATTATATAACCAGATTTAATTGATTTCTAATATTCGATATCACGTATACTGGTTAACAGTCACGCCGGCTTAGTATTTTAAGAAACACCAATCCGGTTTTGATTGTTTTAACATAATACGAGTGTCGACAGGTCACATAAGGAAGGTTTAACAAATATTTTGATTTGATTTCTAAGATTATAACGAGAATTGAGGATCAAGAAATCAAACGTGTCATCGGGTTACGGGTATGAACATGGGTTACGGGTCAGGGTTGTTGGGTGAATGTGTTAGATGGTTAATAATATATATAAATTGCACTTTGGTCCCTGGATATTGAAGGTGAGAACAAATTTGGGTAATAGTTCGAGTTTGGGTTAAAATTTCCAAAAACCTAAAGTTATAAATATGTTTTAATATAATTAGTTAAATAAAATTAAATAATAATATAATATTATTTAATTTACTCGACAAATGCGGTAAAATTTATTGAACATCGAAAAGGGTCAAGTTTTATTAAAAATATAAATTTTGAATAGTCCGAGTTGTTACACCTTCCCACTTGGGTGCTAGCTTTCCATCTGCCGGATTGGTTGCATATTGGAAGGCTTTCCTCAATACCAGATCTCCTTCCTGAAATCTTCTGATTCTTATACTTTTGTTGCATTCCCTATCTACCCTTTGTTGATAGGCTGCCATTCTGATTTTGGCTAGATCTCTCAGCTCTTTAACAGTGTCCAAGTCTTCGAGAAGGATTTCATTATTGGCTTTAGGATCATGGATGCTTGTTCTAGCTGTAGGAACCACCATCTCTGTGTGGATACAGCCTCTGAGCCAAACACCAAGGAGAAAGGTGTTTGACCTATTGAATTTTTGGGTGTTGTCCTGTCAGCCCAAAGAACGCAAGGTAGTTCTTCAGCCCATTTACCCTTCTTGGATCCCAAATTTTTCTTCAAATTGTTGATGATGCTCTTGTTACTTGATTCTGTCTGGCCATTAGCTTGAGGATGAAGTGGAGTGGAGGTAATCATCTTGATGCCCCAGCTGTCACAAAAGTTAGTGGTTCAATTCCCGATAAACTAGGAACCATTGTCACAAACAATTTCAGAAGGGATACCAAATCTAGTTATTATATTTATTTTAATGAAGGATATAACTTCCTCTTCTCGGACTTGCACAAATGCTTTTGCTTCAATCCATTTAGAAAAGTAGTCTATCATAGCAAGCATAAAGACCTTTCCGCCTGGTTCCTTTGGTAGCTTGCCTACAAATCCATTCCCCATTTCATGATAGGCTATGAAGAGGAAATAGGATACATAGGTTCTGCTGGCTGGTGAAGGATGTTTCCATGCCTTTGGTAAGCATCACACTTCTTTGAGTATTCCATTGCATCGTTCTTCATTGTTGGCCAGAAGTATCCAGTCCTAAGTATCCTGGAGAATAATGCTCTTCCCCTTGTATGGTTGCCGCAATCGCCTTCGTGGAAGTCTTGGAGTACCTCTTGTATTTCAGGATCCTCGATGCATCTCAAATAGGGACCTGCAAGAGATTTTCTATATACAATATCTTGTAAAATAATGAATTGTGATACCTTAAACCTGAAAGCTTAAGGGTTTTCCCCCCGTAGGGATTTCTCCATCTTGGAGGAATTTCTTGACTGGAAGGATCCAAGATCCAGCTTTTGGAGAGGATGAAGGATCCTTAAGTTCTTCTGTGCAATCCACTGTTACCTCCACAACTTTCTGTTCTCCAACTGCCGGAGACAATATATGAATGATAGGTATCTTTGCATCATCCGAGATCTTTAATGATGATGCTAAGTTTGCTAAGGCATCTGCCCCAGCATTTTCTTCCCTTGGTACCTGTATGATACTAAACAACTCGAAAGATTTTGCTAATTCCTTCACAATTTCTAAATATTTGACCATATTCTCACCTTTTACGGTGTAAGAACCGTTAAAGTGGTTAGTTATAAGTAAAGAGTCTATATAAACTTGAAGATACCTGATCCTCATCTGTTTGGCTGAAAGTAAACCTGTGATAGGTGCTTCATATTCTGCCTCATTGTTTGTGGATTGGAATGCACATGCAATGGACTGGGGTATTATGTCCCCCTGTGACGATTTTAGTAGGATACCCAATCTTCTTCCTCTTATGTTGGATGCTCCATCAGTAAAGAGGATCCGTTTCTTCCAGTTGCTGAACTTCCAAATCCGCTTCCTCTTGCATGTCACTACTGAAATCAGCCACAAAGTTTGCAAGCGCTTGTGATTTAATGATTGTTCTAGGCTGATACTGAATATCATATGCACTCAGCTTCACAGCCCACTTGGCCATCCTTCCTAACAATTCTGGTTTTCTAAACACATTCTTAACAGGATAGTTAGTTTTCAAAATAATAGTATATGTTTCAAAATAGTGCCTCAACTTGGTTGAGGCCATAATTAAAGCAAGTATTTAATTTTCAAGGTGAGAATACCTGACCTCTGTGTCTAAGAGGCTTTTACTTACATAATATACCGAATGTTGTTGACCTTCATGATCCTTGGCCAGAACAGCACTGACTCCATTACATGAAATGGCTAAGTATAGAGACAATGGCTCACCATCTATTGGCTTCATCAAGGCTGGTGCTGAGGATAAGTAATCCTTAAGAGCCTTCAGTGCATCCTCATGTCTTTGAGTCCACTCAAATTTCTTATTCTTCCATAAGATATCATAGAAGTCTTTGCACCTTTCTGACGATCTGAAAATGAATCTGTTGAGGGCAGCTATCCTTCCCGTCAACCTCTGGATATCTTTAGCATTGACGGGATACTTCAAATTGATGATGGCTTCAATCTGTTCCGGGCTCGCTTCTATTCCCCTTTTGGTCACCATATATCCTAGAAACTTCCCAACCTTAACACCAAAATGACATTTTGACGGGTTCAGTTTCATATTGTACTGATCCAGGATATTGAATGCTTCTTCAAGATCTCTGAGGTGATCCTCAGCTTTCTTCGACTTCACTACCATGTCATCTATGTAGACTTCCATGGTTTTTCCTAACTGATCCTTGAACATCATGTTGATCAATCTTTGATATGTTGCCCCTACATTTCTTAGTCCAAATGGCATAGCAATATAACAGTATATGTCGGTAGGAGTCATGAATGCTGTGTCCATTTGATCAGATGGTTCCATCTGAATTTGTTAAAATCCAGAGGAAGCATCCATGAAGGTAAGCATCTCATGCCCTGCCGTTTCATCCACCATGGAGTCTATATGTGGTAACGGGAAAGGATCCTTGGGGCATCCCTTATTTAAATTGGTGAAATTGACACACACCCTCCACTTTCCATTCTTTTTGGATACAACAACCACATTAGCCAACCATCGAGGATATTTAACCTCTCTAACCATACCGGCTTTAAGAAGTTTTTCAACTTCTTCTTGTATGATCGCGTTCTTCTCAGGAGCGAATTTCCTTCGCTTCTGATGGACAAGTTTATTATAATAATCAAGGCCCAACTTGTGAGTAATTACCTCCTTAGAAATACATGTCATGTCTGAATGTCTGAAGGCAAATATGGATTTTCGTCGCTTTAGGAAGGATACTATATCCTCCTCGATCTCATTAGGGATACATGATCTTAGGAAAACTTTCACGTCCGGATCCTCGGGATCCAAGGTTACATTCTTTAGGTCCTGCTCTCGCGCTTCCAGTACATTCCTAGGATTTTGCTGTAATTGCTATGCTATCGTCTGTTTAGCTGTCAGCTTCATGGATGCAGAATAATAATTCTTGGCTTCCACTTGGTCACCATCTATCCTTACTACTCCCCAAGGAGTTGGTAGTTTTATGCACTGATTGAAAGCAGTTCATCCCATGTAGCCAAGGCCTGCCAAGAATAGCATTGCAACAAGACAGATTGTCAATAACACAAAATTTTTGGTAAGAGTTTAACCCTACGATGTATATTGGGAGTTTGACGTCCCCAATTTTTTTCTTGGTTTCGCCATTGAAACCAACTAGCACCGACGTTCTTGGGATGATTTTCGAGTCAGGGATATTCATTTTCTACAGTACATCATGTTGGATGATGTTGACGGAGCTTCCACCATCGACTAGGATCCTGCGCACATAATGGTTAGCAATAAATAAAGTTACAATCAAACCGTCGTGGTGAGGATCCTGGATGCTTGTCTTATCTTATTCGTCAAAGAAGATTCTTTTGTCAGTCAAAGTAGTGGATATGACTGGTCGTTCCCCTTTCTCCATCTTGGTTTTTTGGCATGTCTTTTTGCCGAGGAGAATGAAGTACCGCATATATTTGAGCCACCAGAGATGAAGTTGATTACTTGTGCGTCTAGTGGGGGCGGAGTTGCTTTTTATGGGACATCTTCAAGATTCTGGATCGTTGACTTTTTTCTTCCCAAGAGCTCCTTGAAATAGCCCTTTCTTAGGAGGTATCCAATTTCCTTCCTTAAACCAATACAATCATCAGTCTGATTGCCGAAATCCTCATGGAATGCACACCATTTGGACTTGTCTTTGAAGGATATCATTTTCTCGTTTTTCCGAGGCTATATTGCTTTCTATCCAAGATCCTTCTTGGCACAAATTAAACCATGAGTATCCATAGAGAAACAATATTCGGAAATAATTGGGTAATCTTCATCATCATCTCCTTCTTCGATTTCTCTCGACATTTTGATTGTTGAATTTGGAGTAAAGCTTCGAGTTCTTGTTCCTCAATGAGGATCCTTGTTTCTTGTCAGGAGATTTTTGCTTCGTTTGGGCCCCTAACCGTTCTTGAAACCTATAGCCATATGAATCTTAGTGCCCTGTTCCTTACTTCATCTAAAGTCCTGCAATGAGTCATCATAAGATCGTCATAAAAAGGGGAGCCCCTATGTAGTCCCATCTTGAAAGCTTCCACAGCCGTAGCCATATCAAGATTAAGGATTTCTAGGGGCCTCCCTGCCAAACCTCGTAACAAAACCCTAAGGGATTCATCATAAGGTTGGACAACTCTATATAAGTCAGTTAACTTTTCAAATTTCCTACTACAAGAAAATTGGCTGTTGAACAAGTTAACTAAATGTGAAAAAGAAGTAACAGAAAAGGGAGGAAGACTTAGCAGCCATTTTAATGCAGATCCTGTTAGTGTGGATTCGAAACCCTTGCATAGACAAGCTTCCTTGAGTCTTTAGGAATTGGATTGATCTCCATCCTTTCCCTGTATTGAGCCACATGCTCTTCGGGATAAGTTGTTCCATCATACACCTTTATATTGGGGGTCTAAAATCGTTTTGGGATTTCCGCATCACAAATAGGTGGTGCAA
This sequence comes from Bidens hawaiensis, assembly GCF_021521415.1. Taxonomy (NCBI): domain Eukaryota; kingdom Viridiplantae; phylum Streptophyta; class Magnoliopsida; order Asterales; family Asteraceae; genus Bidens; species Bidens hawaiensis. Next base: position 2,601,278 of record NW_027491179.1, read on the forward strand.
ATTTAGACAGCTTGTGGCTTCTTTCTGGTATTTCAGGGATCGCTCGAAACACCCCTGGTACACTGGATATCATATCCTTAAGCTTCTTTAGTTCCTTAGCCATAGCTAGGTTGATATCTGCACCCTGCACAGAGCCAAGATTAGCATATAAGGATATAGGTTATATGCGTTATTACTTTGTTGAGTGAATTATGGCATCCTAGAAGAATAGCTGAGATAACAAGCGTCTGCCACGACAGTTGGTCCACTAGAGGCAGTAGTCTGCATGGGGATAATGTCTCCTTCATGAACCTCTAAGGATCTTTGATGTTGAAAAACTAAGGATCCTTGATTCTGGAGGAAGGATCCTTGAGGCTGGAGGAAGGATCCTTGATGATACAACCCAGAGGATCCTGGTTGAAGGATTGATGATCCTTGCTGGGGGAGAGAGGATCCTTGGGCTTGTAGACCCATGAACCCTGGATTAAGGATATATGATCCTTGTTGGAAAACTGAGGATCCCTGATCTTGCTGACTCTTGATCCCGGTTGAATGATAGATGATCCTTGCGCAAGTTGAGCCAAGGATCCTGGAGTGGTAAAATCTAGCATCCTAGGCATTAGAGAAGTCTGATCCTCTTCCGGCCTCTTGGTCCTCTTGAGAACTTCTATTTCCTGAAGGATCCTCTGGTTAGTTTGGGTTTGCTGCTCCATGTATGTTTTAACCTGCGAAAAAATAGCTGAAACATCATTGTTAGAATTAACCACCGAAGTGGTAGCAGTGGTTTTTGAGCTCTGAAAGACTGGTAGTTGTGTCTTGTTTCCAGCAGCAGTAGCCCTTGGTGCTACCACAAATGGAGGATGCATTAGTAGTGAAGATCTCAGTGGGAGTGAAACTGATGAAGGCATGGTTGATGAAGCAGAAGATTGTTGAGAGGCCATTGATGGTGATATGGGTATGAATGGTTGAATATTGATAGGGTATTTTCTGGATTATAGCACCAATTGCCCCACGGTGGGCGCCAAATTGTTTTGGTCAAAAATCGACTAAAGATAATGTAACCAAATTTGTAATGTTAGGTTTAGTGTTAGATTGATAATAACGATTATGACCCAGTTGCAAACACAAACACACGGTTTGTTACGAGGAAAAGCCCTTGATCTTGGTCGGATCACCGGCACAAAAACCCCGGGTGATGACAATTGTCTATCACCACTTTATTAATATTAAAAATGAGGATACAAGGTTTGGAGAATATGATCAGTATTACAACGGAACATATGTGTGTGTGTGTATGCTGCTGAATTCGTAGTGAATAGTGTGTCTTTTTCCTAGCTGATCATAGCCTCAATATATACATAAAATATCATACATACATCTCTTATTTTTTCGCATTTATTCAAGCCATTCCTTCATTGTAGCCATTTTATGCATTGTTGTTTAATGATTTTGATTGCGAGATCATAGGTTGGACTTGGTCACTAGCCGTTGTACCTACAAAAAATATCAACATAACAAAGAGAAAAATTGTTAATAAATAATAAGTACGGAGGATCTTTGATCCTGACAGGATCTGCAACACATTCTAAGGATAATTGATCCAGATAATATGCAAGGATAACATATCCAAGTGTCAAATTTCCGTGCACTAACAATATGATTCATGAGTTGTAGATGTCCAAGGTAACTTGATCATGAAGTCCATGTTGATACATCTTCCTTTTCCTGACTAATCAAGTCTCTTATTGTCCTACGAATCCATTGTTGTCTGCTGCTGCATATCAGGTTGCCTGATATATATATATATATATATATATATATATATATATATATATATATATATATCCTAACTATTCATCTTAACCAACTTCCTTTCAAGGCATGTCCTGACCTTTATATGGACACTTATAATTCTATTAAATCGTTACCGTTCTAGATGACTTCACGCTCATGATCACACGATTATCAGTTACACACTAATCATTCGTGTCAAGACTCAATTTAAGAAAACATAGGTCTAAATCATCTCTACACCTTCTTTGCATGTCTTTTCATCTTCTATCCTTGGTTTCTGGAATCCTCTTGCGATGTAACCATCAGCTCCACATTCTTAATACCTGTAGTTGTTCTTATCCACATGCAAAGTATCCTATCCTCTCATAGTGTCACACACCATAAACTCATTTTTACTTGACTTCTACTTATGGGTTTCATTTTCATCGTTATCTACCTTCATTGCAACCGACATCTTTCCTTTTGAAGTCTCTATGTAAACCGAGTATCTTTGCCTATAAAACACATGACAATGATACTCCCGACCTTACCACAACCTTGATAATGAACACCTTAACTAGCATTTTTGACGAGATAGTTTCTCGTATTGGTATAAAGTGAGCACTTTTCTTTAAACGATCCTCACTTTAAATTAATCGTGGTTTCCCCCTCAACCAATAGATACCCATGAAAAGTCAACCGGAAAATATTGTCACCAAAATTTTTAAGAAGAGTGCCCATATATAGAAATATCCCAGAAAAGCTTCGATTAGGAAATTTTTTTTAAATATTTTTTTATGAACGAGTGACGTTTCATTCGTTATCCACATACATTAACCTGATCACATTATTACCAGTTTGTCATTCGCTAAAACAGTATCCACATACGTTAGCCTTGTCCTCATTCGTGGCGAATAAGATCACATTCGTTATTCCTCATTTGTTATGAAGACGGATGTAAAAAATAACGAATGAATACAGTAGCGAATGAATCCATGACTCTATTACAAATGAGTCTGAATAAGGTTTCATACGTTAAATACCTTCATTCATTAGAATAGTTAATGAATTTCCTTCATACGTTAAGATATCCACATTCTTTAAACCTTATAAACATATGATTTCATACGTCAAGAAACCGTGACGAATGGGTACAATTATTTAACGAATGAGTGGTTAGAGCAGTTACTGTAGCACCGGAAAAGCGTGTTGGCCGGAAAATACAGTTACATTGTCTGAAAAATGGTTTCCTCGCCGGAAATTGCAAATCTAAGTTTCTTTAATGGCGGGAAACGTCAAAACCCACTCAAATCAACAAATTAAACCACCAAAATCTACAAAAAGCTTCGAATTTCATCCACGAACACTAATCAACCATCGATTTCAACAAAAATCCACTGAATTCAATCCCAATATAATCAAACAATACCATAACTACCAATGGTGGAAATTATCAAAACTAAATGAAATCACCAAATTAAACCTTTAAATTACACAAGAAGCTCCGGATTTCATCAATGAATATTAATCAGCCTTCAATTCCATCAAACATACATTGAAATCAGTCCAAATTCGATCAAACAATTACGTTAACTCGAAGAACATGTCTCGATCAGAATTTTGCAGCGATTTGATTTATCACGAGCAACCATCTGCTCTGATAGCAGCTGTGAAAACGTAATAAAACGTTATACGGGTCAAGATCTAGTCGCTAACACGAGAGGATACGTTAAGGAATACTTTATTGATACGTTAATAGATGAATACATTAGATACGCTAATCCTAGATAGAATCCGGCATGGTAACTTTACTTGAATACAATAAGCATGGCTCTCTTCTCTTAGATGAACAGGAACAACCTATTTATAGGCCTTAGCTCATTCGTTATACACCATTAACGAATGAGTGTTCCCATAATGAATGAGCTGTCATTCATTAAATCCCATAACAAATGGGGATTACTTTAATGAATTAACCTTCATACGCTAAACATACATAGCGTATGAGCTCTTAACTTAACAAATGAACTTAGTCTATAACGAATGAACCTCATTCGCTAAACATGCTTAGCGAATGAGCCATATTACAGTAAACATAAGGACTAAACTACCCTTAACTTATTCGATCAGCTGCGTACAACAAATTATGCACTAACAATTTAGAAGTTCACCAATGGATGTAAAAACCGCATTTCTAATGGTGATTTAGAAGAAGAGAATTACATGGAGTAACTCGAGGGTCGCTGCCTCTGGTCAAGTGGGAAAAGTACATAAAGTTGCCAAGCCGTTGTATGGATTTAAACAAACACCAATACAATGGCATCAAAAGTTTAATCGTGTCAAGCTTGACAATGGTTTCAACATAAATGGGTGTAATAGATTTGTTTATGTGTAAACACCAGGAGGTTATGTGATATTTTTTCATTAGGGTCATGATATACTTATCATTTAAAGTGATGATTAAATGATTCGGTCTACAAAAAACATGCTGAAAACAAGGTTTGAAATGAAAGACACATGTTTAGCGAACGTGATTCTTGGAGTAAAAATCACTAGAACCCAAATGGTATTGTCTTAAGTCAAGCTCACTATGTGGATAAGATACTTGAGAAATTCAATTATGCATGTTGCACCTACTCCTGTGGATACCTCCCAACATTTGAGTAAAAATCGAGGAGGGGTGTGGATCAACTAGGGTAGTTAAGGATCATTGGTAGTATAATGTATCTTATATCTTCAACTAAACCCGATTTGGCTTATGTTGTGAGTAGACTAAGCATAAAAACTAGCAATCCGAGTTCTGAACATTCAAAAATTATAACAAGGGTTCTAAGATACTTGAGATACACAAGAGATTATGGACTACATTATAACCGTGACCCATCAGTGATTGAAGGATACGCTGATGCAAACTGGTTATCGGATATAAATGATTCCAAAGACACAAGTGGGTATGTTTTCACACTTGGAGGAGTGGCTACAACTTGAAAATTTTCTATGAAAACTATTATAGATAGATCCATGATGGAATATGATTTTATCACCTCGGATAAACTCATAAAAAAGACTGAGTGCCTACGTGAATTTGTGGAAGATATTTCAATATGTCCAAATCCTTTGTCAGCTATTTTCATACATTGTGGCAGCCAATCAGCGATTGGTAGTGTCAAAAGTTCTATGTATAGTGGCAAATCAAGGAATATTAAGCGTATGAACAACATGATACGACAACTACTCTCAACTGGTGTTATCACGCTTGACTATGGGAAGTCACATGATAACATTATGCATCCGTTAACGAAAGGCCTAAGTGAAGAGTTAGTTCATAAGTTGTCAATCATGAAATACGTGAGTGCGAAGGAAAAACTAACCTATAGGAATGGAGATCCCAAAATCTAGGTTCAATACGACAACCTAACTACACGAACTAAGGTCACTATTGGGGGTGTACCTCAGTCATAAAAAGAAAGTTTTATATTTCCTTATCCATTCCTATAACCAACCGGTGACATCGATGAGGTTAAGCATACAACTATTAATGATTTGTGGAAAATCAACTGTGAGAGAGAAGTGGGGTCACTTCTAATGTAATTGCGGAGGGCGCAATCCCTAGAGCTCTCACTGAACCAAGCAAGTATTCCTCGACCATAACGATATGACAATGAGGGGATGACAAGACTACGAAGAGTTCTATGTGGAGTGTAATAACGTCTACACAAATGGTGTCTTTGGTTAAATACACTGCATCTACTCGCCACTCGGAGACTAAGTATGTTTCCCAGAGGAAAAGGTTCAAATCTAACACTACCTATCCTTCAATACTCACCTGTTGAATTATTACATGCAACTTAAATGAAAGGGTTGGTCTCCATTCATGTAGGGGATTACTAAGAAAATCTGGATAAAAATTGAAAAATGAGTTTTTCATCAACTACAACAATGTATTTTTCGCATTTTGGATATAGTTACAATATATGTAACTAGGGTTAATATAACCGCTAACTATTTTGTTTGCGTTCTATGTTGTGAGAGCATCACAATGACCCAAACTGCATCCAACACGAACATAAGATGAATGAGATATCAATGTACAAAGTTGGGTGTTTGGAATTAAAGTTGTCAAAGACTGTAACAAATAAAGTGTAAGAAATGGGATCTTGTCCCACATTGGTGGAGAGACAAAACCTTGAATGGATAAGGAGGAGCACTTGTCACTTGGTTCACTTTTTAAAGGGATCACATTCATGTTAAACTTACAAAGGTGCACACATACGACTCTATAGTGAGCCTCACCGAGGTTCTCTTTAGTATTTTTAATCAAGTGCGCTAGCTTCGAGCAAAAACTAACTACTTGTGATGTGCAGTTGGTGTGCTCGTTTTTGGGGATCCTGGTATTGGTCACGTTTATGTTGTGGTGACTGTTAGGTTCTCCACTGAATGAAGTATTAAAAGACATCCAATCGACTATATAAGAAAGACTTCTCTTGCTTGGAAGAACCATTGCAACATCCAGCAACCATGGGTGTTCAAAGTTAGATATCCGAAATTTCGTATAACTATTTTTACAATTCGAATCCGTATCCGAAATTTCGGACATCTAAAATTCCTAAAAAGATTTGTTTCAAAATTAAGTCACCACATGAACCATTTACATTATACGTTTCCAAATTATTCCACACCCAACAATCCAACATCTATGGTTACAGCCCACCGTCGGCCACCAACCATCGTCGACCACTAATTATCATCGCTTCTTTGTGTTATTCTTCCTCCTCTTCTCCATTTTAGATGAAGACCGTAGATTGGTTATGGTAGATAGAAATCTAAACCAAAGCCGAAGATTGTAGATATGTGGGGATGAGATTTGAAGGTCGTGTGGTTGTAACCCGTAACCAGTATCCGCCAGTCCACATATCTGAAGCCTGCGAAGTTCAGTAGCAACCATAGACTAGAATGGTCAAGGTTTATCCAATGAGTGAGAGCGACATGTTTGAGATTCAAAGTGAATTAGAGTTTTCAAATGGATGTTTATGTTTAATTGTTTAAAAGTAGGCATCAGATTCAAATTCGTATTTTTTTGAACACCCTACTAGAAAGTACAAAGAAAATACACCAAATGACTAAAACATACTCCTTTTTCTTCTACCCTTCATTGAGTAAAGAGTTCCGATTTGGGTGCTTGGTCCCTGGCAATGCTAACTACTTCGGCTATTGTACCCTCGGAAACAGACTGATTTTCTTGGGAGAACCGTAATCTGTTTAAGTTTACTATGATGATCGTTGTCCCTTTTGTTTTGCTATTAGTACATGTATGTTTCATATGTTACTTGTATTAGAGCTGAGGGTCTTTCTGGAAGCAACATTTTCTATCTCCACGGATAGAGATAAGGTTTGCTTACATCCCACCCTCCCCATACCCTACAAATAGTTTTTTCTTTTGTGGGATAACTGGGCACGATTCTTGTTGTTCATATATAAAAAAGAAAAGGAATACTTTTTTTAAGATTTCGGATATCCAATGTATTCGAAAAATATTAAAATAACTATCATCGACCGAATCCAAAAATTCGGATATATGAAATTTTGAATAATTCAGATTCGGTTTTTTTTAACATCCTTACCAACAACTATGAAGAAAATACACCAAATGACTACAACATGCTACCTTTTCTTCTACCTTTCGTTGAGTATCGAGTTTCAATTTGTGTGCTCAGTCCTCTTCATCAACATTAACTGTTTAGGCTGCTGTACCTTGGGAAGCAAACTGATTTTTCTTAGGAGACTCCCAATCTGTTTTAAGGGACACGAATTGAACACGAATACTAAATCCGTTTTACTGCTTTATTTCATTTCCTTATACTCGTTTAACTATTGTAACTTCCATTTCCCAGTATTGTATTATCATCTTATCTTCTTTTTTTTTATTATAATTCATATTGATAAAAATTATGTTTTATTATCATCTTATCTACTTTTTTTTTTATTATAATTCATATTGATAAAAATTATGTTTTATTTTTATTCAATGAACTGTTCTACAAGTGACACACAACGGTCGAAGATGTTGAGAGCATTCTTAACCCATCCTTTATATCATGTGAGAGTAATTTGTAAATTATATGGTGAAGTCACGGGTGGTTGTGAGTGTTTATTATAAGATAGACAGAAAAAGTAGTGATTTTTTTGTAAATTTGAGGAAATTTTGTTTGGCCATATATGTTTTTTACTATTTGTTGAATTAGTTGTGAGTAGAGAAGAGAGGAATTGTAATTATAAATTTATAAAAAGTATTATTTAATTTATAGATTTAGAGATGAGGGACGAAAGAAGAATGCTCTAATGCCTCATCGGTCAATACGGCTACAATTTGTTTCTTCTTTTTTCAAATTTCTGAAAACAAAAATCCATGTGCTTTCTGGATTATTATTTTTTATTGTCCGAATAACTTATGAATCTTGTGAAGACCAGAACTATTGTCACGTCACGCTTTCACTTACCACCAATCATTTTGTTTTTATTGCGGATAAGAAAAATGAGATTTTATCTTTTCATCAATTAAAGGCATTTTAATAATCATCACTCATTTTTATATCCATATATATGCAAAGGGAATGTACAAACAAAACACATATATATATATAATTAGATTTTTTAATATTATACAGTTCCAATTTGTATTTATATATCACCGTTAGAATACGCTAACCCTGATCGACTTACTTGGTCGTGATCAACTTACCTAATAAAGGGAAACCAAAAATCGTCACTGATCTTCAAAAATAAAATTTAAATTAGATTCCGATACGTTATTTCAGTCGTAGAATGAGAATAACCCCCCTGTGAACCATCTACATGATTAAGACATTGATAATCTATTGCTGCATGACATATCACTATCATGCTAGCTATATTATCACCGTGATCCTCCGATAAGTTATGTATATCTTTGTCCGGTTTCCGTGAAAAACATTAGCGACATATATTAACGGTTGCCACTTACAACGAGAAAGAACACTAGGGATAGGGATGACAATAAAATGAGGTTGGGACCGGTATTGAATCCCGGTCTCATACCAATTGTAAAATTGGGTTGTGTGCATGTGCTAATACACACTTGGTAATTACCCATGTATTGGGTATTCCTGTATCTTTATTAGAAAAATAGGGACAATGATTTTCATATACATTATACATGTTTTTACTATCTTATATTATTAATGTGAAAATAATAAAATTTATAAGTTAGTAGATTATTCTATTAACTAAGTACAAAGGACAATAAAAGGATTTACAATATTGTTAGTGAATAGGTAGGATCTTGTCGGGCAATGGGTTAATGAGACCGGCTATCACATAATACCATTCATGTCTGATACCCGTAAAAATTACAACTTATTTCATACTTGGTCACATACCCGAATACCTATCATGAATGTTTGAAGTGATGGGTTTACCTGTCAAGTTTGTCATTTCTAGATATCATGCAAATTTTATCAATGAAATTTTTCTTATTTTCTTAAAGTGACTATTTAATATATTGTTATGGATTAGGATTATTGAAAACCACATTGAGTTGAAATGAAAGAACCACGAGAATTTCTATCAACCAATACATTTTTTTCATTTATATTGTATGCTATTTACATATACAAAAAAAAAAAAAAAAATAGGTGAACTATTTACATTTATGAAACAATCGTTTGAAAAAAATGTGTAAGTAATGTATAATTTACATTGGTTACAAATATAACAAGCAGTGTTTTTTTATTAACATTTAATTTGGAACGATTATTACATATATATGTAAATAGTCGAGCTATGTATGTTTTTTTGTCAATTTATTATATAATATTACTTTTTTTATATGCAATTAATATATTATCTTACTATACTAATAAAAGAAAATAATAATGCTTAGTTGTCTTAATCACATTCTATCCTAGCATAAATATTCTAATCTCTCTTCTTTTTAATCCATGCTATCCATGAGTCATGGGTGAAAATAGTTTGACCCATGAGTTACCACATTTTCAATATATTTGAGGATATTATGCACACGTTAATAACCATTTACAACAATTTAATATCTAAAAATTATGCTTAATGTATACCTTAGTTTTTACTAAAGAAGTCAACATTTTTAAACAATAAGGACTCACGAATTCAGTTTGAATAATACAAAGTTTTTCACTTCATATATGTATAAAGTCTTAATTATGCTATTTAATTTAAATTTTTAATTATGTGATTATTTAATTTTGAATCTTTAATTTAATATTCTAAACATAAATCATTTAAAAAAAACTTTTAACATTAAAATATGATTAGTTATAACAAAAAATTTGGAGTCATAAAATCATATTTTTGTGTTAAAAAGTTATAATCCGAGTTAGAAACCATCAATTTGTTTTTTTTTACTTCATAAACACCTATGTACTTCTAATTTTTGGTTTTATTATTGTTATGAATCCGTTTGAATATGTTTTTACTGATTCTTCTAACTTATAGTGGTATTAAATTTATAGCATTATTTATTTCATGTTTATCTTTTTCCATATTGAAGAGGTATGTACCCGACTTAACACCGAGCGGGGCGGGTCAACCCACAAGATATGGACAAGAGGCTTGAAATCAAGATATCATGAAGGCACAAAGCCAAAACCTATGTGCATGGCGCATATCACATATGCTCACGCATCACATATGCTCACGCATCACATATGCCCACGCGTATCACATGCTCACGCACCATATATGCTCACGCATATCACATCTGCGCGTGGCGCATATCACATGCTCACGCATCATATATGCTCACGCATATCACATCTGCGCGTGGCGCATCTGCGCGTGGCGCATATTACATATGCTTGCGCATATCACATCTGCGCATGAAAAATCTGCGCGTGAGAATAAAGAGAAGACCTCGCGCATCCTTAGGATAGGCGCATATCACACATGCACATAATCAACCTCGTCCTTATCCAAATCAGGATAAGGACAACCTTGATTGTGCTCGTCAGACAACCTTCCAGAAGGTATCCTTTAAGGAATAAGAATATGCTGATGTTGACAGCTGCAAATGTAAGGTGGACAACTCAGCAAAACCCATGTGCCACCACGTGATTGCACATGGGTCAGGTGAAATACCTAGGTCAGAGAATAATCAATGAAAAAGCACCAGGTGTCCTAAGGACACGTGGCGCAAAGCGATAGGAGGAGGCCAAAAAGGCCCTAATGGGATCTGAGCCCAATCATTGGAAACCCTAGCACTATAAATACCACACCACCTCCACAAGGGGAGGCAAGCAAGAAAATACATTCCAATTCCTTACTCACTCTCAGATTATTATTATCTTCTCCTACAATCTCTTATTCTCACACCGGAGGGTTACCCCAAAGAGGACCCCTTTGTCCCTTTCTGAGGGGTAAGTTCACGGTGCTGCTCGTTTTGTAGGTGGAAGAATTCATACTCCGGAGAACCATCGGTGAAATAGCATACTCATACCCGAGGAAAGTTGATCGTCTACCAGTGAGTCGATCCACGTTTCTTCATTGGCGCCATCACCTGTTACAACGGCAACAAAATCTCATCAGTTCTCTCTGAAAAACTTCACCATGGTTTCCGGTGTTCGAAACAGCGATCAAGTTCTGGAGGATAATGAGCTTGAGGATGTTAATGAGGGACAGCAGTTTCTGAGGGTGCCGCGTGATTCTGCGCGCACCACCAGTAACCATCCCTTCATCACAACTCCTCATAGCCAGACTGAAACTCCTCCAGACGATCTCACGTTCCAAAATCTGACTGGCGCGAAACAAAAAGGACCAATGGGTCCAGAAGTTGAAACCAATGACCCTAAAGAATGGCTCATAAACGAACAACGACGTTTAATGGACAAATACAATGAGCTGGTCAAACACAAAAAGTTAGCCGACTTAACACAAAGGCTCGCGTTTGATAAGCAAACAATTCAGGGAACAACAAAAAGGGCGCGCGCGCCGGAAGATGGTCACTCTGTTCACACTGAACATGCTGATTTTAGTGATGACGAAGTGCACAGCATGAGGAAGACGCGAGATACTCATGCAGGAGGCTCACAGCTCCGCGCGCACATGAACATGGCGCCTGGAGCCAAAGCCGATCTGGATCTGTACACACCGTACAACCCACCAGCGAGAGGGCAAGTGGACGTAACCACACCATACAGGCCAGCCATCTTGGTGAAGCATTCAAAATTCACTGAGCGCATCGCGAAGGCTCCCATTCAGCACAAAACCAAGATGCCAAGTGGTTTGGGCAAGTACGATGGCACAACAGATCCAGACGATTTCTTAAAAGGTTTTTACAACACTGGAAACCTAGAAAGCTGGACGATGCCAACATGGTGTCACATGTTTGCTCGCTGCCTCACGGGCGCGGCGCGTGTCTGGTTCGAAAGCTTGCCGACTGGACAAATCGATGGGTTCGAAGAGCTATTGGAGAAGTTCCAAGCTCACTTTGTACAGCAGCGCAGGCACACGCGCTACCCCGATGACATCATGCACTGCGTGCTCTGGAATGATGAAACCATTGAAGACTACATAACCCGTTTCAATCAGGAATCTCTTGCAATCGGAGGTATCACTGAGCAACTCTTGCGCGTGGCCTTTATACAAGATGCGCGCAGTGATCAACTCCGCAGAGCTCTCGTGAGCAGAGATGGCATGCCAACCACTTGGGCCAAGCTAATGGAAGCATCGCGAGTCTTCGCGCGAAATGAAAAACAAATTGCCCAAGATAGAGCAAGAGACAGAGGGCATCAAGCAGAAGCACCGCGCAACAACGAAAGAAGGGCCAGACAAAACTCTGTATGGTCCAGGTTGCAACAAACCAGTTTTTCTCCCGCAGAAAAGCAGGCGCAACCAAGTTCACCCCAGCCCCAAAAAGACATTCGTAATCGCGGAGAGGGTGACAAGAGGGAAGGCGGCAGAGAGCCTAACAGACCTCTACCAAGAATATGGACTCCCCTCACTAAAACGCCTTCACAAGTGTTAAGCACAGAGAATGTCCAGTTTAAAAGCCCCAAGCCACTACACTATAAGGGACCACCAAACAGTGGCAAGTATTGTGAGTTTCACAAGTCCACAGGGCACAACACCGATGCATGCCACCATTTGAAGGATGCGATTGAAAGAGATGTGAAATCAGGCAAGTTGGCTCACCTGGTGAAAAACCCAAGACCAGAGAATGAACAACCAGATGGAGCCTCAGCCAGTAAAAATTTCAAAAGAATCTGTGTAGCCGAGGGAGGAAGGCAAGGACAAAGATCGAGAAAGAGAAGCGCGCAAGTCCAAGGAGATTGGCGCGAGCAACAAGTAATCTTCCCAAGAATCAGGGGAGGCCCGTCTATCAGCAGTCCTCTAGTCATCACTACACACATTGCTCGTTATGAAGTGTCAAAAGTCCTGGTGGACACTGGCAGTGAATCAGACATCATGTATGAGCAATGTTTCAGGAAGTTGGATCCAGCAGACCAAGCAAGGCTCGAAATTGTGAATGCACCAATCTCGGGTGTTTCAAATGAAATCATTCACCCCCTAGGTCAGATACAATTTGAACTAACTATGGGGGATGAGAAACACAAGCGAGCTGAAATTGTCAACTTCTTGGTCTTGCCCACCACTTCATGCCACAATATGATCTTGGGTAGAGGAACGATTGCCCAATTCAACGCCATACCGTCGCCAGCGCACGGCGCGCTGGGGTTCCCAACACCAACAGGTGTAACATTTGTATACCGAGATCATTTGTGCCGGAGGGAAGGGATAATGAAACTTCCAATGGCAAACAACGCGCCGGAGGAATGGATTCTCAACCCAAAATTCCCAGAGCAAACAATCACAATTGGAGCTACGATATCAGACGACACAAGGTTGAGAATGAAAAGATTGCTCACAACGTATATGTCAGTCTTCGCGTGGCAACATTATGATATGACTGGGGTTCCGCGAGACCTGGCGCAACATTCTCTCAACACCTTCAAGTCTGTAGAGCCAATTGCTCAAAAGAAGAGAGTCATAGGGGATGAGAAGGCAAAGGCCATGAATGAGCAAGTAGAAGATCTACTGCGCGCAAATATCATCCGCCCAATACGATACCAAACATGGGTAGCCAATCCTGTGATGGTAAAGAAGAGCAACGGGTCATGGAGGATGTGCATTGATTTCAAGGACCTCAACAAAGCATGTCCAAAAGATTGTTACCCCCTCCCAAACATTGACGCGAATGTGGACTCTGTCGCGCCATTTAAGCTCAAATGTTTCCTGGACGCCTACAAGGGCTATCACCAAATTCAAATGGCACCACAAGACGAGGACAAGACTGCCTTCAGAACTGACAAGGGTGTTTTTTGTTACACAAAAATGCCCTTTGGTTTGAAGAATGCAGGAGCCACCAACCAAAGACTCATGGATGCGGTTTTCAGCGAGCAAATTGGAAGAAACCTAGAAGTCTATGTGGATGATTTGGTGATTAAAAGCAGGGAGGAAAAACAAATGCTCAAAGACATCGAAGAAACCCTTTGGCGCCTAAAGGAAGTAAACATGAAGCTCAACCCGAGCAAATGCACATTTGGCGTAGAAGAAGGGAAATTTCTCGGTGTAATGGTCACCAAGGATGGTTTCAAGGTGAACCCAGAGAAGGTGGAGGCTATCCTTGACATGCCCTCGCCATCCACCATGAAAGAAGTTCAAAAGTTGAATGGTAGATTGGTATCAATCAACAGGTTCCTAGCGAACCATGCAAGCAAATCTACCCCATTCGTTAACACATTGAGAAATTGCCTAAAGAAAAGCCAATTCAAGTGGACGCCTGAGGCCGAGCAAGCTTTCAATGAGATAAAAGAATGTCTGATAAATCTGCCCGCGCTCACAGCTCCACTTCCTGGTGAAACTTTAACGTTGTACCTGTCAGCAGGAGAGCGCGCCATTGGCGCAGTGTTGTTGGTGGATCGCAAGGGAATCCAAACACCAATCTATTATGTAAGTCGGATGCTGACAGATCCTGAGACGCGCTACTCCATCATGGAAAAGTTAGTTTTATCACTAACGCATGCGTCGCGTAAGCTTCACAGATATTTCAATGGTCATCCTATTGAAGTCCTGACTGGTTACAACATCCAGCAAGTCTTGCGGCGTCCCGCGCTCTCAGGATGGCTGACAAAATGGGCGCTGGAATTAGGAGAGCACACGATCGCCTATAAGCCCCGTCCAGCAATAAAGGGACAAGTCTTAGCTGATTTCATCGCAGAAATCCCCGAAGGAAAAATTGAAGAGGCTCAGCGCGAAGTAGACCCTCCGCATGCCAATAATGAAGAAAATGTTTGGATATTATTCACTGATGGAGCTTCAAACAACGAGGGGTCCGGCGCAGGCCTCAAACTGGTGGATCCAGAAAATCATGAATATACTTACGCAATCAGGTTGGATTTCAAGAGCACCAACAATGAAGCTGAGTATGAAGCCCTGCTGGCTGGCCTGCGCATCGCGCACAAGTTCGGAGTTAAAAAGCTAGAGGCCCATGTTGATTCATACTTGGTAGCAGCACAGGTCAATGGCCTTTATGATGCCAAGGAGAACACTATGCCTCTGTATTTAGAGCAGGCAAAGAAGCTCACCGAGCAATTTGACTTTTTCAGAATCATACATATTCCGCGCAGTGAAAACAAGTCCGCCGACGCGCTGAGCAAAATGGCATCAACCAGCTTCGATCACTTTGGCAAAGATGTCAGGGTGGAAGTAATGAGCAACCCGTCGGTGGGAGCGAAGTCTGTCCTTGTAATTCATACGACACCTTCATCATGGATAACTCCATTAATGGAATTCTTGAAGGAGGGAAAGGTACCGGACGATCGCGCGCAGGCGAGGAAGATAAGACACAAGTCGCAGAACTACGAACTGCTTGATGGCACATTATATCGACGCTCTTATCTTGGGCCGCTCATGAAATGCCTGGATGCCGAGGAAGCAAGCTATGTGATCAGAGAAATACACGAAGGAATCTATGGAATACATGCTGGCCCGCGCATGGTGGTGGCCAAGGCAATGAACGTAGGTTACTATTGGCCAGGCATGTACTTGGACGCGTTAAAAGAGATCCAAAAATGCAAGGCGTGTCAAAGCTATGCGCCAAACACCCTGCGGCCAAAGAACAACCTGATTCCAGTGACCTCCGCATGGCCTTTCCACAAATGGGCAATCGATATTGTGGGTCCCTTACCACAAGCGCAGGGGCGAGTAAAGTTTTTGGTAGTGGCAGTAGACTATTTCACAAAATGGGTTGAAGCCAAGCCACTAGCAAAAATCACAGCCGAGGCGATGAAGCAATTTATTTGGAGCCACATCATATGCCGTTTTGGCCTGCCCATGGAAATTGTGAGCGACAATGGCAAACAATTCACCGACAGGAAGATATCCAGTTGGCTCAAGGAATTGCGCATCAACCAAATCTTCACTTCAGTATACCACCCTCAGGGGAATGGCCAAGTGGAGCGCGCGAACCAAAGCTTGCTGAATGGGCTGAAGAAAAGGTTGGAGGGAGAATCCCATTCATGGGTCGAGGAGCTACCTAATGTCCTGTGGGCACACAGGACATTAAACAAAACCAGCAATGGCGAATCCCCGTTCAGCCTAACCTATGGAACGGAGGCTATGATTCCAGCAGAAATTGGATGCCCGTCCCATAGAGTGCTCATGATGAGTAAGATTGATAACGAGCGCGAAAGGAGGTTGGATCTCAACTTGCTTGAAGGGCGCAAAGAAGCGGCTATCATCAGTGAAGCTAAATACAAGAAAAAACTAGAAAAATATTACAATCAACGCGTGAAAGAATGCCACTTCAAGAAGAACGATTTTGTCCTTCGAAACAATGAAGCTAGCCGCGCAATACCTCCGGGAAAAATGTCCCCCAACTGGGAGGGACCTTATCAAGTCTCGGAAGAATTGGGAAAAGGCGCATACACTTTAAAAGATTTGAAGGGAAAGAAGATCCCGCGCGCATGGAACGCAGCACAGCTTAGAAAATGTTTCATGTAAAAATTGTCAGGTTTGTAATCAAGGCTTTTTAAGCCACTATGAATAATGATAAGCGCTATCTTCTCTTAATGTGTGTTCTATTACCTTTTGCATACATGTTTCACACTTCCCTTTATTAATTTTGAGCAATATGACAACATTGTATTGACATCAAAACTAAAAATAAAACGAAGTAAAACATACATGCGCGAGCTTCAAGCTCAAACGCGTTAACGAGTCTTAACTCTGAAACGTCAGGGCCTTAGCCCAATAATATGAGCCTTAGCTCAAGGCCTTAGCCCAATAATACGAGCCTTAGCTGAAATCACTCACAACATCCATCCTACATGCTGCGCAGCTAGACCATAAAAATACCTAAGCACAACTAAGGCAAAGCGCATGCCAAAACATAGTTGTTAAGGTCTCAGGTCGAGGTCACGCAAGGAATTGTAATGGATATCAGAGTAACACATACTGACATGTAAAGGCTAAAAAACTCATAATTCCCTATAATAAATGCACGATAACGTCGCGCAAAAGAGGAATAATGAAACGCCAAGGCACGTGTCAGCATAGTCAGGATATTGCAAAATCACTTAAAATATGACAAGGATTAAGTAAAATAATTTCCTTACAACCTTGTTCAAATTTCAACGTGCAAGCATATCTTATATTCAACAAGCAAACATGCAATATAAAGAGATGAATGGGGAATGCGCAAGATGCGAATAAGGGAAAAACAAAATTTCATTCCAAAACATAGAAGTTTACAAATTTACAAAATGATGAGATACAAACTACAAATAAAAAAAAAACATGAAGGGCTTCTCAAGTCTCTATATCAACGTCAGCCTCTTCATCGCCCTCATCATTACCTCCCTCAGCATCTGGCGCAGCCCGCTCCTCGTCATCTCCAAACTTGCCATAGTCAAGCTGTTCGTCTTGAATGGAGTCATCTTCTATCGCAATAGTGTCAGGAGCGGGTCCTTTGGCCACGCCAGAGCCGCTAGCAGAGGCAGCATTGCCCGCGCCATCATCGCCGCCACCAGCCCCTTCACACTCGTCAAGTAATTTCTTTAGAGCGCCGAGATCGGGCTGGTTAGCAAGCGAGGCTATCTGCAAATCATAAGGAAAAGTATGAGTACAAAAATACTAGGAAAATAAGTCAAGGTAAACTCATTAAGGTTAAAATACCTGCTCAAGGATGGGAATGGGAGTATTCAAATACTTCTCCCCCACCTCGGCCATGTCAGCGCAGACAACGTCGAGCTGATAACGGTAGTCGGATGGGTTCTTCTTCAGCATGCTACATTCACAGCCATCCTTAAACCCTTCAGCTCGACCCACCAAGCGCGAGGCAGCGTTGCAATCCATCACAAGGGTCTGAAACTCGTCTGAGTATTTCATCGCATAGGCGCAACGAGTCATACCCTGTGAGACTAGCCATTGGCGATCCTGCGCGAGGGAAGAAACAGACGTCTCAAGAGCAGGAATCTGAGAGTTTAACAACTCAACAGTTTCCTTGGTCTGTTTGAGCTATTCTCTGTCGGACGCTGCTGCCGCCAAGGCCTCATTCCTTTCCGCTCGCGCAGCATCGAGCTCTTATTGGCCAGACGCTGCCATCACCAGGGCTTCATCCTTCTCTGCCCGCGCGGCCTCAAGCTCTTTCTTCAGGCGCGCAACCTCACTCTCTAATAAAGATTTGTCAGTGATAGCCTGCACAAGAGTTTGATCATGCGCCTCTGCATCAAGCTCCAAATCGCGCACCCGCCGCGCGTACTTGGCAGCATCCGCCTCTGCTGCCTGCAGCTTCTCCCATCGCAGCCTGCAGCTCATGCCCGCGCTTCACGAAGGCAGCGTTGGCACTTGCTCAGTTCTCGCTGAGTTCTGCTTGGAGTTTCTCAGCTCTCTCTCGAGCGTCAGAAAGATTCCAAGCAGATACCTTAGCCTCTTGCTTGGCCTCCGCAAGAGCATCACGCACCTTTACATAATCATAGCGAAGCTCTTGGGAGGCAGCAAAGAACGCAGACCCAGCAAAAAGATGGTCATTGAGCAAGTCCACGCGAGCGCGGTCCTCCTGAAACCTCCTTTCAGCTGGAGGCACAGAGTGAGCCCAGAAGTCTTCACACACACCCATGGACTGAAATGAGCTATCCTCAGTAATATTCCATCTCGGGCGGTATATGTGATCGGCTTCCTGCAAACACAAAGCAACGTTCTAGTCATCTAAACACTAATATGGAAGTCCGCACAGCGGAGCAAAACGAACTTATACCTGCGGGGAGCAAGCAGAAAAGTCAGCGCCAGCCCCACGAGAAGGCTGCGCCACGAAATCTCGTGGCGCTACAGGGCTTGCGCGGTCGCCATCGGAGTCTTCAAAATGAACCTCATCTTCCTCTGTAACAGGCCTTTTCTCCTGCGACCTGGAAAAATCAAAACCAGTCTCGCGAGGAGGGTTGCGCGCAGGAGGAGGTGAGGGAGGTCTCGACGCCGCTAGATCAGCGCGTAAAACAGCCTCCTGCTCCTTAGTAATCCCAATGAGGGGAGATTCAGTGCTTGCAGGAGCAGGAGCAGAACCAACGGCGCTGGCGCCGGCGCCAGCAGTGCCGCCAGCAGCTTGTGTGCCAGCTATGATTCCTATGAAAAAACCAACAAAGAGAAATGATTCATGACTTGATCTAAAAGAAAAAAGTCAGAAACTAAAAGCGCAATATATACCTTGGCGCACCGCCGTTCATGAGTTAAACATCGCCATGAAGTCCATTTTCCCCCTTTTCGAGGGTAAAACAGGGGACTTCAAAGCAACCTTCGGCGCAGCCTCGGTACCTTGTTGCGCCTGAGGTTGATCCACCAAGGTCGCCGGCTCTACAAACATTTGAGTGAGCAAAGATTCATTAATAATTCTATCGGAATCGCGCTCATAAAACCATAAAGTATAAACAAAGTATACCTCTTGGAGAAGAGGAAACAGCAGGCGCAGCACCGCTTCCCTTTTCGGCCGCGCGAAGGAAGGAGGTGGCGGCACCATACCTCGTGTGGACAGGAGGACTGCCCACACCTTGAGGCAAAGAAGACAAGGAAAACTTGGAGGTAAACCCCTTGGTTTTCTCAAGTCCCTTCGCTTGGGTAGGAGGATCCTGAGCAACAGGGGCATCATTTTTCTTCTGTTTTTTACTGGCCCCTGCGCCAGTTTTCCCTTTAGCTTTACGCTTGAGTTGTGGCACCTCAGCTTCCTCCTCCACCTCTTCTTCCGCGAGCTCCAGCTCATAGTTCTCGAGCGCATCTACAATACGTGCAACAGAAATGTTAACCAAATTTGGTATTCTAAAGGCACAAGCATAAGTACAAAGGCCTACCAGGCGCATCGCTGTCAAAGCAAAATCCCAAATCAACAGGGATGAACATATCATCGAGGCGATCAGGGAAGCCAACTTCCCCAGCGCCCAGCGCGACAGAGCCACCCTCCATATGCTCATCATAGGCGGCGTGGACGTACTCCTTGCTTACTGCATAAAACAAGACAAATGATATCAGCAAAACGAATTATATTCGCGCAGAAATAATGCAATGAGCTAATAACTCACACAAGCCATCAACTTGGATAACAGGCTCAGTCGCGCTGTCGGTCCACCTCCTGCTAATACCAACCCCCACCAGCGCCTCCTCGCAAATATTCTTGGCGGGGGATGGTTCAGCAGTCAACTTATTAACCCATGCGCCAGTTGGGTTCTTAAGAACATTCACATCCGCGGGCGCAGAAGTGATCGCGCGCATGGTCATGCGGATGGGAATCACACCAGCCTTAATATAAAAAAATTTCTCAGACCAGTCATGAAGGCTCTTGAAGGAAACAGTGCAGCACTTGACCTTCTGACTGCGAGGAACGAATGAGAACCAAGAATCTTGAATTTTTGGCTTATAAAAATATTGAAAGCGCCGAGGGGTGGGCTCCTCGCGCTGAGCTTTGCACATGAACTCAAAATGAGTCATGCGCACAAGTCCAAAAGGATGGACTTAGGATATGTGAATCCCATGAAATTTAAGCAGCGCACCCATAAACCTTGTCATCGGGAGACGAAGGTTGCAGTGAGTGAAAAAATGGCAGTATAAGGAGATATAGCCGGCGGGTGGATCTGCCGCCGTTTGCCCGGCCGCCGGGAGCAGACAGCCGTACTCAGGGAGAAAACCCTGAGAGGCGATGAGACTGTCGAAATCAGACTGTCTCAATCTGCAGGGAATCTCATCCCACCTCTTCACTATCTTGCCCTTCCCCACCTCCTCCGATGAGGCCTCGGCAGCCCGTTTTCCCTTGCCGGTCTTCTTCAAAGTGGACATGACTAATGATTTTACACGGCGTTTGCTGGGGGAGATTGTGGTGTCTGGGTTATCAGACATACAACTGTGAATCAAACAGAGGTTACTTCAAGAACGGAAATCTGGAAGCAAAAGACAGGCCCTTGATCGGAATAAAAATGGAAGGAAAGAAAAAGCTCTGAAATAACAATGAAGATGAAGAATAATAACTCAAAAGGCTTGCTTTTATAGGCCCAGGAGAGAGAGAAACAGGTACTGATCAGAGTTCATGCGCCCCCACTCGCAGGTGCAGGCCAACGCGAGCGCGACACGTGTTCCTGACACTGTGTGAGGGGACATGAAAGGGAACGAAACAGGTACTAATCAGAGTTCACGCGCCCCCACTCGCAGGTGCAGGCCAACACGAGCGCGACACATGTTCCTGACACTGTGTGAGGGGACATGAAAGGCAACTGTAGCACCTCGAGCACGCGAAAAGTCTGTCACATGTCTCCATCTCTGACGCATGTCAGCACCAACCAACCACGTACATGGACGATTCATTTCAACCAAAAGGATAGAATTTCGCGCAACGATGAGAAATAAAAAAGGAAAAGACAAACCCTATTAAAAGAGAAAACTATTAAGTCTAATATCTATCTTACCTCGCTCGCGTGAGACAAGACACACATTAGACTGGAGGGCTTGAAGATGTATGTACCCGCCTTAACACCGAGCGGGGCGGGTCAACCCACAAGATATGGACAAGAGGCTTGAAATCAAGATATCATGAAGGCACAAAGCCAAAACCTATGCGCATGGCGCATATCACATATGCTCACGCATATCACATATGCTCACGCATCACATATGCTCACGCATCACATATGCCCACGCGTATCACATGCTCACGCACCATATATGCTCACGCATATCACATCTTCGCGTGGCGCATATCACATGTCACGCATCATATATGCTCACGCATATCACATCTGCGCGTGGCGCATCTGCGCGTGGCGCATATTACATATGCTTGCGCATATCACATCTGCGCATGAAACATCTGCGCGTGAGAATAAAGAGAAGACCTCGCGCATCATCAGGATAGGCGCATATCACACATGCACATAATCAACCTCGTCCTTATCCAAATCAGGATAAGGACAACCTTGATTGTGCTCGTCAGACAACCTTCCAGAAGGTATCCTTTAAGGAATAAGAATATGCTGATGTTGACAGCTACCAATGAAAGGTGGACAACTCAGCAAAACCATGTGCCACCACGTGATTGCACATGGGTCAGGTGAAATACCTAGGTCAGAGAATAATCAATGAAAAAGCACCAGGTGTCCTAAGGACACGTGGCGCAAAGCGATAGGAGGAGGCCAAAAAGGCCCTAATGGGATCTGAGCCCAATCATTGGAAACCCTAGCACTATAAATACCACACCACCTCCACAAGGGGAGGCAAGCAAGAAAATACATTCCAATTCCTTACTCACTCTCAGATTATTATTATCTTCTCCTACAATCTCTTATTCTCACACCAGAGGGTTACCCCAAAGAGGACCCCTCTGTCCCTTTCTGAGGGGTAAGTTCACGGTGCTGCTCGTTTTGTAGGTGGAAGAATTCATACTCCGGAGAACCATCGGTGAAATAGCATACTCATACCCGAGGAAAGTTGATCGTCTACCAGTGAGTCGATCCACGTTTCTTCACATATGAATGTAAATTTGAGATTCTAGAATTTTTATTGTTTGTAACATATTTCATTTTTTTACCTTTAATTTTGCTTCTATATTTAAAATAATGAACTTTATTAATTTTTTCATTTGACAAATTGTGTGTAATACACGGATTCAAAAACTAGTATATTATATATATAAACAAAAGTTTGATTGTTTTGATAGGAGTTCTCGCAAATTTACCAACTCAAGATGTTTATGAAAAAGTTTTTTTTCCTTAGGATGGTTGTTTTGGGGCTGGAAGAAGGATGTTAATGCTGAGGTGACGTACCCATAAAGCCATCTACATTGCGCCGGGGCGTTATAAGGTGTTTCTTATGGGTTGTTAGTTAACACAATAACCAACGTTATGCCATGTAAAAGATGTGACCAACCACTAACAACCAATCAATCTTTTTTTTATCCCTTTTATTTTCTCCACTATTTATAAATAGTTTGTTAACTCACAACATCCTAGTTAACGAGTGAGTTAGTTAAAGCCCCACTACCTTAATGATAATAAGGTGACGTTTTAACTAATCCAACCACATCAACTAGCCTTATTATTTTATTTATAATATTTGTGAGATTAACTGTGATTGATATTTATTTCTTTATTTTGTATTTACCAAAGCATGTTTTGATATCTAATAATCATTTATTTTCTTTGATATTTTTGTTTAGCATTGAAATAAAGCCAGAGCTTGATGACCTTATCACTTTTAGCGGATACGACGGGCACACAAAATATTAAGTATTTATATTTTGGGTGGTTAGGCAAGCCAAAAGGTATCATGTGTTCAATTTTGTTTACCAAAGCATGTTTTGATATCTAATAATCATTTATTTTCTTTGATATTTTTGTTTAGCATTGAAATAAAGCCAGAGATTGATGACCTTATCACTTTTAGTGGATACGACGGGCACACAAAATATTAAGTATTTATATTTTGGGTGGTTAGGCAAGCCAAAAGGTATCATGTGTTCACTTTTGTTTTACAAATATTTTTTTTCTATACAATTTTAAGTATTTATAATTATTGATAAACTAGAATCGACCGTTGTAAGGGAATGGGTTGTATTCGTTTTGGGATTCATACACCCTTTATAACGTGTATATATAGATAGGGTGTGTGTTAAAAGGGTGTGTGAATAACTAAAAAGGGTGTATGAATAACCATTGCCTTCATTTTTAACTTCCTTAACTATGTGACCGATGTAAGATTGTATTCCTTTTCAGCTTCCTCCACTACATGCCACTTCAGCACAACATCAAACTACGTTCCACTTCACTCTATTAAAAAAGATACTCTACTTCATGCTAATTTCTTCCTTCTAAATCAATTAATAATTAAGTTTATATTGAAAATTGTTGTATCAAAATTAATGTTTTAATTAAATTGACAATGAACATTGCATGAAGAACGCTCATCTCCACTCTGGGTGGGGGTGTTCCACTCCGGCCTCTCCCTTTACCTAAGCCCGTTTACGGTTAGAAGAGGATATAACACATATTTTAATATTTTATAAGGATATGTATAGTGGAGGGGCTACAAATTGGGTGAATAGCGACACGTGACGCCTAGTCAGCAAAGGGTAAGAATTTGTTTTTTGAGGTGTAATGGTGTTGTAGCCTAATATATATATATATATATCACACACACAATCAATTATTATTATAATAATAATCAGAAAGAGAAGCAAAAGAGAAGAGCGACAAAAGGTTGTCCCCCCCTATCGCCCCACATTTAGAGCGGGGGGGGGGGGGGGGGGGGCTATCGCCCCAATTTCACCGGAAGAGGTCGTCCACTACGGGTGGCCTAATATAAAACAATGTTTTTATTTTGGGAAATGTGAGTCGGCATAAACTATTGTGGCTGAAAAATAAACGTGAATTACATTAAACAGAGTGTATTTTACAAATCAAACATCAAATTTATATATTATGTGTAAAAAACTCAGATCAATACTTTTTACATTGCAAAACACTAGTATTTTGAAAAAAAACGCGAGTTTAAATTATTGTTATGCATATTTATTGTAATCGCTTTGTAGTGACTATGTTTGGATTTTGAAAGTTAAAAAAAATAATAAAAAAAAATTATTGGAATATTATTGTTAACAGATATAAATTAAAATACTTTTGGTTCTATAAACAATATTTTCTATAATATTGTTTGATATATAAAAGCTATAAATATATAGAATCTGTTCATTTTGTATAATTAAGGAATCAAATAAAAATAATTGTAAAAGAAAGAAAAGGTGATGGCGTGATGGATGTTGGGGCAAACTCTATCCATGAAGTGAGGTCATGTCATAAGTCTTCCAAGTCTAATTGGAATTCTTAGTCATCATTGGCATGTGGGATTTGAGAGAATTTGAAGTCCACACAATCACCTCAAAAAATCAAAATGTTATAGCATTTTGCATCAACATTAAACAATATTATCCGACATATAACTAAAGTGAATAAATCTTACATGTATAAGATATAGTCATATAGAAAATAACAAGAAGGATATTAATAATAGTAGATTAGTAGTGTTTCATTAAAATCACTTAGAATATTTTTTATGAATTCATTTACTTTTCTGGGCTATTAGAGATCTCTCTTATTTTTCAATGCATGTAAACCTTTTAAACTAATTAAGACATGAAATGATACATATGTAAATATGTATCACTAATAAGGGATAACTTTCTCCAATTAACATTAACATAAAGTAATAAAGTAAGAAGTAATAGTTAAGAAAAAATGTTCCTTCCCTTGTCATTCAAGTCTTGGCTATGTGGGTGGTAAATACTATTGTTTTTAGGAGTGATGAATATGGTTTAAAACCTGATATCAAAGTAAATTTTCTCTTGAAGTAGGAGTCGTTGAATGTGTGTAACCGTTAAAAAAAGGAAAAACAGTGGAAAGTCTAATTGGATCTATCTCATTAATTATGTATTGGTATATGTGTGAAATCCATATAAAGGTGTATTCGACATGCTATAATGAATTATATATGCAATTAGACTTGGAGATTGAGATTAACATTGAAAGCTTCTGTGTTGATTGTGGTAGCATCACATTACGATTAGAGAATCAACTAGAACAGAATGGCCAAAATCCTTACTCTAGAACGTATGAGTTTATAATTAAATAAGCCTTATATGCATATGAACATGCCCAAAGTATGGTTCATACGCATGGCCTACCATACAGATACAAAGCACGCGTTTGGAGTACAAAACATAAGCAACCAAATCTTAAACAACCCTATATAATGCTCTACGAGCTAGTACAATGGTACGATTCCACAAACGCAATTTACACCGTAACTGTAAGTTGTTTACTTTTAAATTGTTTCAGTGGTTGTTCAGTATGACAAGTGGCTAGATCCTGGTATGTCACGCGCCTCGCAGTATAACCCCGTTAGTTGAAATTTAAGAGTGTGACAAATACCTTCATAGTGAATCAAATGACCTAGGAACTGTACTCTTTGTTACCAAAATTTACACTTAGATAATTTAGCATAAAACTTATATTTTCTCAATAGTGTTGAAAGCATATCAAGATGTTTGACATGCTCCTCATTATTTTTGGAATAAATAAGCGTATCGTGTTTAAAAATGATTACAAATTTATCCAAATACGGTTTACATATTCGATTCATCATGTTCATAAATACAGTTGAGGAATTGGTTAGACCAAACGGCATAACTGTAAACTCGGAGTGACCATATCTCATTCTGAAAGCAATCTTAGGAATGTCTTCTTCATGTACTTTCAGTTAATAGTATCATCAGCGTAAATCAATTTTAGAAAAATATAGAGCTCATTGAAGTTGATCAAATAGATTATCAATTCCTGGGAGTGGATACCGATTCTTAATTGTGACCTTATTGAATTCTCAATAATCGATACACATACACATCGATCCATCTTTCTTTCTGACAATAGCATGGGTGCTCCCCGGGGGTGATGAGCTTGGTCGTATGAATCTTTTTCTAACAATTCTTCTAATTTATTCTTTATTTCTAACATCTTTGTTAGTGCTAATCGATATGGTGCTTTAGGAATTAGCGTTGTTTCGGGTATCAAATGATATCTAAATTCTAATTAACGATCAGACGGTTGTCCAGGTAGATATTTAGGAAAAACGTCAACATTCCGATACTACCAGAATTTCCTTTAAGAGGATACAGGGTTTGGAGAGTATGATCTATATTACAATGAAAGCTATGTGTGTGTGAACTGCTAGAGAGAGTTCTGAGTAATGTTGATGAACGTGTTGTGTTGCGTGTCACCCTAATTGATCATAAACTCAGTATATAACAAAAATAAGTTAACAAAAAGTCCTATTTTCATGGCACTACTCCATTAAGACGGCTACACTTCTTTGACCACGTGCTAGACCACTTAGAGGGCGAAATAATAGGTTAGACCACATCTCCAGCCATTATACCTATCAATATATTGATATACAAAGAGAACAACCGTTAGTAAATAATAAGTACTGAGGACCCTTGATCCAGTCAGAATTTGACTAAGGATAACTGATCCAAGAACATATGCCAGGATAACGTATACACAGTGTCAAATTTCTATGCCCTAACAAATATCATGAATGACAAATGTTCCCGCAATTACGTCCATAATCATTGCCGCTTCTTGCGCAATAAGAACAAAAGTTCATGCATTCTTCTAAGGTCATTCTGTATTCTTTACTTTGTTGTCAGACACCTTTGTCAACTTCGGTCGTTCTGGACGAATGTGATCTGGTTCTCCGCAGTTGTAGTAGACAAAGGTTTCTTTCCTTTTACATTCTTCCTCCATATGACCATATATCTGGCAATAAATGCAGTACCGAGTTTTCTTAAAAACCCATTTCCATGAATCCTTCTTTTTGCAGGGTTTTATAAAAAGGTTGTGCATAGGATTGGCCTGCTTCTTTCTTCCTATAGTTATTAGCCGAACAAAGTCCTTGGGTATTTAAAATACGGTAATGGAGTTTTGATAATATTACTATTCTCTTCATTTAAAATGTAAGTAACATCATTTCAAGCTTTCGTTTGTTACTTCCATTCTTATCCTTATCTATTGTTACTAGTTTCCTAATTGTTTCAACAATCAAACGAATTGTATCAGTGATTCTCTGAGCTATTATGTTTTCAATATCGTCCCTATTCAGATAATTTTCATGATTGGAATTTTCATGATTTTTATGGTTCAACTGGTTAGATGTAACTTCATTCGACATCTGAATTATAAACAAGAAAAGAAAAATTATTAATGTCGTAAATAAATAATAACGTAGGCAAAATATTAATAACTCATAATCACATAATATGTCAAAATCATCGATCATTGCAACTTTTACTCTTATATATTTTATATACATGCATCTTTATATTCTACATTTAATATATACTACAAAAAGGAAAATACAGCAATGAACATATATATTATATTATATGTTAGTGGGTCTTCACATGTATGACTCTCGGTCATAGTAGATCTACCTACGATTTCCCCCAATATATCGCAGTTGGTTGCCCGTCTCTATCAACTTTGCTCTGTATTGGCATAGTTTTGCCCTAGTGTCTAGTGTCATGTTTGGGTAATTTGAGGTTTTGGCTTTGAATGGTATATGGGTTATTGATCATATTTTGGAATTGCCAATCATTGGTCCACCATTCCTTTGTCTGGACTTGATTTGACTATTCATTTTGGAGAATCATAGCTTCTTGTTTTCAGACCGATGCGTTAGCATGATAGGGTTTATGATTGTTCCTGCATTAATTTCATTTATTATGGACTGGAATATTTCACATTCTGCTAAACACTTATCCAGTCTCTCCCATAGGGTTAGTGGTAAGTATTCTAGTGGTTATGGTTTCATGACAACAGTTCTTTTTTCCTTTCCCCCCTCGTTTTCCACTTTCCATTGTAGATGCTTTCGCTTGGAACGTCATTGGTTCGTCTACATCTTTTCCATGTCCAGTTTGGATACCACCTGTATGGTCTACGATTTCCATATATGTGTTTGTGAAAAAAAAAAACGTTTTGAAAAGATCTATTAAATAACTTAAACTATTAATAAAAAGTAATAAAAATAACGAACTCCAAAAAAAGTCATATATTTATATTTATGTAAGGTTAGAATCTAATCCTTATAATTAACATGGAAATTATGTTTATTTCTTAACAATTATGTTTAAGACTAAGTATTATTGAAATACCTATTTTTCTTAGGCCAATGGCTCTGATACCATTTCCTGTCACAGCACCCGACCCCTTACCCAGGCGGCGGCCACGAACACAAGAAGTGGTATCGATATTCATTAACATATTTGGTAACGGAAAAATTCATCAGATTTCAAAACACTATGATTCTTATTTTACAAAATTGGGATAAAAACTCATATTTATACAAACAAAAGTTATATAGTGATAACCCTAATTTACAAAAAGAAATGTTTCTTTATTACTCCGATAAGCCACTTATTTAAGCCGAGGTTCCTAGTGGCACTGTTCCTGTTTCTTTTACAAGTCACTAGAAACATGTTTTAAAATATTTGGCAAGTAAGAAATACTGGTGAGTACATTCATTTGTAAATGACATATTTTTACAGTACAACATTAAGATGTTTCTACATTTCCTTCTTACAAATTAGTGAAGGGTATTTGTCACTTGATCGTATCTGTGACTGTGGTCATATTACTTATTGGTTAACTCTTTGTCCAATAAGTAACAATATCTTAAGTATTGTATACAAAATCCCACATACCAATAGTAATCATCCCATAAGTCTACAAAGACTTAATCACTTGAATGTAATGAAAACAGTTTGAAAACATATTGAGAACGTATGGACTGTTATACTCTGTCGTGAGTTATACAGGTTTAAAAATTCTTATTGACAGTGTTGGAAACTGGGTGTCTCACAATAACTTGAGTTGTACAAAATCTCGAATATCTCATGTTGCAAGTTTACAAATTACGAGCTTCCTGGTGTTAAGAACCTTGTTTAATACATTGTAGTATGTATTAGTGTAAACCGAAAAGCTTTAACGATAATAACGAGATTATTAGCTCTACGCGATCGTACAAAGTCTCACCTTGCTCAGGTAGAGATTTAGAGTTTGTGTGGCAAAGTCTCAATTGATCGAACAAATTATCGTTGCAAGATTAGTGGTATTATACACTCTATGGTATAAGATAAAGCGATAAAGGAAGACGTGAAAACGTTATAACGTTATACGAGCCAAGATCTAGTCACAATTGGATACATCAACGACATATGAGATGATACGCTAAGCATTACTTTATTGATAACATACGTTAAGGATTCATACATTATCTATACATAAGGTTAATCTCTATTCTAGAGAAAATTCGGCAGCATAACGGTACTGTAGGAATAAATAAGCCCAGATCTCTATGCCAAATGAACGTAATCTGCCTATTTATGGGCCCAGACCTCATTCTATATGTAACACTAACGAATGACGTGATACCATAACGAATGGCTTCCCATTTGCTAAACAACCTTAGCGAATCGGCAATACTTTAACTAATGAGCCTTCATACGCTACATCCATAGCGTATGGGCTCCTAACTTAACGATTGAGTAGCTAGTCTAACGAATGGACATCATTCGCTAAACATTCTTAGCGAATGAGCCATGTTACATTGTAAACTAATGACTAACCTACCCCTAACTTATTCGATCAGCTACGGATAATAAATCATGCACTAACATGAGAGAGATCGAAATTGAAATGAATGTCGAATACACCTTGATCTCCCCCTCTTTATAGTTTCTTTGCAGTCGATCGCATATCGCGACGACCACAAAGAAAGCGCGTCGTGTAGCGCGAGCTATTTATAGGTTTTCCGAGTCAACCCAAGCTAGGCCACGTGACCTGAAACGTGTCACGATTACTTAACCTACACTTTGCATATCCCGATGGGTTAATTAGTTACCATTTGCGTAGTGTGACAGCCGCCAAATATCCTGATGATTATTAGTCTACGCATACCTCGATGAGTCTCGTATCTACTCGTCGCGTAGCGCGAAGGAAATAAAAATAAAAATTATATGCCGAGTTTCGTCACACACTTTTGAGGTTTTGGGCTCTTGGTTATTTTAGGAATATTTTAGAGGGTCGTTACATTGCCTATGCTCAATAGTTTGGATTAATAGAATTCAATTTTCCTAGGTGTAAATGATTATGACTATATCAGATTACTGCATGACATTTTTATGACAAAAAAATATTCAAACTCGTTGTAATGAAGAATGTCAACATGACAAATGAGCACATATATTATTACATAGTGTACATCGCTAAAAGTACTATAAAGAAGAAGATAATCATATTACGTAATGATTAACAAGTCTCACATAAACGAGATATCCATACTCCAACATGTAACACTCGAAGTTTTCAAAATTTATAAACCAGACCCATTTCGATGTTCGGAAAATTTTCTGGCATTTATCAAGTAAAATAACTATTATTATATTATTATTTATTTAATTATATATTATATATTTATAACTTTCACATTTTGGCAATTTTAACCCAAAAATCAAAGTTTAACTCATTTATGATTCCACCTCAAATCTTCAAGGACCAGACTGTAACTTATTATTATTATTATTATTATTATTATTATTATTATTATTATTATTCCTGAGCTCGTTAACCCATATATCAGACCCGTAACCCATGAGTATGAGACCCATTTAGATATCTTGTACCGTAATTGTCGTAATAAACTTGGAATTAGATCATGCATCGTACTATACCTTCTATACGCGGTCTACCGACAATATTTAATTATGTAAGCTCGATCAATTTTGATAGGTATTGCCTAAATACTTAGCCGGATCAACCCGTAAATCATTATAATTTATAACGACCATGGTAATTCAATTAATCGCATCTGCACGACCCTTACTTCAACGCCAACTGAAACCCTATAAACAATTGTGTTAATTTAATTATTTGGATGCAAATTCTTCATCTGCCATTGCCGTCAACTATATCGAACAATTAACCCATCAATCTTCGTTATTAGAGGTAATTAAGTACATGTTTATGATCGTCGTTATTTGCTGTTCAATAATTCTAAGGTTAATCGATCCAAAAACAAGCAGATTATCCAATTTTATTTCTAGGGTTCTTATTGTTATTTTGGGGTTTCATATGTATTTGTTATAAATTATTATTTCCATATATGAACCAAATAACACACCAGCGCAGGTGGCTGGTGTGTGTGGTTGTTCCTTCTTGAGCCGGCCATGGCACGGGTTCGAGTCCCGTCCATAATAGATTACTTATTTATTTATTTTTATTATTTTTGTTTTAATCTAAAAGGTTTTTGTAATTTAATATAGTTAATATAATATATTAAATAAACGTTATACTATTAACACCGACATATAAACTGATCTTTTTCCGAACTTTTGTTAAACACCACATATAAATTTGTATATATTTATATCTATATGTATATGTATAAAATAGATTATTAAAAGTTTTAATAATTAAAAAAAAGAATTTTGATTTGATATAGATATTTAAAATTTATTGATTCACGTATTGAAATATATAACTTCAAGTATTTTATTGAAGATTATAGTTATTCAAATATTATTATTTATTATTTATCCATTATTATTTACGACAAGAAATCTTTATTTATAATGAAAATTATATAAAAAAACATTACACGTATTTCTTGTTTAAAATGAACATTTAAAACAAATCTCTTATTATGATCTATAAAAATCTTTATAAACATTTACTCAAGTATTTTTATGTAATTTATATAATTAAATCATACTGTTTATGTAAAATTTTGATAATGAAGTTTATATAATGAGATAAAGAGCTTAGTCAGATTACCTCAATCATCGAATCTTGAACCTCCACCTAGTTTTAGATTCATTGTTGAAATCGTAGTTATTTATTCCGCAATTATTGTTACTTAGGATTTCTCATCGATAATTTCCAAAGAGCGTGACTCTTATTTACTACCGTTCTTACCGCATTCGTTTATCTCTTGCTTATTAATAAGGTGAGTACCATATTCCCCAATTTTAAACTCATTTATATCGTTTTGGGGACATATGCATTTTAATATTTATTTCTCTACTATTTAATACACAAACTGCAACTATTGTCACTTGTGCTTAACGATTTGTACCTTGCTTGTTATGTGCTTATTTGCTTTACGTGAACCGCATTCGGAGAGGTCCAACATAATATCAGAATAGTATGATCATATGACAGTTGTAATAGCTTTGTGCTTTTCGACAGCTCATTTATTTACTCATTGGTTTAATTGTTTAACTCATTTGACTTTGTTGCACATTTATTATCTATTATATATCTACATCAAATCTGGTATATTGCTCACTTAACCTTGTGTTGACAAAACTACTTTATTTTTAACGCATATGTAGGTCATCGTGTGATGTGAAGTTAGTTCAAGATTGGAAAGAAAACTTAAGAATCAAGATAAAGAAATAAACGAGACATTTGTTTTATGATTTATCTTTTCTTGGTGAATTATTTGTTTTTGGATATTGTATTGTATAATTTATCTTAATTGAATTGAATTTAATAGATATTGAAATTTTCAATATTGTATGATAGTACCTTGAGAGCTTTGGACAATCAGTTCACGCCCCGGCATTTCCGCCGTATGTTGGGGTGTGACTGATTGGTATCAAAGCCAAAGGTTTAAGATAAGTCGTTAGTGGTGCCATAGTAACATGCTTAGAAGCCCATACGTGCTTATATGTTTGCCTTATGTGTTCAAATTAATTGTTTACAACTTTCTTAGATAATTAATTCCTTATTATTTATTATTGTACTATTTTGCACACACACAACTCCGAGGCTATGCCTCAACATTCAAAAAAAACTTTTTGAAATTAGATTGCCCGTTTTATTTTTGGGAAATTCCTTAAGAATTCCCTAATTTTGTTTTTACTCTTTCATCTTAAGGCTAGGTAGCATGACAAGTTCCTCTCGGCCAAAGAGGAACACAACTGTCATACTACCGACACATTCGGTTGATTTTAAACCGAATTCACGGTGATTCTTGGCTAAACTTAGTTTTTCCAATTATTGTGTTTTGTTATTTAAATGGTTAGTCGGGTGGAAAATCCATGGAACCCATACGTGGTGGTTCACGGGATGCTCCAACTACTCATATTTTTCTCTCGTTTGTTCGTTATTTAGTTTGGTTGGTTAAAACACCATGTAACGCTCATCGGGCCGACAAACTATATTGTATTGTTAATTCGTAATTAGTTGGGACAATCTAAATGCCATGTAACGCCCATGGGCTGTCCAACTCAGTTGCTTTTATTCGTTAGTTTTGTTGGGCCATTTAAACTGCCATGAAAAGCTCATGGGATACCAACATCCACAATTTATATTTCTTTAGTGTATTGTAAACTTAATTAAATACAAATCTAAATTTTAAACTGACTTATCTCCTCGTGTAGTCATCACACATTAATCATATTGACTACATCAACTAATAATTATTTACGCAATGTACCCCCCTCATCTTATAATATTTTATTTTTAATCCACATGACACAAATCCCCTTATTTCTTAAGGAAACGTTATTATAAGTTATCTACATAACTAAATATTTTATTATTTTAATGTTTTCCTCAACTTACCCTTCAACTTATAAATCTTTATTTTTGGTTCTCGTAGAATGTCTCATCTAAGAAACCACCGTCATCTTCAACATCAATCGTCTGATTCTCATGACCACCGTATGACTGCCTGTATCGCCAAGGAGATGGCTGTTGCGATCCCTAGGATAGTGACTCAAATTCAAAACATCAATGCAACCGATTCAACTTTTCCCACTAATCCCTCTATTTATGAACCATCTACCTCCACTCATCCCCACAACAAGAAACGTAAGAACCTTGCTACAACAAAACCTACCCACCCGCAAGTCTCCTCAAACATGAAACCTTACCTCGGACCTTTTCCGTTATGCTCCATTTGTAACCATCATCACCCAGTTAAATCCCTATGCCGTCGTTGCACCCAATGTAACTATTATGACCATCTTGCTAACACCTTCCGTGTTCTGCCTAATGCACAAGCTGTCCCACAACAACCTACCTCTAATGCTCAACCTGATGTCCCTAATACCAGTGCTTTCTTCCATTGTGGGAACCCTAATCACCTTCGTTATTCGTGTCCTCATCGTATTAATGCTCATCAAGCTCAAACCCATCAACCTCATGTCCCTCAAGCTCCTCTCATCAATCAAAGTCAATCTTACTTAACCCAACACTACCAAACCCCGGAACCGCAAGCTCAAGTTTACTGGACATATTTCCACCAAACAACCTTCTTGCAAACTGTTCAAGCTCACGTTATTCGAGCTACCCCAAATCAATCTAACTCGACTGCTCCAACTCTTATGAATGCATGTTTGTTCCTCTGAATTAACACTTAACGATCAACAGATCTTGGATCTGATCTATAATATTAACTCTAAACTCGGATCTTGCTCATTATCACGATTGATTATATGTTATGTATATGTATATATTATCAGTAGTATGCATATTATTAATAATCTTAATATGAAGATTGAGAGAGAAATCGGACAGGGATTCGTTAATTAAATCTCAAAACTTAACTTAATTGTGAACAGTATTCACATATAAATAGAAGATGGACCTAGTTCGTTAACATCCCCTAACGAACTAGAGTCCAATTCGTTACATACATTAAACGAAATAAACTTTAACGAATCACCCCCTGATTCGTTAAACATCCATAACGAATCAGGGGAGACTTAACTTAGATCTAGTTCGCTAAACATCCTTAGCGAACTAAACTCATACATTAACGAACTATAAAATAAATTAATTGTTTATTACATTAAACAAAACGACAAATACATTTAACGATAAATACAAAGACTCAAGACGCAAAACCGTGCACTAACAGACACCCCCTCGTCTTGAGCTCTTTGCCTTTGATCTTCCACTTGAAACGCTTGGACTGCCAGTCTGTGCAGCTATGAATCCCGTTCTCATAACAAACACGCACAACGCGTTGGAATTGCATAGCCAGATCATAGTCTTCATCTCGCTCAATCAGAATCTTGTTCTTGTGCAGCACGTTATTGTCGCTCTCAGTTAAATTTACCAACCACATCGGATCGATAATCTTGATAAGCTAAGTCTTCAGTCCTTTACCTAGCACAATGACGACCTCGCCAGTACGATTGTCGTAGTACCAGTGGTCGAATGAAAGATGCATGTGTTGGTGCATCGTCTTTACCGGCACCCGCTTCATCGTCTTCGGCGGCTTTACCTTAAGAACAAGCTTCCTCCAGCCCGTCCTTGGATCAATTTCATCAATCCGTTTACGTGTAGGGACCTGGGCTTGAAGAAATTGAAACCATGATTGACCTCGAACAGCAAGTGTTGATGAAACCACTCAGCTGTCCGGTCACCACCACGATTGATAAACGAACGACACGCGAGGGTACGAACATCCCAACGCGGTAGGGTAAGAACGTCCATTATCTTTTCGTAGTACTGGATTCCCTTTTCCCATTTAACTATACATACCTTAAGATCAGAATCATATAGCCAGGAGACGATATCACCATGAACCTTTGATACAGTCTTGAAAGAGGTCACTTGATTAGCTTTGGCTCTAGCAGCAGCTTCTTCCTTTCGTTTTTGATCAACATACCGATTCACCTTGATAATCTTACTCACCTTCTTATAGCCGAACCACTTAGCAATATCGGCATCGGTTATGACTTTAAGTGAACTAAATACTACATCAGCTGCCTGTTTACCCTTAGATGCCTTTACCAAATCATCCTCAGCAGCTTTAAATGTT
The DNA here is from genome assembly GCF_021521415.1 of Bidens hawaiensis. NCBI lineage: Eukaryota > Viridiplantae > Streptophyta > Magnoliopsida > Asterales > Asteraceae > Bidens > Bidens hawaiensis. Next base: position 2,638,016 of record NW_027491179.1, read on the forward strand.
TGCTCATCGAAAACTGGAGCACCTTGATCAACATTTGTGTGTTGAAACAAGTCAGGATACTCCTCAGCTGTGACGTCTTCCACCTCAACTTCCTCGTCTTCATAAATAAAATCCGTATTCTTTTGAATAGATGGTGCATTTGTTATGCCTTCCTCATTCACCACCTCAACGTCAGGCTCTGTCTCTAACACGGTTAACTGTTCATCATTTAACCCTAGCAGTATGGAAATCTGCTCTCTTGTTAGAGACCTTTCAATGAACTCACCAACCTCAATCTCATCCCTGTTTACTACACTCCTGACCATTCCCAATCCAACCACAAATATGACGGTATTGGCTTCAATCATTTCAATCGGTTTAATAGCAGTTGAATCATACACAACAACCTGCTTCCCCGAGTCATCACCGCCACTCGTACCTACACCTGTAGATGAGTCGTGAGCTTTTTTCGTCTCACCACCAGCACCAGACTCATCAGAGTCTTCATCGTCATTCTTGAGTCTTTTCAGTGCATCATCTTTATAAGTCAATTGTAGAATAAGTTCCACCTGCTCTTTTAATTTCACCCCCTGAGATGTAACAATCTCACGTAGGGCTTTCGTTTCTTTCTGGCAGAAAGAGACATATCCCGTTAGCCTCTTTTGATTCTCCATGAGATGTTCCTGATTCAGTCGGTCAGCAGACATCTAATTCTCATATAAGTGTAGCAAGTTCAATAGCATGTCTGTCTGACGATTCTGTGGCATGTTGTACAAGGATGGATGGACAGGTTGGATTGGTCCCTGAGCCCTTGTAATTCTCATGAATGAGACATAACTAGGTGGAGGAGGCCTCATTGACGGTGTTGGAGAAGCAGTGGAAGGTGTAGCAGAAGGCATTGGTATTTCAGCTAATGCCATCTGTGGAATCATACCCAGCTGCTCATGAGGGATCATTGTTGTTGTCAATGTAAGCGCCGGAGTGCTAGTAGTAGGCGGCACTACCGGGCGTTGAGACATGGTTTGACGAGGCGGTGGAACTCCAATAATTACACCAGCTCCAGATGATACTCGTCTCTTTGCTGGAGCTTCTGAAGCTGGTGCTTTACCCTTTCGTTTTTGTTCATGTTGAGCTGCAATGGTAGCAGCTAACGCAGCATTAACTGCATCTTGATGTTCTTGAAGAGCTGCATCACCAGCATCACCACTAACACCATCTCCACCATCATTACCAACATCATCGTTCCCACCTTCTCCTCCCTCATGCTCGGAATCCGAGTCATCATGGATCCAGCGTTCATTGGGAGGACATACATAATTAGGGTTAATGATATGACCAATCATTCGTTTGTCCCGTGGCCTCTCCTTACGATAGATCGTCATTCTACGTACCGTGTCAGCCTTCATGAGTTCTAGATCAAGGGCATCTCCCACTAACGTTCGATCAATCACCAAGTTTGGGATAAGGTCTTGAATTATCAACTGTAGAAATCGGGGATACATCAAGAACTTCTTTTTCTGAACCGTTTGCTGAACTTGTTCTTTCAGATGATTGAAAACCATTTCTGAGTAGTTGAATGGTTTATTGAGAATAAGAGCCACAAATGCCGATTGCAGATTTATACGACATTCATCAAATCCACCTTTACGACCACCCATGCAATGAATCAGTACGTGTAAAAGATACTTGTAAGGCAGGCACAGGCCATTCTTGTTAAGCATGGACTCTTCGACATCTCTACCATAACGTACCCGTGTAAATAAACCTTTGATTAACCTCTTATCAAACTCACTCGGGTTATTATCATTGTCCCCAAACTGAAGCACCCTCCTAATCACTTCAACATCCACAATGATAGGAGTTTGATTGATTGTTGCTCGAATGTGATTCTCGGCTTCAACAAACTCAGCAGTATTCCAAAACTGCCTAATAATACTCAGATAAACCGTAGGTCTGGCAGTTATAGCATAATGTATCGCCGAACGATGTAGAAATGCTAGCATAGCCCCAAACTGAGCTTCATCAGCAACGCCTGAATCAACATAAGCACATATATTGTGCTTCTTGTCAAATGATAGCAACTGAACTTCTTCTTGTTCCTGAGGTTGTTCTTGATCTTGGGGTTGTCTTGTTCTGGAGAAGCAATGGGTGGATCTTGATCCATTTGATCGGCCATTTCACTGAATAAATATGGGGAAATATAAGTAATGTGAAGAGTTACTATACATTAAGCACTTAAATATATATCTATCAATAGACGGTGTATTTAATTTTATATGTCATGTGTAATTGATGTATCGATGCGTTTAGACCTTTGAAATAATTATTAATCACAATATTTGGTGAAATTAATTAAATAATTAAACTTGAAATGTCATTCGTTAACAAAAACAATCTAATTCGTTACAAAAATATAACGAATTGACTGATTCGCTATCAAGTAAATAATTTAACGAAGAAGACACATCGAATTAACTATTAATAATAACGAACTAAATTCTAGTTCGTTCCAAATTGATGAATCCACAATTGATTCGTTGAGAGAGTGATTCGCTGATCTAATTCGTGTGCTTCCTTAACGAATTGGACACGAAGCAGTTCCAATTCGCTAAGGTAAACGAATGGTCAAATTTAGACTTAGTCTTTGACTCTCATAGTCAAAGTCAAAATTAGATTAAGAACACTGAAAGTCATCAATATGAATCCAGTATCAATTAATCCATAATCATTGTTGAATAACCGAATCAATAGGCGTATCGATCTCGGAAACACAATACGAAGCACACGGTGTTGAAATTGAGGTTCAACACCATGAAATAAGTTAGGTTAATCGGGTGTTTTAACATAGCATAAACACCCGAAACCATAAACACTCAATTGACCCGACAAACAAAAATCAAACTCTGATTAAAGTCCACCAAGGGTCTCGAAATCACATTACAATCACAATGAAATATAAATAAACTATATCAACACAGTTTGAAATTGATTAAGCAGAGTTTTAAAACCCGTAAAACCCTTATTACAAAATTACATAATTAGTCTATCAACACAGCGTCATTTTTGACGAAAATCACAAAGAAGTGATAATCTATACCTTAGCAACACAATGATATATTCAAAATTTCGAATTTCAAAGGTCGAAAAATCAGAGAAAATTTGAACAGGGTGGCTTTTGGTATAAGGAAGATGTCTTGAATCGTGTCTTGATTCGTTAAATATGTATAACGAATTAGAGGTGTTTTGTTACAGAGTGCGGAAGCGAATTAGGTGAACGAACTAGACTGTAGTTCGTTAGAGAACAATCTAATTCGTTATCCATAATTAACGAATTATAGTTTATTTAATTTTAACTTAAATAAATAAATAAATAAATTAACTAAATAAAACTAAATATTTTTATCCAATTAACTTACAAGAATTACCGAGGACGTTGATCTCGATAATCAAATAACTTAAAAGGTTTTACGTTTATTTAAAATATCTCTTAAATAATATGTTAAAAGTGATATATAAAATATTTTTGGTATTTTGTAAAAAATTAAAGAATGTATTACAGAAATATCCGAACTAGAAAAGTAGACAATCTTTTTGTGTTTTTTTTCAAAAGCAGAACATATTTTTTGTGTTTTTGTCGAGTTTGAGCAGAGAATCATATTGACCAAAATGCCCTTCCATCACAGTTTTATGTTTCAGCGATATTGTGACTAGCGTTAAGTCGATCATTGGTATTGTTGTCCACTTAAATCTTATAACAAGCCTTCGAGCATTTTTGTGACATGATTTTAAGGTTCGATTAGCGCACAGAATATCAGAAACTATCAACCTCTAATCTCGGTTCAAGCTTAATTTGATTTTTCTAAATCACCCCAACTTGACTTAAACCATTATAATGTTGATCAAAATTTTGAATACCAATTGAGAATTTTATAAATTTTGAGCAATGCATCAAGTTTCCTTTACTGTGAGTGAGTATGCACGAGTCCATCTGTCGGCTTACATACATTGTATCCCCTGGGGTCCGTTTCTTATTGGGATTGAGACGCGCGCAAGGGAGGAACAATTGTATGACTAACAGCGGATTTTGATCAAGTCAGTAATTTGGATTGTACGAAGTACAGCAGTGATCAAGTTTAATGACTTTAGGTTTGCTCTAAAAGCGAGTGAAATATTCATGCATATGAATACCCAGATGATTAAGCCGCATAAAGACTCACAGTGTCTAGAATCCTAACGCTTGTTATTTGCTTTATTATATTTTTGGGAGATCAACAACTATAAGGCTTGAGTATGACCGGTTATTACATTTCTGCCATCCTCACCGAGACTTTTACTAGAGACTAACACCTCTATTAATTTGGCTTTTCTTTAGGTTTATATCACTTACTTTACTTTAACAGCTTGATTAAGATCTATTAATGCACCAATGATTAAGCACACAGTCTTTTAAGCTTATTTCTTTTTGGATTTGGGGTCAAAGTCAATGTATTACCATTTTCTCATTATGCTTCAAAAACTCAAAATTTTGAGGAGCATAAACAAAATTTAATTGCCCCAGTTAATTTAAGTTCATAAATTAATGGCTATCTTATCCATCAACGATTAGATAACAGGACCAATACATGCAAGCATGTTTCACAAACTTAAATAACTAACATAATTTTCAGCTAAAAATAAAATAGAAAGCTTAACGAACACCCCAAATACTTTCCATTATCAGGTAAATGGCTATCCCGAGGATTTACAAGAAATTATCAGGACCAAACATATACAAGTGTATGTCTTTCAAATAGAAGTAAATGACATAATTTTCAGCGAACGTGAGAAATTTTTTTTTGGTTTTTCTCTTTACAAACTAAAACACAATCTTTTTGTCTTTTCGGATTTTTCTTCATAAACAGGAAATTCACATTCTTTTTGACCTTTTCAAAAAATTTTCTGTACAAACTAAAAAACACAATATTTTTGATTTTTCTAAATTTAAGATGTTTTTGGTTTTTCAAATTAAGTTCAAGAAATTAAGAAAAATCACAGTATTTTTGATTTTTCAAAAATTTTCTAATATATTTGGGTTTTATCTATACAAACGAAACGCACAATATTTTTGTATTTTCTATGATTCCCCCCTAAAACCTAAAAATAAAATAAAATGAGAAACCAAAATTAACAGAAAAGACACATAATTATCCTTGTTTCAGGATATCAGCAAGGGTCTTCAATCCATTTAAACAAAGCAAAAATTGAAAACGCGTTTTATCAAAGGCTTTGTTAAATAGATCGGCTTTCTGAAAATCAGTATGTACTTTCTCAAGGTCAATTAATTTCATTTCATAACAATCCCGTATGAAATGATATCGAATTTCGATATGTTTCGTTTTATAATGTTGTACGAGATTTTTGGTGATACTAATAGCTGCAGAATTATCAATCAAAATGGGAGTAGTAAGAAACTTCAAACCGTAGTCGCGAAGATGTTGTTGTATCCATAAAACCTGGGAACAGCAACTCGAGGCTGTAACATACTTAGCTTCAGCGGTTGAAGTGGAGACAGTTGTCTGCTTCTTACACTGCCAGGAAACAAGCCGGCTTCCTAAGAATTGACATCCCGCTGTGGTATACTTGAAATTGATCTTGCATCCCCCATAGTCTGAGTCTGAATAAGCGATAAGATCAAAATATCATCCTTGGGGTACCATAACCCGATGTCAGGATTTCCGCTTAGATATTGCAGAATACGCTTGACCGCTGCCAGGTGAGTCACTCGAGGACTAGCTTGGTACCTAGCACATAAACAAGCAGCAAACATTATGTCGGGTCGAGAAGCAGTTAGATACATTAAAGAACCAATCATAGCAAAATAGAGGGTCGGATCAACGGTATCTTCCAATTCATCTAGTGATAAATTGTGACCCACGGGAAGAGGAGTAGAAGGGATTTTTCCGGCAGTAATCTTGAATCGGCTCAAGACGTCGTTCACGTATTTTGTCTGATAAATGAAGATTCCTTTCGCAGACTGATGAACCTGCAACCCTAAAAAGAAATTCATCTCTCCCATCGAACTCATTTCGAACTTGGTTTGCATTGATTTCTCTAACTCCTTACACAACGTGTCGTTTGTTGACCCAAAGATTATGTCATCAACATAAATCTGAACGAGGAGAAGATTATCAACAATATTCTTATGAAACAAAGTGCAGTCGACAGTTCCACGTTTGAAACCATTATTCGTCAGATGGTCGGCGAGCGTGTCATACCAAGCTCTCGGGGCTTGATGTAGACCATATAATGCATTGTTTAATCGGTAAACACGGTCAGGATAATCAGGATCTTCAAAACCTGGAGGCTGTAAAACAAACACTTCCTCATGAAGTTCACCATTGAGAAAAGCACTCTTGACATTCATTTGATATACTTTAATATTCTTGTAAGCAGCATATGCCAGAAAGATTCGAATCGACTCTAATCTTGCAACTGGAGCATATACCTCAGTTAATCAATACCCTCTTGCTGATGAAAACCTTGCACTACTAATTCTATTGATCATCTGGATCAATCTGATCATAGTCTTCATCAGTCAGATCACTAGTAGCAATCTTACTACTCACCAGATTTTCGTAAGACGTCATGAAAGCTGATAGAAAAGCAAAATTTTGTTCAGCTTCTTTCATGTTGACATTCGGAAGTGAAACATACTGACTTGCAGTGGATGAACTTCCTGAACCAGCAGAAACATTTGGTGATCCCGAGTTACCAGCAGTATAAAAACATGCTCTAGGATCACTATGGATGGTTGTTTCATTTTCTCTTGCATTATGGGTAAGAAATGCGGTAATCGGTGAAATGGTTGAACTTAGAGGCATGCTACCACCATAGAAAGCAGGATCTTGGCTTTCCTTGGATGATTTTTGACACTTTAGGTCATATTCACGAGCTTCAATCTTTTGTAAAAACTCACTTGCAGTCAAGTCTTCATTGAAATAACTGTTTTCTTTTAATACCATTAGGAAAGTAGAGTACGAACTTGGTAGTGCACTCTTAATGGTATCAATCTTATCAACCTCAGAGATTTCCAATTTCATTTTATCCATCTCTGCAATCAAGTGATTAAATCTTGTCGTCATTTCTTCAACCGTCTCACCTTTGAGTAAGTTAAAGTTTCTGAATTGAAACTTAAGCATAACCTTTTTGCTTTCAACAGTGTTTCCCATACTTCTCATTCGGATATGTTGAAACAAAGAGGCACATATTTTTATACTACCCACTTGGTGAAAGATATTCTCAGGTAAAGCCATAGTTAGAGCAGAATAGGTTTTTGTCTCTATCTCTAATGCTTTCTTCTCTTCTTGTGAGTATTGTGAGATAGCTTTAGGTCTGAATCCTACAGTCTCATCCCCAATCATAGGAACGGTATAAACTTCATCTAAACAATATGAGCAGTCAGGATGAACTGATCCTAGATGAGCACGAAACCGGGGTTCCCACTTGGTAAAGTCACTAAACTTCATCAACCTTGGACATTTCGAATGTACCCTATCTCGGTATCAAGTTGCAACATTTGTTGCATTATCATATTCTGTGAGGCTAGTGCATACATACCAGCCATTTTTGACAAGTTTCAAAAATTTAAGGGTTAAATGTAACGAACTGTGAACAGTAAGTTAACGAATCAAATCTTAACGAAGCTAAGATTGATCAGGAAGCAAATCAGAATTGAAATTAACGAATTTATCAGCGAATCAGATGGTCAACGAACTAGTCCAACTAAAGAATTGACTAAACGAATCACTAAGGACAAGCTTAGCGAATTAGAAAGTTTTTTGTAACGAATTACTAAGATAAACTTAGCGAATAAGATGACGAACCAGCTACAGTTGATAGCGAATCAACCTATAGCAAATCAGGTTGTTACAACCGTTTGTAACAAACTCTGACACCGAATGCCACGTGGCAAAGGTTGTTATAACACAATTTCCAAGGTAGACACGTGTCACACGAATCAATTGACATGAATCAAATGATGAAACGAACTGGTTGACGAAACACGAGGAATTTATAACGAATTGTCTAGATCAGATAACGAATCATCGTGAATAAGATGACGAATCAACGTAAATATGATAACGAATCATAATCATATTCAAATATTCAAATCTTCAAAGAGGATTTCCAGATTTTCTGGAAAAGATGAACACTAAACCAAGAGACTCAGATTCGTAATACTATCTCAATTCTTAACCAAATTGCACAAGTAAATTACCAAACTACTCTCACATCAATCACGAATCCAAATCAACAATTCTCGTAATCATTTATCGCTTATCTCGAATCCAATTTGCATCAAAACAAACCCCTGTTTCGGCCACACACCAGATCCAATACCAATTCAATCCAAAACCAAATCAATATTCAATTCCTATTATCCGAACCTACCAATACCTTAAACAACCTCAAATCCAATCCAATCATTCCATATTTCAACCAATTAACCTCAATTTGATCCAAATTTAATCAAACAGAACCTTAACACTACGTAATACCAATTAACAGTCTAATAACACAAACTAACAATCAAATCAAGCGTAATTGAGCACCGAAAGCTCTGATACTACTTGTTTGATCCTCTGAATTAACACTTAACGATCAACAGATCTTGGATCTGATCTATAATATTAACTCTAAACTCGGATCTAGCTCATTATCACGATTGATTATATGTTATGTATATGTATATATTATCAGTAGTATGTATATTATTAATAATCTTAATATGAAGATTGAGAGAGAAATCAGACAGGGATTCGTTACTTATATCTCAAAACTTAACTTAATTGTGAACAGTGTTCACATATAAATAGAAGATGGACCTAGTTCGTTAACATCCCCTAACGAACTAGAGTCCACTTCGTTTACATTAAACAAAATAAACTTTAACGAATCACCCCTTGATTCGTTAAACATCCTTAACGAATCATGGGAGACTTAACTTAGATCTAGTTCGCTAAACATCCTTAGCGAACTAGACTCATACATTAAAGAACTATAAGATAAATTAATTGTTTATTACATTAAACAAAACGACAAATACATTTAACGGTAAATACAAAGACTCAAGACGCAAAACCGTGCACTAACAATGCAACTCCTCATGGTGCCCCAAGTCACTTCAATTAAGCTACTCAAGGACCCCGAAGACTTTTGCCGTTTTCTTTATATATCTTGTATTTTCTTAATTATGCATTGTATCGCCTTTTTATGGCTTTGACTTATTTCCCCATTTGAACTATTATTTATGAATAAAGTTTCTTTTGTTTAAGGGGCTGTTTGGCAAATGCTGAATCATTATGTGTTGAACCATTAAGAGGTCTGAATGATTAAGAGGCTCTAAACCAGTAAGTGCTGAACCCGTAAGTGTTGTTTGGTTGGACCTCTGAATGATTGTGCAAAATGACTATTTTACCCTCAAAACTGTTTCGTGCTGAATACAATATAAATGTTTAGCTAGAACTCTTAATAACTATACTGAATGACCAAATTTTCATTATAACATACCAAAATACATTTTAAAGCAAACTTTCATTATAACCAACCAAAATATATCTTTAAACAATTCAATTCATAAATGCCTTCCATTCAGTTAGTTGGTTCGTTTAAGTAAACGAACAATTGTTACAAACTTATAATTACAATTCCCACATTATTCGACATATGAAAATGTCCCCTAACAATAAATAAATAAAGAAAGAAAATTGAAAATGCAAACTTTGAAAACAAACACCTAATCCAGTGAAAATGCTTTTGAATGTTTTAAGAAATATTCAATTGTTTGCTTCAGTTCTAGTGCAGAACATATACTTCTTCAACATCATTCTAAGAAAAAATAGAGGCATAACACTAATAAAAATTTCTGAGAGATATTTAATACTAAAAGAGGGGCTGTTTGATATGGCTGTGACTGAAGTGTTGTATAAAATGAGGTTTCTGCATGTCGTTTTCTTCCTTGTTGCTTTTGTTCATTTTATTCCTTGGCGGTAGCTGTTTGGTTAGTTGTTTCATGGCTCAGTGGTGTTGTAGACGAAACGTTTTTCGGAGGCCTCTTATTTTCTGAAACGTTTCGAGGTAGGCTGTCAGATCAGTGTAGCCATGCTTGTTAATGAGATTCTCGCAGCTTTCACCCACTAACGAAGCCATCGTCTCTTAAAAAATGCAGTTGTTGTTTTGCCAAATTCGTCTTCGATCATTGATGATATACAGTACCTATATGGATCTAAAGAAATGTCAAATTTTATGATACTATGACGATAATCATGTTTATGAATTGTGATAAAGTAGAGAAATGTAAGCAGAATATCATTGTTACCGGGATTTCATAGGTATTCATTTTTTATAAACCATTTGTGGATTTTTATCATTTTCTATAACCTATTAACTCCAACTATTCGGTTTGTCTATGAATCCGATTTTGTCTTCTGTTTTGCAGATAAATACATAAGAACCACACCAAACATCTACATCCATATGGGTCTATATGCATCTAACATGCATTAATAAACAATAAAGAAGCCTAGCTCGAGCACAAGCTTTATGTAAGTTAAATGAGTTGAGATCGAGCTCGACTCGTTTGCACCCTACTTGTCATAAACAATTTCATCAAAGGACATTGCAGAACATTCAAAATATCAACCCCCAACAACAAAGCTATATAAAACATACTTGCAGCTACATACAAACAAATTTAGAAAATAACACAATGGGGGATAAGACCAGTTTGTAACGTATTTTTAAAGAAGCAAATGATTTATTAACAAACCATTTGTAGCAATAGAACGAAGGATCTAGATCTGGCATATCACTTTAAAGATTTAAAGCACTCAAACTAATGATAAATTAAATGAAGATTCTTAAGGAATGGACTTCAGTATCATTAAAAAAAATAAGAAATGAGCAGAAACCATTAACTCGTTCGAACCAAAAAATCAGAAATCGTCGAGGATAGGGCAAGAGAAGATCAGAATCGCACCTGGTTTTGCTCGGAATCGGGTAGAAATTGAGCGAGGATGATGATGATGATGATGGTGGTGTGCGTGGATTATAGCAGAGGAGAAGATAGTGGAGGGTAATTAGGGCACTTATTCGTTCAGCGATGTTGTATCACTTAATGGTTAAGTCGGCTGTTCAGCCATTCAGACATGATACTTTAAGTAGATTGTTATTAACGTCACACCTAAACCTTGCTTATATCTTATTTTGTTACCTTCATTAACCTTAAATATTAATAAGTTATTTTTTCTTTAACTTTAAATACTTATATCTTTACGGTGTCTTAGATATTTCTTTATTAAAATCCACTGCAACTCTTGAAATTGTTTTATATATTGGTAATTTTTCAGTGTTATAATTAAAACTTCTTATAACTTTTGTTTTCTAAAAATCATGTTTTTTAAATATTTTATAACCCACATGATGGGACGAGTTATGTAGAACATCCGACGATATAAGTAATTATGAAGGCCTACATAATTTTCTTTCTCTTTAAAATTCCTGTCTCCTCTTTTCTTTAATATACTACTACACTCGATCGAGTACACATAAGGAGCCACAAAGGAGATCGGAAGGCAAATCCCCAATTTTGTCAACATATGGAAAATGCTTGAGATGTTTTAACAATTTAGCGACACTCATAACCAGAATCAAAACTGTACACACATATTATATAGAGATTCATATTGTAACAATCTAAATTATTAAATATTTAGATGTAACTTATATAAAGTAGGTGATTGTTAAAGGTCGGCGAGTAGATCATTTCAATTGCCGTGAAATGATGAATAAAATAACAATAATAATAAAGTAGTATTAGAAACACATGGCCAATTGCATTTAAATATAGGATGATGTATGTGATCTTTGTAAGCCATCCTTTAATTTTTCCTAATAGTTATAATCATTAAACTTTTAATGATTTAATAAATATTTGTCGTGTTTGAAATTGGATTTCCACTTCTCTGATCTTGTACTTTTTTAGCTTGAACCCCATGACTCACCAAAGAGTCGGCACACAAATTCCTTTCCTAGTTTATAATAAAATACTTAAATACTTTTAATAAATTATATAATTAGTGATATATGACCAAACTAGTAGTGGATAAAAAGAAAGGAAAAGCACATACCATTCTAGTTGCATGCATGTGACGTTCGTTGATGAAACCACACACAATCACGGGTGGGTTGAGCTTATAGCATTCACATTTAGAATAGAACTTGTATTTCACGCTTAGTGTTACGGTGCACGAACAAACTGTGAGAAAAAAGTCCGGTTTAAATGTACAAAAAGAAAAACATGTCATATATAATGTTAAATGGAACAAAAAAATCTTACTCTACTAATAAATAAAAATAATAATGATAATGTGTCATAATCACATTAAATCCTAAGTTATAATCTTCATTCTCCTTAATCTGCTATCCATAGATCATTGAATGAAATGATATTCAGTTATAAACAGTCAATTTTCCACAATATTCTAATATTTCATCTCATTCATACTAGCTACAATGGGTTACGCCAAAACCATTTTGGCAATTGAGTTATAAAATAGTCACGGAATTAAAAGTAAAATATTGATTGAATAATCAAACAAGTAGATATGAAAAACAAGTAGAAAATATTAAAGAACATTTTTTTAAGGTTGTTTTGTTCCTTCGATATCCAGTTTTTTCTCATGAACATTATATGTTATATTATTCAGTGTAACTAGCAGACATGGTCTAAATTTGTTATATTGGATGATGATTTGAATACTTGCGATAAATTGCATATAAAGAGATTTTATCAAATTTATAAATTTGAGATTCCAAACTTCTTATTGTTTGTAGAATATATTTCATTTATTTTTTACCTTTAACAATCCCGTGTAATACACTAGTTCAAAAGCTAGTAAATGTAATAAAACACATTGTGTACTAATCCTTGGAAAGTCGTTGTCTAGGTTGTAATTGAAAAATGTGCACCAAATATGATTCGAGGACGAATCCTTTTTACGGGGAAGACTTGTAACATCCTTAAATATGTTGTTTAAAATAATTGAGTTAATGGTTTATGTCACACCCCAACAAGGAAAAAACGCAGGCGTGCGACATTCATGGATAATCATAACTATTGTTTAGAGCACCATCACTAAATGAGACGTTTCTTCTAGATTAGCTGCCCTGAAAAACATACATTAAAACGTCAACATAATACTGGTGAGTTCACAAGTTTGATTCAATGACATGATGTAAATGTTATTTTCTGAAAACCTTCAAGGTGTATAGTGTTTACATATTGCATCGTTTAACGGTTTTCCTTGAAAAAAAAAACTGATAATAGATGCATGTTCATACTACTAATATATCCATATATGATAAACATAAATCAGTGTGCATGTTACGATCACCAAAACAAGCTAGTTAGGGGGCTCCTCGTCTGGCGGTTTACATGATAAATAATTGGACAACTTACGATCATTTGGCAGCGGTTAGAGCAAGTATTCATGATCGGAGGTTGTCAAACCCAATAGTACCATTTATATTTCCACAGCTAATTCATAGTTAATGGTTTAAAATGAATGTTGGGGACTTAACGAGCTCTAATGTATATGTCTCATATACTCACAAGATCCAGTTATGCCCGCTTGGTTGCATGTTATCATGGTAATACTGAAATAAAATTTGTTGTATGCTTTCCCCTGGTTTGTAAAATAGTAAAAAGAGTAAAAATGGGCCATAAACTCACCTTAGTCTCGGGGCATGATAACTAAAATGCAAAGTAGTTCTTGTCTCTATGTTTTCCTAGATACACAAAGGACATTTAATAAACAAACACTAATGTCGATTATTACAAGTTGTTCATCCGACTTTTAAAACCGTTGTATTTGTTATTACAAAGATGAAGTGTTTAGATACTAAGCGATTCTATCAACATTGCTTACGTTTCATAAATATAAACAAATCAATGTTCATACAACATGTAATGCTCACACTTAGTCATATAAACACATATAAATATTTGTCTCAAGTCATAGTTTATGATTTCAACACTTTTAGTGTTAGTTTCTTAACGTCGCTGGTTACTCGTATAATAACCAAATGGCCTCGTGAAGTAACCGATTGCCACGATTTTCGATTCCTAAGCATATAATACATCAATATACATAACTTTACCCATATCAACATTTTTTAAGTATTATATGCTTAGTATGCATATTGATCCATATACACCTAAACATGGCAATTTCTAACATTTTAAAGGCACGATAAACAACACGGAAGTAGCAAGTAAGCGTATAATACATCAAAATACCTAATCTTACCCATATCAACATGCATTTAAACTATTATATCCTTAGTGTAAACATTACACCAAGTAAACTACGCAACATGAAATCACATATAAACAAGTTTGAATAACATGATCAATCAATATTTCTTAAGTTAACTAGTTTGCACTCAAAATATGTTCCTAAACTCTGTCCAAAATCAATTTTACATTTGCATTTATTTTAAAGCTTAAAACTCGTCCTTTAACCAACTTTGTAGCTATAAAACTTACATGCAAGTGCATTTAATTACGAAAACAGTTATTTTATGTAAAATAGTAACTTTTCGCCTAAAGTATAGTACGATTTTTGTGAAATTTCGAGGCCTTTAATTTATTCATTAAAATGGCTTTAACGAGTTGAAATCCAAACTTTTAAACGATGTTAACTAACAAATAACACATAGTATGATATCAAACCATAATGATACATATTTATAAGAATAAAATTATATATTTTCTTTTCCAGAAGTTAGATCATATCTTCATACAATTTCTTACATGATACATATATGAACTCTAATCACACTAGATCTAAGCATGCTTAATCGAGCTAATCACAACAAATAGTCATGAAAACAATATATTATCATGTTTAAAATAATACTATCAATGATTATTGTTCACATCAAGACTTTCAAATCTATACATGTGTGTACCATTTAAGCTTTTTAGGCCAGTTTTTACCGGAATCTAAGCATATATACCATAGATAATTGACATATAAAATCAACATGCAAGACATATTGCAGCAATATCCAGTAATAATACCATATTTGTATGTTCATATATTCAAATACCACAT
Source organism: Bidens hawaiensis (assembly GCF_021521415.1). Lineage (NCBI taxonomy): Eukaryota > Viridiplantae > Streptophyta > Magnoliopsida > Asterales > Asteraceae > Bidens > Bidens hawaiensis. Next base: position 2,653,153 of record NW_027491179.1, read on the forward strand.
ATCTATTCATGCATGCAAGAATCAATTCATAAATGAGTCTTAAATGATTAGTCGGACACATGCATACATATATCCATACACAAATCAAACCACACACATGCATTTATCAAAATCAATCATTTTTAATCTTAGGATATGATTTTAGTTATTTATTTTGAAAACCCATTGTTTTAGAATGAAAAAAACTTGAATAATCGATAAAATGATAGGAAATCAAAGTAGAAGCAGGTGGATTTTTTACCCTTGATGTAAATGAAAGAGATGATGAATAATGGTGGCTTTGGTCTTTCTTGAGCTTCTTGTGACTTGATACCACCTAGAACGCCTTCAAATCACTTCATATTTGCATGCTTGCATGGTGAAGAGCTTTGCTAAAATTCTTCCTTGGTTGAAGACAGTTCCTTCAGGGGTTCCACCATATTGGTTCTCTACACCCATATGAACACAATCAAAGTCCTTAAAAGTTAGGAAAACAAATTAATATAAAGTATAGTGGTATTTTGGTAAATGTACATGCACATCGTTATAATGTAAAGGCTCATTTGTTAGAGTAGTTAATAACGAATGAGTCCCATGTTTATCGTAATCATTCGTTAGTGATGTTAACGAATGGAACCAACGAATGTACTTATTCGTTATAGTAACGCATAAGAGTATAACGTATGATAGTGAATGACTCTCATTTGTTATGGCCTGGACGACGAACGAGGTAATCTCCTATATATATCCTATGTAACTTATCGTTTAAACAAGCGTTATTATTATTATTATTGTTGTTGTTGCGGTTGTTGTTGCTATTATTATTATTATTATTATTATTATTTTTATTATTATTATTATTATTATTATTATTATTATTATTATTATTATTATTATTATCGATTTAGCCTCGTTACTTTGTCCAAATACTCTATCAACACACTATACACATAGTTAACGTATTCTAATCGTATCTCATATCAATAGACTAGATTCGTGATAGCAATCGATCACACATGGTTTCTCAGTCAAAATAAAGCCGAAATATAAAACTGTGATGAACGGAATTCTTGGTCAATATGATTGCATGCTCAAACTCGCAAAAATATGTATTGCTTATGTAGTTTTAATGTTAATTTTGTGTTTAGTTTTAAAGTTTAGTTTGTTTTTGATATAAAAGTTTGAAAAATTCAAAATGATTTTATCTTCTGCTTTATTTTCGATTACCGAGCTATGCGAATTAAAGTTTTAAAAAGAAAATTTTACTCACGATTTTTAGTTAAAAAGGTTAATTTAAGGGCCTTTAAAGCAAGTTTGTTAAAGTAAACTTTTTAAAGTATTGTTTTTAAAGTATTTACATTCAAGGTAAAATTTTAAAGTATTTTAAGTTAAAATACATTAAAAGGTAAATTTGATTATTAATTTAGTGAATTTAAATGGTAAAAATCCCATTCATTACAGTAATGGTTCATTCGTTACTACATTGTAAAGAATGTGTGTTCATTCATCTAATTTAAATAAAGATTGTGTTACAATTGATATACAATCACATTCTCTTCCGTTCACTGATAACGAATGAAAGCTGATTCGTTAAACTGTCAACGAATGAAGAACAAATAAAGGGTTATTCGTTACCATTATTACGTGTGAAGGGTTATTTGTTTGATTCTTAACGAATGAAGGGTCATTCGTTAAGGCATGATGACGAATAGGCTATTTGTTTTGTGGTGGGATGTGTGCACAGCTGTACGATATATAAAACCTTAAGAAACGAATGGACAATCCATTCGTTCATATTCACTGTTACTCAAAACCTCCCAAACACAAACGAACCTCTGCCAAAATTTTTCAGAATCCTAAATCTTCTTATTTTGATTGATTGATAATTGCTTTGCGATTAACAAGTATAGACGAGGATTTGGAATGGTTTGATTGAGTTTTTGATTCAATTTTAAATGTGTTTGACGCTAAAACCTTTACGAACATAAATTGAGTCAATTGGTCATTAAACCGATTTTAATAACTAATTAAATAGTTTGGTTTTGTCGATGATACATCGATGATAACAAATCAAGTTTTAATGTAAATGGTTAAGATCTGTATGATTTTCAGAATTCAAATGCATGTTTGACTTCTAAATTTCATATGAATTTTGACTTTGACTTAATCAGTTAACAAATCAGATTAATTTGAATTCATTCATTATCATTGTAACGAATGAGATCATATTCGTTGATATTGTAACGAATGATTTCTTATTCGTTTATAGTTGTTACATATTACCACATTCATTTAAAGATTTCACGAATGTTCTCATTCGCTGTTTATCATAACGAATGAACGATCATGACAGATAACGAATATGGGTTTCAATTTCATAAGTGTAGCTATTCGTTTAAATATATTAACGAATGTGTACATTCGTTAATAAATAATGAATATAAGACGGATATTTCATTTGTTATTCCTCAATGTATAACGAATGAAGATAGATTCTTTATTTTTAAATGTATCATCATCAACATCATCATCATCATCATCGTACTCAGTATATCCCACCAATAGCAAAGCTATGGTAGGGTCTAAGGAGGTTAAGATGTAGGCAACCTTACCTCTACCCTATAGGGATAGAGAGACTGCTTCCGGTGAGACCCTTGGCTCGATAGTAGTTTTGCATCAAGCCTTGGACATAAGGCACATAACACTCAATCATCGGGACATCGGCTGATTGATGCATGTACCCTTGTCTTTCGGCTATCAATGCCACCACATGATGTCTGATTAACATTCCGCCACTTTTAACGACAAAATTAGTGCAACTTCACTTTTGCCCACCCGAGGGTTCACACATATATACATTATATGCGAACATATATATATATATATATATTATTAAAATGTGTGTTTCTTGAATTAACTTCTTCGGGTTTACACATATGGTTAATATTATTCAAGTTGAATAAGACCAGCCTGTTGTTCTTGAGACTGATGTTATACAAGAACCTGCGGAACAACATGATAAGAACCCCGAAGCTGAAGAAAAAGCATAAGATGTTGGTCTACCGTATGATAAGAAACACAAAATTTGTGCTTTCTTTGACGAAGAGTTCTTTTGACGAGTGAGGTTCGGGAGTGTTATCACTTTCTTAAAGAGGTCACATATTCATTTAGCTATACATGCGATCTGCCTATACATTTTGGTATTATGCGTCCACTCTAGTATACTTCTTAAATATATGTCGGCAGAGAATCACATTACTGTACAGAATTAGGGGAAGACGATTGTAGTTGATATCAAAGTGATTCGTAAAGTATTGAATCTCCCGGATACAAATAATGATAGGTGTGAGTTTAACAAAATATTGATCAATGGGTTGTTCAGGAGTTTGAAGTATAAAGGTGATTTGGAGAAGTTATAGTACAACAAGGCAAATTGTTGTGAACATTATAAGTACTTACTTCATATACTTATTCATTTCCTTGGAGGAAGAAAGGTGGATTAGATGAGTGCATGATCATGATCCAGTTAGCTTTTGTTGCTCTCCTTTTAAACAAGCCATTCAACTTTTCTGAGATGGTGTTCTATCACCTATAGGATAACTGTACTACAAGAAAGCACTAATTCTTAAAATGTGTTTTTTTTGCTTCAAAGGCCTGCAATAGTGTAAGTCCCGAATCTGGATCACTACAATTATGATATCAACACAACTAGTATTGGTGCGGAATACCAACACTTGTTGATTCAGGAACACGAGTAAACACAAGAACGTAACACATGATTGCTTCAAAACACACGTATTATTAAGATACGTCGGGTGCTTAAGCACTTACAATACTCGCACGTCTAGTAACTCGTAGACGGCCAAAACACAATACAAAATGAGTGAATGTACAACCTTAACCCTATACAATACATGCACAATATATAGGGAAGCCAAACACCCAAGCCCATATGAACCAAAAGCCCACCGAGATCTCTTATCTCATCTTACATAATAAACCCGTAGCCCATCCCACTTAATGTAGACTAAGTACAAACCATACAAAACTAGGCCCAACAATCTCCCCCTGGTTTGTAGCTTTGTCTTCAGTCATGCTCCATGTAGTCAACATCTGCATCCTTTAACGCACCTGCCCAAAACTTGCACCTGATAATAGATGCAACCATGCTCGTGTATTCTTTGGCGGCCGTGTCAAAGATCGGTTCAGCAATAATCTGGAATGTGCTAAGAGTGTGAATGTCCTTCTCTGCAAACATGAGGAAATCACTTGGATCAACAAATCTGTACTGCCCTTTGCCCTTCTAAAGTTTGACAACAGCGGTGACAGTTGCACTTTCATAGATCTAGAATCTCATGTTGTCCAGAGTACCGTCTGGAATTGCATCAGGTACAGGAATGTGGGTGGCTTTTGTTGTAGCAGGCCACATGGCATTGACCATTGTTTTCCCTGTCCTTGGATCTATCACCCCCTTGGCTTTCTTTAAGAATAACTCTGCTGTTTTCATATTTGGGAAGCCTCTATCAACCTGACTTCTCAGAAAGTTCCAAAAGTCTCTACCACGTTTATCATTTGACGGATTGGTGAAGGGGGAATTTATCAAGTCACTCAGATCCACCTTAGTCTAGGAACCAAAATCCTTCATCTTTTTGTAATATTCAGTGTTCCCAGACTTTCTCTTAACCCACCACATACTTTTATCAGCATCAAATCCCTATGACACGATTCTCGAACAATCGCCATATTTATCTGAGAAGTTTTTCTGAAAGGTCATGATGAACCTGTCTGGATGATCTGATGATTCAATGTTCTGATTTGAGTTTTTCATCACCATCAGCTTTTTCTGAACTCGATCTGACTTCTCCTTGGTGATTGGTGGTGCATCCATATACTGTTTCAAGGTCTCAGACTCATAAATGTTGTCGGCTGGGCGAATAGGAGAGCTTTTACCTTGATCAACTATGGGTGTTTGAGATGCCATATCATCATTGCTTTTAAACTCTTTTGAAGTAGCTTTTGTTGAAGGTCAATATACATTGTCGTTAAATCTCCCATACCAGATTGAAACTCCTTAATCTTGGAATCCATTTCATAATTGCTCGCTTCCAGTTCTTGAATGCGGACATCCTTGACTACCGAATCTTGTTCAAGTTCAAAGACTCGACGTTGTAACGCATGAATGTCAACAGGAGCATCTTCAAGAACAACTCCCTTACCCTTGTTCTAAAAGTAAGTTACTTGCATGGCAAGAATTTGGGCAATCTTGTCTGATGTACCTGAGCTTGACTGACCCTGAACAACTGGGCCAGATGAACCTGATGGAATATCTGTAGTATCGGTGTGTGGAATATCTTTCTCGAATTCAAAATTACTAGCAAAATCACTGGACAACAAATCTTGAAATGACGGCTTTGCAGTAGATGTATCTTGTTCAGCTTGTGTTTCTGGAGCATGTGACTCTGGTTGAGCAGTTTGTTGTTGTAGGCTGGTGGTTGTTGTTTGTGTTGGTGTTGTGGTTGTTGCTTCAGCTTCACTGTCCAACTCGCTGTATCTCAGATCAATCCTTTTACGTTTACGAGGGATGAGATCAGCGGTTGGCTCTTCACTCAAGTCTTCTTTAATGTTTTCAGTAACTGTCTGAGGAGGTTTCAGCGCAGTTGACTTTAATAAAGCTTTGGCAGCTTCAAGAGCACTTAATTTCTCGGCACTTGGAGAGGTATCTGTCTGATGGTGTTCTGTCTCATCTTCTTCATCATCAGAAATTTCAAAAGTTGCAGCACGTGGTTGAACCGGTGCCGCATGCTCATCAGAAACCTGAGCTATGACTGGCTAAACTTCTGTCTCAGCAAATCGTCCAAATTTCACCAGAGCATTTAGGCCCCGTTATACAACCTTGGACCCTTTTCTGGACTGTTTCATTAACCCAAAGGTGTTGGGTCCCATTGACTTCATCTCCAAGGTGTCAACGGTTTTGACGAGATCGGTGTGGTGAAAATCAAAAATCATCTACAAGAATCTTGGATACATGAGGAACATCTCTTTCTTCTTCCCTTTCAGATTGCTCATCATTTCATTGAAGACGAACTTGGAATAGTTGTAATTCCAATCCATGATCAAAGCAACCACGACAGACATTTGAGTATGGATAATTTCGTATGATCCTCCCTTTCTCCCATACACACAAGTAAAGAACGTGTGTATTAGGAATCTCCGGTATGGGTGAAATAGTTTCTTGATTGCTGGAGGATAGGTACCCTCGTAGCCCATCCTGGTGAGGATCACAGAGATAGTTGTATGAGAGTATTCAGTTGGGTAATCTGGTTGATCACCAAACATCACACCTCTCTGATGATAGCTTCCGTGACTGTCACTGGCTTCTCTCGTACTTTTGAGTCTATTGACACATCTCCACCTGGTCCTTGTTGATTGACTTTTGCATTCTTCCAGAAATCAGTGATCATCGTCTTGCATATAACAGGATTTTCTCGTAGTGCATGAGAAATCCTGCAAGTGTTGAGGGCGACAATCATAGACTTGAATTCTTTGTGAGCCAGTGGTGGATCATATAGGTGTCCAACAATATTGTGCGTATCAACAAACTTTAATGGAGTCTGATCAGCCATTACTGCACCAAACGAATCAAGTTAGTAAAAATAAAATTATTAGTTGATTTGGGCTTTAGAATTTAAAATTTGGTCCAGAAGCATAAAATATAGCCCAAAGACAAAGTGACAGTATCGGTCAGGCCCAACAGAGAGCTTTAGGCCCAGCTGGAGAGATCTCGGTCAACAAGGTGTGTTCTCGGGCAACATTCTAGTTTTCGGTCAACGAAAGTCAAAGAAAGTCAACCGAGAACTAAGTTCTCGGTCAAAATTTAACCGAGAACGTGAGTTCTCTGTCAAGGCAAGGTGTTCTCGGTCAACGAAAGTCAACCGAGAACTCCTTGACAGCTGTGGACAGAGAACCCCTTGGGTTCCTCCTTGGAATTTGTGCAGTCATCTTCAACCCACCGAGATCTCCATTAAAACTCCAAAAGACCTGCAACAAAATCAATAATTTCTAGCAATTGGAACTCTAAACAGTCAATCAAGGTCCTTAATCATTTATACTAATGATCCACGACTCCATTAGTCCATAAAATCTGGTCATTCATATGTCACTTCCTTCGAGAACCCAAGATTCAAACAGAAAAGGATTAGCTTGATTCATTTTCTCAATTACCTGTGAAGTAAACACGATAGAGATCACAACTTAGAGGTATTAGTTTTAAGCAAGGAGCTTTTCGGTTGCCGGAGAGAGTTAAGAGAGATGAATGACAGGTAAAAGTGAAAATTTAGAAGTAGAAGATAAAAGGTTTTTGGGCTTTTATTTATACCCCACCCAACATGGGCCAGGATCCCAAACTGGGCTCAAAAACATTTAGTCAGCCCAGATTTAAGAAGACCAAGAATTTGGCAGCCCAACACCTTTCTAAAAATCCATATTAAAAGCAAACTTAGTTAATTCAAACGTTCCGAGTAGAGTAGATTCGAGATAAAGATAAAATGGAATAAATAAAAATAAAAATTAGACAAAGAACCGAAACGAAAAAAACATCAATATTAACATACACAGGAACTGCCTTGAATTTTATAAAGTCGGGATCAAATTTCAGTTTTAATAAACAAGCCACCTTTTTTTTTGTGAAAAAATCCGAACATGGAAACATATCGTTTAAGAGGCTGTCACTAGGATTCATGTTCAGCGTTATTAAGACATAAAGAGACAGGTTGATAGCAGGTATAACATACTTAGCATGATTTTCATTGTGTTAGTGATATGATTAGGGTTCAGTTCGGCATAAAGCTTAGATGGACATCACTCATGGATCTGTGATGCCTCCTATCTCTTCTCAAAGTGTATTTGGCTTTCCCCAGATCACCCCAGTTTGACTTCAACCCCCTAGTGCTTGATCAAAAGATTTTATAGATGGTAAACATAGTTTTAAGCTTTAAGGTTGAACGTTGAACTTACAAGCCATCCGGACTTACAGGCCTTTCATTCGAGACATGACAGGACTTACTTTTATGCCCCCATCTCTGTAGTTCTAGTTTGACCCTCTAAGCTTTCAAAAACATAGATTTTTGATAGAATAAGTAGTACTCTTTTTTTTAACAAATAATATAATACAATATTTTGGTTATCAAGACACTAACGAACTCGTGTATGACTGGGTAATTGCTTTTCTGCCTATCATTCGGAGAGATGTATTTGGATACATGCACATTTCTTCAAAATGATTTTCACATTAAGTTTAGCATATTTAGTTTATATCAACTCAATTTTACGCATCATGGAAAGCTACCATACAAATCAATGACTGTTCTGGAGCCTTTTAAGCTTAATAACTTCACCCGTTAGGCACACAAAAATAATTTATCTATCACTTTCCAAAGGTTGGATCAATTTTCATTTGGATATAATTTGGAGCTTCTAAAAAGCTGTAAACTGAATATTAATATCATTTCCCAAGGAGTTGCATAAAATACACGTGTTGAGAATTCAGTCACTCCGGTCACTTTAAACTTTCAGGTAAATGGCTATCCATTATGACCACAAGTGGTTAACCGGACCAAAAATGCATGAAAACACATGTCCTTCCAGCTCAGAGTTACCGGCATAATTTTTAATGAAAGTATACGAAACACAAAACACATCATAATTGCCTTG